>NC_057809.1:450002244-450331038 GCF_018294505.1 Triticum aestivum | reverse complement strand
TATATATAATAACTAGTAAATATGCCCGTGCGTTGCTACGGGTTGTTGTCCAAACCATGAACTATAGCCCGTGCATTGCAACAGTTTTACAAAATTAGTTATAGTTAGTTTACTTGTTATTTCATCAGATACATATTGCAAAAATAAAAATAACAGCTTATCAATAATCCAGAGAAATATATGCCACTTCCATTGATTATACAGGAACTGTCAAAATTTATTATTAGATTTGGATCGAGATAAACTACTTTAGTTTCCCGAAAAGCAAAAAACTCCCTTCAAAGTGTAGAATTAACTCTACACAAGATGCTCAATGGAAGCAAACATTTGTTATTTGTATAAGTCTATGCAAAACAAACTCACTGAAGTTACTCATCAAGATGCCCGATGCAATTCCAAAGCAGAAAACGGAATACAAACTCGTAAAACTCACAACAATGTCTGTATGCAAAGCCTCACAAGAGGTTTCCGCAATCTCACAAGACGCTGGGTTTAGTCTAGACGATCTTCTTCACAAGCATATTTTGTAAGCAACTACTACCTTTGATCCTCATGATGCAATGATTGCACACCAGGTTTGTAGCTCTATTGGAATGTGTTGGTCTCGTTTATACCTTCACATGATTGCGACTTTGGTTTACTTGTGCATGTATTCAGCGATGTACTGAATGTAAAGAAGGCTATTTAGTGCCAGTCTGCCATTGCCTCTCAAGGCTTTAGTAAACAGACATATAATACCTCTTATTTATTTTATCTGAAGGTTCTTGTCGGATTCACAGTGTGAAAAATTGACAAAAAACTGACATTAAAATTTCTAAAAGTGAACAACTAAAGGAAATGTACAAACAAAATTTAATTTGTGTCAAGTAGGTCAAACCAGAACTATAAAATGTCATTTCTAAAATGTTTGCCAAGTATGTTATCAACATAAGAAAGGAGCCTTGCACTGTGTTTTGACTGAAAGGTGCACATTGGTGACCTTAATGTAAATAACATGTCTTAAAATAGTTCATGCAAGGGCTATAAAAACATATGAAGAACATAACCCTTCCAAGGTCAAATGGAGTTTTGAACCATTATCATAACCACGAAGATTCGAATCCCCAAAAATAGGGCAGTATTAAGATGTAGATTTCTAGAGTCGTTACACTGTTGTTTGTATCCCTATGGAAAACAAAATTTGAGTACAATTAAATCCTATTAACCTACTACAATAATTCAAAATAATCAACTACATTGCATTTACTGAACATGAGAACTTATTCTTGGAAGATGTCAGAAAGGAGATCAAACACCATCAACAATAGGCTGTTTAGAAAATAAATGACATGTCAACTGGCATAGAAAATCTTTAAATCATGTTTGACATGAAAATTTGGCTATTACAAATGGCAACTAAATTACACCTGAGAAAGAAAACATCAAGAAGCTAGAGAGAACGGACATGAAAGAACCACCTGAACATACAATTGCACCAACAGGATAGAAATCCATCTCCATCGATCAAACTTGTTTCCACCCTGTCGTACGTAGTGGAGTACACATACGGCATATTTGATGCCATCGGTTCATCAATTGATTCAAAAGAAAAGTTCCGACCAAGCATGCATGAGCACATCCCAGGAGCTCCTAGCATTGACTTCCAACACCTATAACAGATTTTAATACCATGGAGCAGTATTTTCCATATGAGATCATCCTCACCTACTGGTCCAATCACATGAATTTTTACAAGCCAATGCAACTTTTAACTGTCGAACTGAAACCACAAAGCTATAGGCCTGAAGAACAAAAGGCAAAAATCCTCAAATTAACTGACCGGCCACTTGTACTGGAATAACATATCTCTCCGTAGCGCATTATAGCATCATGTTAAACCAACCGGTGGCCAACATACCAGCTTTGACCAATCAAAAATAGATCCCATAGGAATCCCCAAAGAGCAACACTACATCAGCAGATTACAACCTGATCAGAGATGCCAGCCCAAGGGCAAGGAGAGGAGGGCATACCTCGGTGGTGGTCGTCGAATCCTCATCTACTGGCCTACCTGCAGGTCGTCCAGAGAATATCGTAGATGTTGCTGCAAGAGCCCGACCCGCCGCACCGATGACCAGCAGTCCACCTGCAAGAGGGCGCAGGTGGAGGCCATGATGGCCCTCATTGATGATGTCGCCTACCTCGCCGGCACCTAGCTCGCCACTGCCAAGGCCCACTGCAGCATCAAACAACCAACAACGCTAAATTTTCCAATTGAAAGAAGCAAAAATTATTTAACAACAATAATTTTTGATCTCAAATTCAACATCCTTCAGAGCACCAGGGTCTCTATCTCTCTGCCAATCTAAAGTTTCAAACGGTCCAATGCCAAAACCTCATAAAGTCACCACAAGCTTATCTTCTAATGTTTCGATTCAAAAGAAGTCCCAGGAATTTCAGGTATCATTGACCTGAGCATGGAAGACAAAGCTTGTAAATGTCATGGTGATTTCACTCCTAATCGATGGCAGAATTCGTTTGAGAAATATATGCACAACAGAGGTACCGGAAAAATGATATAAACTGACCACGTCTAGGATTCTGATCTACAAAAATAGAAGACTTAATGTTTCTGGCTTGCTTTGAACTGATGCACCAAATGAAAACATTTGATGTGCCCTCCTATATAATAATTAGAAAACATAATTCTTTTACGAAGAAGAATAAATATTGTGTGTTGGACCATTCGGGTCGTTGGCATCAATTTTTAGTATTTTTTTAAGAGCGGGAACATCAACTATTGATCTTAAAATTACTTTATGTCCACTCAAAAGTATTAAAGCCACTCTTCACTTGCATGATCTACAAGTATCTGAACACTTCCTTATGGACTATATGGCTCGGAGGTCCATCTTAATAACGATCTAAAGTTAAAATGGAAGCAACTAAGGAAGCAGAAGTAGCCCGTTAGGAGCTCTAACTCAGAAACACATAGATGCAGTTTCCTAATATAATCCAAATATATTTGAAAAGGTTGATTGTATTAAAACGGCAATAACCGACCATGAATAATAAATTTTGGAAATAGAAACAATGAAGTGCAAGTTAATCATACACCATGAGATGCGATAGGTATATTAAGTTTGAATGTTTTCTTGTGCTGAAACAAACAAATGTGCATGCAGTTTTTTTTCAGCTTTAGCATGGGAGAACAGTACTTTGGCAGTGACTGAGTTTCTTCACCGGCACACTGATATTGACAATTACATATATTTGTTTCTACTGCATGTTAAATGAAAATTTTGATTAATTTGCGTACCTGTCTAACCTAGGATATCGCAATGCTCACAACAAATCTAATGATGTGTCTCACCTAACCTGCCAAACTTTGCTTTTTTCTTTCGGGGAAACCTGCCAAACTCTGTTATGATCAAATCTTTAAGATAGAGCTCCGGTCAAGTCAGTTGATTTAGAACCTTTTTGGTTTAGAGTTAGTAACATGTAGCGGCCAAGTTTTCTTATTTGTGTTGGCTTGTTGCCTTAATAAATGATCCTTTTCCAAAATAATAATATTACATACACATGGAGGCTAGGAAACAGAAAACTGTGTCTGAATGGATTGATACATCTATCTATACGTTTGCATTATAACCTTAATCTAATGGAAGCAGATAAATTCAAAGAAACTAATAATCTAAGAGCACATCATCAACCATGGAGGCATTCTGTTTGAAGTTCGGTGTCATGTAGAAATTTAGAGCGCCTCGCTGCTGCTGTGCACAATTACAGGAATCCTACTGTTTTATTATAACTGTAGCATCTACTCCAAATACTGAACGATGGAATTAACCTATCAAATATTGAATGCAGCTAGTTTTGGGTTTTTAAATAGTTATTTGTCCTGACTAAAATAAGGATTTTGACATTGGTTGTAGTTTTGCGGCAAATTAATGATAGGCTGCAATTATGAATCCAAAATTTATATTAGTGCTAGAGCACAATCATTGTGCACAAAGTAAAGGAAAACAATTGGTATATACACGATACAGAAGAAATTAGAAGTACATAGTACATGGGTGCAATCAACATACAGAGAGGTCATGGACTGCATCAAAGTAGCAGCAGCAGCAAATCAAAGGAGACCGAGAGGGATGTGAGAGCTCACCCATTTGCCTGACACAAGAAATAGAAATTTTCTTAGTCTGTAGATTCAGTAAAGCAATTACAGTGAAGCATAACATTCCAACTCTGCAAGACCACTAACAGTGGCGCATATAATCTCAGTTTTGATCATAATAAGCCAATAGCCCAAGATCAATTGCCAATCATGAACCTTCATGGTCCTGTAAAATAACCTCTGTACCTCTCCATAGCACACTAGCATCACATGAAGCCAGCTAGCGGCAAACAGACCAATTTTTACCTGCCAAATTTAGGTCCCGGATAAATCCTCTGCTCACTCGTCGTCCGTCCCTGCACGTCCTTCACATCAAATTAGCAGCAACTGCATCAAAGTAGCAGCAGCAGCAGCAGCAATCAACAAACAACAGGAAAGGAGCAGTACTATATGCAGCTAACAGCAGCGCAGCAGCCATCCCTCTCCCCTGCCCTCCCCGCACCAGCAGTGCACCAGACAGTCCTCGTCCTCATCGATCTCCCCCACTCCCGCAAATGTCCAACGCCCTGCTATACCTCCCCTTGTTTATCCCCTAAAAAACCTAAACATGATTAGTTAGATAAAGGGAGACCAAGAACGAACGAGGAACGAACCTGGGGCAGCCGGAGACGCGGCTGCGAAGCCCTACCCGAAACCCTAGCCATGGGGGATGGGCTTGCGAGCGGGCGGTAGAGGACGGGAGCGGAGACTCTGGCCGGAGGGGAGGGAGGCGTGGACCGTGGGGAGCTCGGGGCGTGCTGCACGGCACCGGAGGTCACCGGAGAAGCGGCCGACGTGGGTGGTGGCGGCGGCGAGCGAGAGAGGAGGCGAGAGCCCGTGCTCCGTGTATGGACACATGTATTTTCTTTCTGTCTCTTCTATCGGCTTGTCTGGCTGCTGGATTTGATTCGGTGGGCTGAGGCCCATGCAGGTGACGTATGGGCTGAGACAGGCAGGCGTGACCGACGGGAAACGTGATGTAGGAGCCGATGAAACCGAAAATTACCTAAGCAAAAAATTAGTACCACCTTGAATATGAGTTTTTTTAAACTGAAAGCGTAAATTCACGAGGAAAAGCGTATTGTGACGGTGAATCCATGGAGTCAATCCGTGCTTTATTATTATTAGGGAAAGACTAACATAAATGCCCGTGCGTTGCAACGGGAAAAAAGTTTAGTTCGTATGGACCACGGTTGGCCGCGTCAAGGAATGATGTCATGGGACAATGGTTCTTACGTCCAAAAACATATGCATCATTTGAGCATCATGACTTCACAACATGGAGTTTAAGACATGGGGTATGATTCAGATTAAATTGATCTGATTGCCAATGTTTTCTTATGGAAAAACTTTTGATGTATTCATAACTTCATTGCAATATAAAGAACATCAAAAGTAATAAAAAATGTAATAATTAAAAAAAAATCATGCGTTTCAACAAAAAATAAAATCAATGCAAATTTAGTCAGGAATATTAATGCCAATGGCAATGTCCGGGAAGAGAATTCTAGTTCCTATGAACAAAGGTTGGCCGGGTCAAGGAACCATGTCACGGGACAACAAACGCTTATGAAGAAAGATGCATCAATTGAAGATCACGACACGGAGTTTGGAACATGGGTAGGATTGGAAGTAAATTGATCTGATTGACAACATCTTTTACGAAAAAACTTTGATTTATTTGTAGCATCATGACAACATAAAGATCATTAAAATTAATGAAATTTAAATAAGTAATAAAAACTAAATCATGTGTTTGAACAAAAAAATTGAGATAAACAACTTTTGGCTCTATGATTAGATAGTTAGGAGGACGGTGGTATCCCTAACCCACCAGAATTAAGTCATAGACTTGACATAGGTGCTCGCATTATTTTAAATTTATTTCAGACTTCCACGAAAGTTCGTTTAGTGAGAGAAGATGCTCCTCCCACTAAAGGTTCTAATAAGGGTAGGGTGTGCATTTGTGCGTTCATATGAATGAGTATATGCTCGTGTTTGTGAGGAACTTTATTTATACTTGTTAAAAACCCTAAAATATGTATCATGCATGTCCTTTTCTTAATTAACAGGAAAGGATTAAAAATTTGAGATAAACAACTTTGGCTGTGTTGCGGCCGGCACGTACACCTTAGTCGTCACGTGGATGCCTCGCTCTAGAGGAAAGGCCGCGCTTGAAAGCTTATCCACTCATCTCCACTATCTCTCTCATCCCTATCTGGTTTTCTTCACACTGAAGTAGGTAGGGCAGGAGCTTGTTGCGGCGAGCGGCGATGCAGGACCGGCGGTGACCCCGCTGCCCCTATTTTCCTGCTGCTCTTCACTTCTCTGAAGCCGATTCAGCGCATCATCCTTAAGCCAAGGACCTTCCTTTTCGATATACGACCGAGACACACATCTCATCCTCTTTGCTTATTTTTGAGGCGGCTTATTTTCTCATATAACTGCGGCGTATATAAATTGATGATTTTCGATGCAAAAAGGCGATATGGGACTATTTGTCTAACCGGTATAGTTGGCAGATATTTTTTGCACTCCGATGGAGAAAAGGTACCCAGCTTGCACAGCTTGGCCCACGCACAAAAATCAAAAAACGACGTCCAATATCTTGGACGGATGAACGAAAGCCCACTTGCGTGGTCATGAAAAAACCAACTGGCCCAAGTCGAGGAGGGAAACGTCTTTAACTTACGGGCAGCGATATACAAATAGATTAGTACCACCTCACGTATATGTTTTAAATTTAAATTGAAAGCGTAAAATCATGGGAAAAAGTGTGTTGTGACGGTGAACCCACGGAGTCAATCCGTGTTTTGCAACGGGGGAAAATAACATACGTCACGGACCCAATAAGCTTAGTTCAAGACTTTCACAGGTTCATGTCTTCTATTTAACACGACGCCACATCTTTATGCAATATGGTACTCCCTCTGTAAACTAATATAAGAGCGTTTAGATTACTAAAGTAGTGTTCTAAATGCTCTTATATTAGTTTACGAAGGGAGTATATGATAGTGTGGTTGTTTCTTCGAGCACCTTATAAGTATTTTCAAATCAGAAAATAGTGTGAAACTTTGAATTGTCCATGCCTTTAAAAGTAATTGTGGTTACCACTCATAAGCAGAGTGGGCCCAAAATTGTTTTCCATGATGTATTCTTAGCAATTTACTTTTATTTATTTCTACCATGTATACTTGCCCATTTATGTAGTTATAGTCCACAGATTGTGTTTTAACACACACATAAAATATTACAATTATTCCATTGATTAGATTTTTAGAAAAATAACATTACACTAAATTCTGGTAAAACAGTATGTGGTTATGCTTGAAAATTCTATGGGTAACATTTTGGAACGACGATATTGATCAATTCATGAAACCACTCTGTCTATTATATCACAAAGTTCCCTAGGATTAGAGGGCTCTCATTCAATTGAGGTCATCAATCTAGAATTAGGTCATCGATTTTGACCGAGTCAACAATCTCTCACTCAATTCTTTTAATTGAAAATGCTCTCTAATTCTGGAGCTCTCTCATTCAAATGAGAAATTCAATATTGAATTTCGTTCATGATTTTGACTGGTCAACAATTTTTCAAATCAATCGAAAGCAACCCGCCTTAAAAAATCATACCAATCCTGCACACCCTCATCACTTAGAAAAAAGAAGCAACAACATGTGATACTGTAGGACCAATATAATACATGCAACCGTCGACGCAGAAAATTTCTCACAAAATCACACCACCAAAGGCCCATCAAAACACCACATATATGAATGAAAAAAGATACTCCATCATCTTCACCACTAACCAAATCAAATAATCACTCTGTTTCAAAATATAAGGTGTATTAGTTTATTGAAAAGTCAAATTCTTTTAATTTTGACCAAGTTCAGAGCCAAAAATATCGACATCCATAATACTTCCTCCATCCCAAAATTCTTGTCTTAGATTTGTCTAAATACAGATGTATCAATTCACATTTTAGTATTAGATACATCTGTATCCAGACAAATTTAAGACAAGAATTTTGAGACGAAGGGAGTACTAAATAAATGAAATATGTAAATTCATTTCATGATGAATCTAAAAATCAGACTTGATATTATAGATATTGATATATTTCCACACAAATTCGGTCAAACTTAAATAGGTTTGACAGTTAAAAAAAAGTAATACACCTTATATTTTGAAATAGATGGAGTAAAAAAAGTATGAAAACCCAATTACATCAACGACGCAGCAAAGCGCGCCCAACTCTTCTAGTAAACACTAAAGCCGAAGTCATTCAGATGTAAATCAAGCTATAAGCTTCAAATTTGTGTATGAATACAAAGAGAAGCATGGCCATTCTGCAATGTTGACAGATTATTATCATCCTTCAAAAAGTGTAATGGACAAATGAGATAAAAATAGAGAAAGAGTCAGCACCGAGTAATGAAATGAAGGACAAATCTGTCCAATTGATAACCTCTCCGTCATGCAGTCAGTGGCCTTGAAGGGGACAATTAGTTTATCAAAGAAGCTGGGCATGAAAGGTTAAACATAGCAAAACAAGGGACAAAAAGTTAAAACACATATATGCTGGCACCATACTTGAAGGGCAATGATAAACTGCACCTTTTGGATTAGCAAAACATAGCACCGGCACTTGTTCTTAAAAGGATAATACTACAAAACGTATAGCAGCGTAATATGTGCACAGCGACTGTAAAACTAGATAATACCCCGCGCGTTGCTGCGGGAATTGGTTGCAAGATATTTCAGTGATATTTGGTTGTACGAAACATGCATATTTAGATTTATAATATGAACTTTAGTTAAATAAAAATAGATATACATAATCATTTGATTATTGTACAGTTGTACAACCATTATTGAATATAAGTTTTATAAAATGACGGATGTATTTTCCCATGCATGAATGATTGAAATGGATGTTTTCCCATTCATGGTTGCATATTGAATTGGTATATTCACATGTTAAAAGAAATATAGGTAATGGTGATCAACTATTTGAATCAGACACGTGCGTTGTTACGGAGAATTTTTAGTGCATACCATGATAGTTTCTATAAAATACATGGGATGTGGTGATCTTACACACTCAAAAACGTGTGTAATAAGGTGAGAATAGATATGTATATAGGAATGGATAAAATGCCTATCATCAATGACATATTTACAACAGAACTATATATTGTGCATTGCAGAAATCACGTAATGCATTGACAATTGAACAGTTACAAAACATATATAATTTATTGAGTGCTCTATCGCAATCATGCTTAATTCAATGGAATTTCTCATACTTAAAAAATATATTTCTTTCTCAGGTGCTAAACTATTGACGCAGTGGTCTAGTAACCCCATCGGCTAAGTGTAAAATTATTGAAACCATAACATCCGAGGCACGATATGGTGATATCGCTAGCTAGTCGTTCTACCAGCAAAGAACCATTGGTAGTAAAGATGCTTTACATACTCATTTTAGATTAGTTGGCTTACATTCCAGTCTGAGATGACCCTTTCACCTGCACATCTGATTCCTACCATGCTAGCTTGACAGTTTGAACATCACAGCAAAATTGTATGCACGTATACCTAATGGACTTACCTGGAACTTGAGCCTCAGACCAATGAGCTACTCCCGCAGCAGAATACCACTACAATAGTATTACCATAATTTACATTATGCTCAATAATTTGGCTGAAAAATTTATCATGCTCGTAGAGATTTTCTTAGGTGAGACCATGGAGATCTTTTACCTACCTCGTGATGTGTAGCGAATTCAACATGCCTTTGATTTCGGTACTGTGATAGGATGGGAGTAATACAACGATCCATCTGTAACATTACCATAGAGATTTTTCATAGGCGCCAACACTCGATAGGGCAGCTACCTCTACACTTTTACAAAGTAAATACATCGGACATCTTCAGCAATGCACAATAGTAATATATGTGCAAATGTGAACCCAAAAGATAATGAAAGAATATAATTTGAATCAGTTGGATGATGATATTGTCTTCATGAATGGTCTGGTAACATGGTTAATAAAACTTTTTGTTATGCGCAAACACAATGCATCAGGGAAAATTAGACCATTGATAGCATGTTTGCAGTCCATAATTGATCTCGGATCTCCAGTGTACCTAAATAGTCGTTACAGCAGTATCTTTTCTGCCGTAGATGTCGTGAAACCTGTTGCCATAATAGTGCTCCTTCTCCTGACCAAGCCGATGCTTCAACTGGGCTGTTACTACTGCTAGACACATGAGCATCATATTCAAAATACAAATTAAGCAAACCAACTACCAATAGAGAGAAATAATAGTTTGCAGAAGATTCATAACCCCCATACGTCTTTTATTTGTCATCTTGTGAATCACACAACCTAAATTTTATGAAATTTAAGTGAGCTTATGACACCAGCTGGGAACTCTTGAGTGTGACTAAGCAAATAAAATGTGCAAAAGTAGCACATGAATGTCAAGAAACATGAATCTTTGTCTCAAGGAGCCATAATTATCATATTTTCAGTTCTCGGAAAATAAATACTTAATTTTTGGAACATTATTGTCAATTTTTGGAATTCCAATGAAGAAAGGAAGCGAGCCATGATGATTACCGGTAAAACATGTATATGACGTGCCTTAGAAATATGAACTTCTATATACCATCACACTGTTGCATGTGTGGGATGTAATCTTCAGGAAGAAAAGGAAAATTAGAAAATTGTCGGTGTACTAGAGTAGGGGTACCCTAGTATCCCGAACTCGTGCACGGACAGTTGCAGCGCCCCGCGGCAAGGCTTGCCGGGTGACCGCCAAGACCCTCCGTGGTTCCCTTGAAGACCATTCAAGAACAAAGTACTCAAACCAAGGCCCCGACAAGAGGAGCTTGCCGGGAAGGCCAACCAAGGCCCCGGCAAGAGGAGCTTGCCGAGAAGGCCAACCCAGGCCCCGGCAAGAGGATCTTGCCGGGAAGAGACAAGACCCCGGCAAGAGGAGCTTGCCGGGAAGGCCGCTCAAGGCATACCAAGAAAGCTTGCCGCGACGCGCCCTGCGTCCCGGCAAGATCCGGCGAGCGACAAGCTTCGGGACGCGACAAGACGACGACCCCGGCAAGGTACTTGCCGGGGGCCAGTTGCCACTCTGTACCCACGCTCCAGCGCACCCACCCGCGTGTCGCCATGAGGCTTCCTCAGGGGGCGCGTGGCGGGAGCCTGTGCAGCCAGGGGTACGTGGTGGCAAGCGGAGATGAAGAGAAGGCCATCGTGGCGAACGGTGGCGCTCTTAACGGTCACTTTTTGCACTGTTTAGGCAACTCAGACAGGCATTCAATGCTCTTGTCCCCTGCCGTCAGAGTTAGGTAGGGTGCACTGTGTCTACAATAGCGGTAGGTGCAGCTACCGCATTCTTTTTCCATTTCTACCCCTCTCGTCTACGTTGCCACCTGTCGGTGACCCCTTGAGAATATAAAAGGAGGCCCAGGCGCAACGTAGAAGGGGTTCGGCTCATTCGAAACACCAGAAACACTCCCACGCTCAGTCTGATAGCGTCCATCGCTCCTGAGCAAGAATTGAATACACACAAACAAGCAGCAATAGGGTTTTACGCATCCATGCGGCCCGAAGCTGGGTAAAACTGCTCGCGTGTACCGCCTCGATCCGCTCTTTGTTCAACCTTCGCCCTCACTGAATCGAAAGGGGCTCGGTCTGCCGATCCCCATAGGTGTTCATGCATCAGTTTCCCCGACATCTTTGGCGCGCCAGGTAGGGGGCGTCGAGATTGTGCGAAAGATGTCGGGGAAACTGATCCACGAACACCTATGGGGATCAGCGGACCGAGCCCCTTTCGATTCGGTGAGGGCGGAGGTTGAACAAAGAGCGGATCGAGGCGGTACACACGAGCAGTTTTACCCAGCTTCGGGCCGCACGGATGCGTAAAACCCTACTGCTGCTTGTTTGTGAGTATTCAATTCTTGCTCAGGAGCGATGGACGCTATCAGACTGAGCGTGGGAGTGTTTCTGGTGTTTCGAATGAGCCCCCAACCCCTTCTACGTTGCGCCTGGGCCTCCTTTTATATTCTCAAGGGGTCACCGACAGGTGGCAACGTAGACGAGAGGGGTAGAAATGGAAAAAGAATGCGGTAGCTGCACCTACCGCTACTGTAGACACAGTGCACCCTACCTAACTCTGACGGCAGGGGACAAGAGCATTGAATGCCTGTCTGAGTTGCCTAAACAGTGCAAAACGTGACCGTTAGGAGCGCCACCGTTCGCCACGGTGGCCTTCTCTTCATCTCCGCTTGCCACCACGTACCCCTGGCTGCACAGGCTCCCGCCACGCGCCCCCCGAGGAAGCCTCATGGCGACACGCGGGTGGGTGCGCTGGAGCGTGGGTACAGAGTGGCAACTGGCCCCCGGCAAGTACCTTGCCGGAGTCGTCGTCTTGTCGCGTCCGGAAGCTTGTCGCTCGCCGGTTCTTGCCGGGACGCAGGGCGCGTCGCGGCAAGCTTTCTTGGTATGCCTTGAGCGGCCTTCCCGGCAAGCTCCTCTTGCCGGGGTCTTGTCTCTTCCCGGCAAGATCCTCTTGCCGGGGCCTAGGTTGGCCTTCTCGGCAAGCTCCTCTTGCCAGGGTCTTGTCTCTTCCCGGCAAGATCCTCTTGCCGGGGCCTGGGTTGGCCTTCTCGGCAAGCTCCTCTTGCCGGGGCCTTGGTTTGAGTACTTTGTTCTTGAATGGTCTTCAAGGGAGCCCACGGAGGGTCTTGGCGGTCACCCGGCAAGCCTTGCCGCGGGGTGCTGCAACTGCCCGTGCACGAGTTCGGGATACTAGGGTACCCCTACTCTAGTACACCGACAGGAGCCCCCGGGCCTGGGCCATACACGGTGCCGAGCGTTGTTGGGCCAGGCCCAAAACAGTGCACGGGCACGCGCGGCCTAGGTCATGCCGCATATCTCTCTGCTCCCACCGCGCACGCCCAGAACGGCACGCGTCAAACGCGGCGTCGTGGGTGACGCGAGTGGCGTGCGCGGGGCTAAGCCCCTCGAGCATGCGTCAGGCCACGATGATGAGGACGGTTCACGCCCTCCTCTCTAAACGGAGGTAGGCGTGGGGGCGTGGTGCATTTACTGGACGGGGCCGGTGCGCGGTTTTCGGGACCTCCACTCCCCGCGTTCACGAGGCGGAGCGAGGCCGCCTCATCTGTCGCCTTGGTTCTGCATCCCCGCCACGCGGCTCCCATGCGCTTGGGGTCGCGGACGGTGGAAGTGGGAAACTGGGCCGTCGCGAGCAGAGGCAGCGGGTTGGCCCCGACTCGCTGCTCTTCCCGTGCCTTGATTCGCTGAGCGGGGCGGCCGAGCCCCCACCTCGCTTCTTTATAAAGAGCGGGAGGGGAGCTCAGAAACTCGCACTCTCTCATCTCCTCCTTTCTTCAGCTTCTGCTCCCCTTTCTCTCATTCACCATGGAGAAAGGGAACCCAGGCCCTTCATCAGTGGCGGCGAGGGTCGCCGCCAGACAGCGCATCTCTCCCTCTCCCGCGCCCGTGGTGGCAGAGCCAGCCATAAGGGGAAGAGGGAGGGGGCGAGGTCGCGGACGAGGTCGAGGACGAGGTCGAGGCGCTCGGGGAAGAGGCGGGCAGGGCGGCGCGCCAGCTTCGCCTCCGCCGGCGGCTCCTCCCCCACGGCGGTCCACATAGGGGACGACCCTTGCGAGTTCTTCGTCAAGCTGCGCCGGGCGCCTCGTCGTCGCCTCCGGCTTCCAGCTCCGTTTGCGAGCGCGATGGAGTTGGACCCGCCCGAGACACTGAGACTGCACATGAGGGGCTGTGGGATCAGCGGCACGCGAGTCCGCGTTGTATTCCCAGCCCCTAATGTGATGTATCTTGATCGAGGGTGGAAGACATTCGCCCGTATCCACAGCCTGATGGAGGGGTTTACCCTCCATTTTAAGTTGATGGAGGGCGATCTCCTCTTCGTCAAGGTCTTCGGGTGCTTCGGCACTCGGGCGAAGTGCTGCGTGGACAGCTCCTCCGATAGCGAAGGCTCCTCCCTGAGCGAGAGTGACGAGGAGGAGAGCGACAGCGACGATGAGGGTAGCGGGCGGCGGGGTGGCGGGTCCGACTAGGCGTCGGGCGCCGCTTCGCGCGGCACCGGCGACCCCATCATCCGTGTCGCCGGCTCCTTGAACTCCCCGGGGTCGTCTCCTTGGGCGGCTGGCGTAGGGAGGCTGCGGAAGGGGAAGAGGGCTGGTGACAAGGCCGTCAGGTCGGAGTACGAGGGCGTGGTGCCCTCGACAGCGTGCTGACGTCCTGCCGCCCCGTCTTCGAGCCCCGCTTCCAGCGCCGCCATCGCCGTCCAGCCTTCGGACGGCCCCTGGGATGTTCTCTTGGTGTCTTCTGGCACCCGTAGCTCGCCTAGGCGCTCCTTTTGCCCTTTTCGCCTCCTTGACCTGCCTCCTGATGAGAGGGACAGGAAAGGGATTACGGGCAGAAAGTAAACCATATGCTTACGCTGGGGGCTGCGCTGGGGGCTGCTCTGCGAAGTGATGGCCGGATCCGGCAAGGTGGTCTCGGACGCGCCTCATGTCGTCGCAGTGGGCTCGTCCTCGATGACCACCACCTGAGCCTTGGCCCTCTTCGCCGCCCTCTGGGCCAGAGTCCTGAAAAGGGAGAGCCCAGAGTGGATCAGATCCGATGCAAGACAAGATCAGCAAGTTGAAGAACTACAAGAACAAGCAAGGGAATCTTACTCTTCTTCTTCCTCCTCGTCGGAGCTGAGCGCGGAGAGGTCGAAGTTCGGTCCACTTCCAGCGCGACGAGGTGGAGGGGTGGGATCCCTTGGCCGCTTGGCGGGGACTGCGGCGCCAGCCCGAGACGGCCCCGCTTCAGTTGTCGCTGCGGCGGGAGGCGCTCCCGCGGCAACCGTACTTGCCGCGGTAGAGTGCGTCGCGCGACGCTGCGGCTGTTGGCCCACTTGCCGCCCTGCTACGTCGCCGGCCCTGCGAGGCGCCTTCTTGGCTGCGCTGGGGGCTGCGCTGCGGGCCCTGCTCGCGGCAAGCTCCTCGGAGATGGCGGGCCGCTCGCACCCTCGGCGGGCTCGTTCGACTCGGCGTCGGGCACGGCGAGCTCTTCTTCCTCTTCGGGCTGCTCCCGTTCGGCAAGACTCATCGCCAACGCCGCGTCCGCTTCCTCCACGGTGAACCCGAATTCACCCGCGGCCGCGGCCGCCGCCGCCTCTTCGGCCCTGGTGGCGATGCGCTCCATCTCTTGATCAGTGGTGTCGCGGGTGAGGAGCTTCTTCTCGTCAGCATTGACCACCACCTCCACCAGGCTGTCGAAGAACTGCTGCACGACGTCGCCGGCGGGCTCTTGCCAAGTTGGAGCAATCCCGTGCGAGTCACACAACGGCATCATTGCATAGATGCGGTCGCGCGAGGAGTTGTTGCACAGAGGCACAATGCCTGCCGGCAACCTGAACCACTCGGGATGCTGCGGGTCATGCTTGAATATTTCCTTAAGTATCCCGTCCAATTCTATGACGGTGAAATCGAAGTTGAGGCCTGGGCGCAACCTCATGATATCTGCCGGGCCTCCAAATTCCCAGGCGGGTCTTCCCCTCGCCTGCAGAGGGGCGATGCGCCGGCGAAGGAAATCTGCGCCGACAGCTCCTACAGTCAGCCCGGCAAGCCTGAGACGCAAGATCCGAGTGGTGGCGATCTTCAACTTGTCATCGTCCGCGGACAGGGCGCTCCAATCATTGCCTCGCACTGCTGGGGCTTGGCGCAGGGTGGTGAACGGCTGCAGGTTCTCCTCTACAACCCAGCACCAGTTTGCTCTCCACTCATCCCACTTGTTGCGGAGTTCCCCCTCCAGATAGGTCTCCTTCTTGCCGGCTCGCGAGATCCAGGCGATCCCCCCGGCAAGGGTTTCCCCTCTCTCGACACGGGGCATGAATAAATGGCGGAAGAGAGCTATGTTGGGGTGGACTCCGACAAAGTTTTCGCATAGATGGGCGAAAACTGCCATGGTCAAGACGGTGTTGGCGGTAAAGTCAAGGAGGTGGAGCCCGTAGGTGTTCATGATATCACAGAAGAAATCAGAGAATGGCGGGCAGAGCCCGCAGTAGAAGAACACGGCGAAGAAAGGGTACCCGCCAACTGGAGCTTCTTGCGAGGTGATGGCGGAGAGTACCTTTGTGCGCGGATGCGCCCGTGTCTCCGTCGACCAGAAGAGATAGTACCACTCCCTCAGATCCTTTGCGGAGAGCTCGGGGAGGAAGGTGGCTCGCTCTTTCCGCAGCGCCTCAAGCCGCTATGCTTCGGTCGACTTCACAGTTTTCGCGGCCTTCCCCTTTCCGGGCTTCGGAGCCATGGCAGAGGCGGTGGGGGAGATCGACAGCGCTGGTAGTGGCGGCGGCGACGGGAGTGGAGCGCTGCTCTCTTTCGACTTTGGAGGCGGAGGAGGGCAGCGGAGGTTTCTGAGATTGCAGCAGCAAATGGCGAAGATAGGGGAAATACCCCTGTTTCCCCTGCTTATAAGGAGGAGGGGGCGGACGTTGCGCTCTTTCCAAATAAAGAACCACCCACGATCTCCCCCACGACGCCGTGATTGACGCGTGCCGTTGCGGGGGGTGCGGTGGATACGGAGCGAGATTTGGTGTGGACCCAGGCCGCGCGTGCCCGTGCACTGTTTTGGGCCTGGCCCAACAGCGCTCGGCACCGTGTATGGCCTAGGCCCCGGGGATCCTGTCGGTGTACTAGAGTAGGGGTACCCTAGTATCCCGAACTCGTGCACGGGCAGTTGCAGCGCCCCGAGGCAAGGCTTGCCGGGTGACCGCCAAGACCCTCCGTGGTTCCCTTGAAGACCATTCAAGAACAAAGTACTCAAACCAAGGCCCCGGCAAGAGGATCTTGCCGGGAAGAGACAAGGCCCCGGCAAGAGGAGCTTGCCGGGAAGAGACAAGGCCCCGGCAAGAGGAGCTTGCCGGGAAGGCCGCTCAAGGCATACCAAGAAAGCTTGCCGCGACGCGCCCTGCGTCCCGACAAGATCCAGCGAGCGACAAGCTTCCGGACACGACAAGACGACGACCCCGGCAAGGTACTTGCCGGGGGCCAGTTGCCACTCTGTACCCACGCTCCAGCGCACCCACCCGCGTGTTGTCGGGGAAACTGATCCACGAACACCTATGGGGATCGGCGGACCGAGACCCTTTCGATTCGGTGAGGGCGGAGGTTGAACAAAGAGCGGATCGAGGCGGTACACGCGAGCAGTTTTACCCAGCTTCGGGCCGCACGGATGCGTAAAACCCTACTGCTGCTTGTTTGTGTGTATTCAATTCTTACTCAGGAGCGATGGACACTATCAGACTGAGTGTGGGAGTGTTTCTGGTGTTTCGTATGAGCCGAATCCCTTCTACGTTGCGCCTGGGCCTCCTTTTATATTCTCAAGGGGTCACCGACAGGTGGCAACGTAGACGAGAGGGGTAGAAATGGAAAAAGAATGCGGTAGCTGCACCTACCGCTACTGTAGACACAGTGCACCCTACCTAACTCTGACGGCAGGGGACAAGAGCATTGAATGCCTGTCTGAGTTGCCTAAACAGTGCAAAAAGTGACTGTTAGGAGCGCCACCGTTCGCCACGATGGCCTTCTCT
This sequence comes from Triticum aestivum, assembly GCF_018294505.1. Lineage (NCBI taxonomy): Eukaryota > Viridiplantae > Streptophyta > Magnoliopsida > Poales > Poaceae > Triticum > Triticum aestivum. Next base: position 450,313,239 of record NC_057809.1, on the reverse strand, counting down.
TCATCTCCGCTTGCCACCACGTACCCCTGGCTGCACAGGCTCCCGCCATGCGCCCCCTGAGGAAGCCTCATGGAGACACGCGGGTGGGTGCGCTGGAGCGTGGGTACAGAGTGGCAACTGGCCCCGGGCAAGTACCATGCCGGGGTCGTCGTCTTGTCGCGTCCGGAAGCTTGTCGCTTGCCGGATCTTGCCGGGACGCAGGGCGCGTCGCGGCAAGCTTTCTTGGTATGCCTTGAGCGGCCTTCGCGGCAAGCTCCTCTTGCCGGGGTCTTGTCTCTTCCCGGCAAGATCCTCTTGCCGGGGCCTGGGTTGGCCTTCTCGGCAAGCTTCTCTTGCCGGGGCCTTGGTTGGCCTTCCCGGCAAGCTCCTCTTGCCGGGGCCTTGGTTTGAGTACTTTGTTCTTGAATGGTCTTCAAGGGAACCACGGAGGGTCTTGGCGGTCACCCGGCAAGCCTTGCCGCGGGGCGCTGCAACTGCCCGTGCACGAGTTCGGGATACTAGGGTACCCCTACTCTAGTACACCGACAGGAGCCCCCGGGCCTGGGCCATACACAGTGCCGAGCGCTGTTGGGCCAGGCCCAAAACAGTGCACGGGCACGCGCGGCCTAGGTCCACACCAAATCTCGCTCCGTATCCACCGCACCCCCCGCAACGGCACGCGTCAATCACGGCGTCGTGGGGGAGATCGTGGGTGGTTCTTTATTCGGAAAGAGCGCAACGTCCGCCCCCTCCTCCTTATAAGCAGGGAAAACAGGGGTACTTCCCTTATCTTCGCCATTTGCTGCTGCAATCTTAGAAACCTCCGCCGCCCTCCTTCGCTTCCAAAGTCGAAAGAGAGCAGCGCTCCGCTCCCGTCGCCGCCGCCACCACCAGCGCCGTCGATCTCCCCCACCGCCTCTGCCATGGCTCCGAAGCCCGGAAAGGGGAAGGCCGCGAAAACTGTGAAGTCGACCGAAGCGCAGCGGCTTGAGGCGCTGCGGAAAGAGCGGGCCACTTTCCTCCCCGAGCTCTCCGCAAAGGATCTGAGGGAGTGGTACTATCTCTTCTGGTCGACGGAGACACGGGCGCATCCGCGCACAAAGGTACTCTCCGCCATCACCTCGCAAGAAGCTCCAGTTGGCGGGTACCCTTTCTTCGCCGTGTTCTTCTACTGCAGGCTCTGCCCGCCATTCTCTGATTTCTTCTGTGATATCATGAACACCTACGGGCTCCACCTCCTTGACTTTACCCCCAACACCGTCTTGACCATGGCAGTTTTCGCCCATCTATGCGAAAACTTTGTCGGAGTCCACCCCAACGTAGCTCTCTTCCGCCATTTCTTCATGCCCCGTGTCGAGAGAGGGGAAACCCTTGCCGGGGGGATCGCCTGGATCTCGCGAGCCGGCAAGAAGGAGACCTATCTGGAGGGGGAACTCCGCAGCAAGTGGGATGAGTGGAGAGCAAACTGGTGCTGGGTTGTAGAGGAGAACCCGCAGCCGTTCACCGCCCTGCGCCAAGCCCCAGCAGTGCGAGGCAATGATTGGAGCGCCCTGTCCGCGGACGATGACAAGTTGAAGATCGCCACCACTAGGATCTTGCGTCTCAGGCTTGCCGGGCTGACTGTAGGAGCTGTTGGCGCAGATTTCCTTCGCCGGCGCATCGCCCCTCTGCAAGCGAGGGGGAGACCCGCCCGGGAATTTGGAGGCCCGGCAGATATCATGAGGTTGCGCCCAGGCCTCAACTTCAATTTCACCGTCATAGAATTGGACGGGATACTTAAGGAAATATTCAAGCATGACCCGCAGCATCCCGAGTGGTTCAGGTTGCCTGCAGGCGTTGTGCCTTTGTGCAACAACTCCTCACGCGACCGCATCTGTGCAATGATGCCGTTGTGTGACTCGCACGGGATTGCTCCAACTTGGCAAGAGCCCGCCGGCGACGTCGTGCAGCAGTTCTTCGACAGCCTGGTGGAGGTGGCGGTCAATGCTGACGAGAAGAAGCTCCTCACCCGCGACACCACTGATCAAGAGATGGAACGCATCGCCACCAGGGCCGAAGAGGCGGCGGCAGCCGCGGCCGCGGGTGAATTCGGGTTCACCATGGAGGAAGAGGACGCGGCGTTGGCGATGAGTCTTGCCGAACGGGAGCAGCCCGAAGAGGAAGAAGAGCTCGCCGTGCCCGACGTCGAGTCGAACGAGCCCGCCGAGGGTGCGAGCGGCCCGCCATCTCCGAGGAGCTTGCCACGAGCAGGGCCCGCAGCGCAGCCCCCAGAGCAGCCAAGAAGGCGCCTCCGCAGGGCCGGCGAATTAGCAGGGCGGCAAGTGGGCCAACAGCGGCAGCGTCGCGCGATGCACTCTACCGCGGCAAGTACGGTTGCCGCGGGAGCGCCTCCCGCCGCAGCGACAACTGAAGCGGGGCCGTCTCGGGCTGGCGCCGCAGTCCCCGCCAAGCGGCCAAGGGATCCCACCCCTCCACCTCGTCGCGCTGGAAGTGGACCGAACTTCGACCTCTCCGCGCTCAGCTCCGACGAGGAGGAAGAAGAAGAGTAAGATTCCCTTGCTTGTTCTTGTAGTTCTTCAACTTGCTGATCTTGTCTTGCATCGGATCTGATCCACTCTGGGCTCTCCCTTTTCAGGACTCTGGCCCAGAGGGCGGCGAAGAGGGCCAAGGCCCAGGTGGTGGTCATCGAGGACGAGCCCACTGCGACGACAGGAGGCGCGTCCGAGACCACCTTGCCGGATCCGGCCATCACTTCGCAGAGCAGCCCCCAGCGCAGCCCCCAGCGTAAGCATATGGTTTACTTTCTGCTTCTGGGTGCGCGTGGTTACTCTTTTCCTTTGTTGACATCTAATCACTGGTTTGTTTGTGCAGGAGCAGAACAGCTTCATCAGGAGGGCATGGTGATCTCCTCCGACTCGTCGTCTGCTTCGACTACGCCGCCAAGGGCGGACTCCCCGGCAAGGGCGCGTTCTCCGGCAAGGAAGCGATCTCCGGCAAGGGAGGAGTCTCCGGCAAGAGGGGAGTCTCTGGCAAGGGACAGCGCCAACGATCCCCCGGTGGTGGAGGTCATGACAGCAGATCCCAGCACAGGTAGTCCTACTTGCCCGAAACTTTCCTCGTAGTCTTCTGCTGATTTTTCTTCTTGAATACTTGTTTGATTTCTCCTTCTTCTCCGGTCGTCAGACCCACCCTCCGCGGATCCGATGGAGACCGAAGCGGGCGGCGAGGAGGACGCGCGCGGCAATACTGATGATGCCGCGGCCACCGAAGAAGGAGCCGGCGCTGACGTGCCCGCCGGCGAAGAGGCCGCCAAGGATGCCGCCAAGGAAGCTGGCGGGGGATCTGGCGATCGCACTGACGGCCCTGAGGCCGCAGGAGCGTCAGGCGCTGCACCGACCGCCGATCCCTCCGCCGCTGCTGCAGCGTCAGGCTCCGAGGAGCCCCAGCCCGGCGCCTATCTGAAGGCCGGCGAGGGCATCTTCATCAAGCTCCCTTGGGCGTCAAGCTCCAGGGCGCCGGTGGAAGGAGAAGCTCTGGATGGGGAGGTGCTTGCCTCCGCCGGGTTGTCAATCGTTGACACGCCGAGAAGCAGCAGTGACGAGCCCGAGGAGGAGCGGCTGCTGCGGAGGCTGCTGGCGCTCTATCGCGCCCGCCAAGTCAAGTTGGAGTCCCGGGAAGCGCTTGTCGCGAGGGCGAGCATGGACATAGAGAAGCGTGCGGAGGAGCTCCGGGGTCTTCGCCAAGAAACTCTCCGGGCCTTGGCGGAGGAGCGGGAGCAGCTTGCTGAGGAGCGAAAGGCCTTCCTTCTTGAGAAGGCCGAGGCTGAAGAGCAGCAGCGGCTCACCGGCGAGAAGCTGTACGCGCGAGAGGGCGAGCTGACTCAGCGGAAAGTGAACCTCGACAGCCATGAGGAGGAGCTTGCCGCGCGCGAACGGGCACTTGGCGGGTCGCTCCAAGAGGCAAAGGATGCGGCTGCGGCTGCCGAGACCGCCAAGAAGGAATTGGAAGTAAAGGTGGCGCAGCTGGAGGCTGATCTGAAGGTGGGTGGCGAAGAGCTTGCCACGCTCAAGCTGGAGCGCGAGAAGGACACCCTTGCCCATGGTGAGCTGCAGGGCCAACTCTCCGAGAGGGGCAAAGAGCTGAGCGCCGCCAAGAATTCAAATGCTGATCTGGAGCTGAAGCTGGCCACCTTGACGGAGACGTTGGATAGCGCCAGGAAACGGGAGGCAGACTTGAAGAAAGACATCAAGGCCAACGATGTGCTGCTGGCGAGGGCCGCAGAAAACCAAAATCTCCTCAGAGATACCGTGGAGCTCTGGACGGAGGGCCTCGTGAATATAGCTGCAGTCATCGAAGAGGAGCTGGTGCAATTGGGGGTGGAAGGCTTCGGGCATTCCTCCGACGAGAATCTCCAACCCAGCGCCAAGCTCACTCTGTTCTTCAAGGGCGTGGCGACGGTGCTCCAGCAACTTCGGGAACGGATCCCAAAGCAGTTGGCCGACGAGTCACGCTCGATTTGTGCCGGAGTTCTGGAGAAGGTGCTGGTGAAGGTGGCCTTCCGCAATCCGGGCCTCAACCTCACCAATGTCCTCAAGAAGCTGCCGGCGGATGTTGATCTTGACGCACTTAAGGCCCTCGTCGCACCCATTGTGGACAGGGTGAACGAGGTCAAAAGGGTTGACGGCGGTCGCGTGGATTAGGCCGTCCGCTTCTTCTTTCCTTGTCGCTGCCAGCCATGTCATGGGAACACTTTATTAGAGGCGTGACAAGTTATTTTTGTAATATAACTTTATCTTAGGCAAAAAATTGCTATGTTACTTCCTTTACTCGACTCTTGGCTTTGTATGATTCTGCCCTACGCTTTCTAGGGAAACTTGCCGGTGCAGGCACCCTTGCCGCGAGCGCCGAGTGCGGAACTTCAGCAGCCTGCTGGCAGGGTCGCTACCGACAAGCAACCTTGTCGCAACTAGTTGCAGCTCACTTAAGTTGTTGAGCGAACTCGAAACAAAGTAAGGGCGCTAGCGGCTCACTTAAGTTGCTGAGCGGACTCGAAGCAAAGTAAGGGCGCTAGCAGCTCACTTAAGTTGTTGAGCGGACTCGAAACAAAGTAAAGGCGCAACTAGCTATGAGTTGGTTCCTCCGCGCACAGGTTTTCCATACAAAGCACGGTCGTTCAAGGAAAATAACTTAAAAACTTAAAAAACTGATTGTTCAAGCTTTAGCAACTTAGCTTTTCTATCGTCTGCTTCCCGGCAAGGAGGAACTTTCTTGAACGGCCTGGTCCACACCATTATCTTCTCCTTCCCCCCCGGTAAACCTTGTGGGCGAGGGAACCTTCCTTCTTTTGAGAAAGAAACAGAGAAATAAAGTAATGATATGGAGCCTTGGGCTCGTTATTGCTTACCGGGGTCTGGTGCTGCACAAAGTGTCAGATAACATATGCGAAAAAGGATTATAGCATAAAAAAACTGACAAGATGTGCGAGGCACATGAACTTTACTGGTGCACGGGGTCTGCGCCCGGCTTTGTACAAAGGATTACATGCAACAGCGGCAAGACTTGTACAAAAGGTGGTTGCCGGAAAAGCTTCCGGCAACCGCGCCCTACGGGTAAAACTTACGAAGATGTTCTATGTTCCAGGAGTTGCTCACCGGAATGCCATCTTCGGTCTCAAGGCGGACAACGCCGGGCCTAGTGACTCGTCTTACCCGATAAGGGCCTTCCCACTTCGGCGTCAACTTGTTGGAATTCTTGGTGGACTGAACACGCCGAAGAACAAGGTCGCCTTCCTCGAAGCTTCTAGCTTTAACTTTGCGGCTATGGTAGCGACGCAAAGCTTGCTGGTAGCGAGCGGCTCGCACAGCAGCCTGAAGACGGTCTTCCTCAAGGAGCAGCGCGTCATCTTGCCGCAGCTGCTCTTGCTCAAGCTCATCATAAGCGAGCACTCGAGGTGACCCGTATACGAGTTCCGTGGGGAGAACTGCCTCTGCTCCATAGACTAGAGCGAAAGGTGTCTGGCCAGTGGCTCGATTTGGTGTCGTTCTGATTGACCAAAGAACCACCGGCAGCTCCTCGATCCAGTTTCTTCCGCACTTATGCAGCCTGTCGAAAGTTCTGGTCTTGAGCCCGCGCAGCACTTCAGCATTTGCCCTCTCTGCTTGACCGTTGCTTCTCGGATGAGCAACAGAAGCGAAGCAGACCTTGGCACCAAGGTCTTGGACGTACTGCATGAAGGTGCGGCTCGTAAATTGCGTGCCGTTGTCGGTGATGATCCTGTTAGGGATCCCGAAACGGCAAACAATCGACCTGAAGAACTTGACTGCTGACTGTGCTGTCACCTTCCTCACTGGCTGCACTTCCGACCACTTTGTGAACTTGTTGATTGCGACGTACAAGTACTCAAAGCCCCCGACAGCTCGGGGGAAGGGGCCGAGGATATCGAGCCCCCAGACCGAAAATGGCCAGGATAAAGGGATCGTCTGGAGAGTTTGAGCTGGCTGGTGTATCTGTTTGGAATGGAACTGGCACGCTTCACACTTGGTTACTTGTGCAGTTGCATCCTGGAGGGCTGTCGGCCAAAAGAAGCCTTGCCGGAAAGCCTTGCCGGCAAGTGCCCTTGCGCCTATGTGGTGGCCACATATGCCTCCATGTATCTCTGCCAACAGCTGTTGTCCATCTTCCCGGCAAATGCACTTCAATTTCACACCGTTGAGTCTTATTCTGTACAGTGTGTTGTCGACAAACTTGTACATACTTGACTGCCGGGCTACTCTTTCAGCTTCTTCTTGCTCTTCGGGAAGCTCTCCTGTCTGAAGGAAACGAACAATCTGCTGCGCCCATGCTGGAGCTTGTGGCTCGACAACAAAGACTAAAAGCGTATCTGTTGCTGCGGGAACATCCGCTTCTACGGCAAGAACCTGCGGTTCGGCCGGAGCGTGATATTCCCCGACAAGCTTGTCGGAGCAAAACTTGTCGGGAGCGTCTGCTTCAATGGAACAAACCAAGAGGTTCGCCGGAGCAGACTGCTCCTCAGCACTCTTGGCGTCGATCTTGGGGACCTTCTTGGCGGCGGCTTCGGGAAGCTCTGCCGGAAAGTAGTCACCGGAAACCAACTTCCTCTTCTTGCTTTGTCTAGTTGATGGTGTCACGGATGGTTGAGTCAGCTTGAGCACAAAGATCCCTGGTTCCACAGGCAACTTTAGTGCAGCGCACTTTGACAGGCCATCAGCAATGTCATTCTGAGCTCGTGGAACGTGTTCCATTTGCAGGCCGTCAAAGTGCTCTTCTAGCTTCCTCACTTCATCAACATATGCTTCCATCAACGGACTCTAGTAATTCTTGTTCACTTGGCGGACGACAAGCTGTGAGTCACCCCTGACAATGAGCTTCTTGATCCCAAGGTCGGCTGCGATTCTGAGGCCGGCAAGCAAACCCTCATACTCTGCAGTATTGTTCGTTGCTTGCTCCTTGGGAAAGTGCATCTGGAGTACGTACTTGAGGTGCTCTCCGGTGGGTGCAATAAGCAGCACGCCAGCACCGGCGCCTTGCAGCGAGAAGGCACCATCAAAGTACATCAGCCACTCTTTGCTTGTCTCCTTGACGGGGATGCTCGTCTCTGGAATTTCTTCATCTGGGGTTGGCGTCCACTCTGCTATGAACTCTGCCAATGCTCTGCTTTGGATAGTTGAAGTGCTCTCAAACTTGAGGCCAAAGCTTGAGAGTTCCAGCGCCCACTCGACAATCCTGCCTATTGCTTCTGGATTTTGCAGTATCCTTTTCAGCGGAAAGCGAGTGACGACTGTGATCTCATGTGCTTGGAAGTAATGGCGCAGCTTTCTCGAGGCCATGAGGAGGCCGAAAAGCAACTTCTGCACTCCAGAGTACCTTGATATGGCTCCCTGCAGAAGGGAACTGACAAAGTAAACTGGGCGCTGCACCATTTTCTTCTGCACCTCCTTGCACGTCTGCGCAGATTCCTCTTTGTCGGGACCAGAGCTTGTCGGAGAAGCCCCTTGCTTGTCGCTGGATTCACTTGTCGCGGTCGCTGGCTCATCATCCACCTCCCTCTCCGCTACTAACGCAGCACTAACCACTTGATTGGTTGCCGCTAGGTACAGCAGCAACTTCTCTTGTGGTTTAGGTGCGACAAGTATTAGAGTGGAGGACAGGTACCTCTTCAAGTCCTGCAGCGCGGCCTCCGCTTCCGGAGTCCATTTCATTGGACCTGCCTTTTTCAATATTTTGAAAAACGGCAGGGCGCGCTCAGCAGACTTAGAGATAAACCTGCTGAGAGCAGCCACGCAACCGGCAAGCCTTCGCACATCCTTGACACGCTTCGGTGCTTCAATCTGCTCGATGGCCTTGATCTTGTCGGGGTTGGCTTCAATTCCCCGCTGAGACACGAAGAACCCGAGAAGCTTGCCGGAAGGGACTCCAAACACGCACTTCTCGGGGTTGAGCTTGAGGTTGATCTTGCGCAGATTTGCAAAAGTTTCTTCTAAATCTTGGATCAGGGTAGCCTTGTCCTTGCTCTTGACCACTATATCATCCATGTAAGCTTCCACATTTCTGTGTATCTGTGGCTCAAAAGCGACATGGACTACCCTTGCAAATGTTGAACCAACATTCTTCAACCCAAAGGGCATCCGTACAAAACAGTATGTGCCGCAAGGGGTGATAAATGTGGTTTTTTCCTCATCCTCTTCTGCCATGAAGATTTGATGGTATCCTGAATATGCATCAAGAAATGAAAGCAAATCACATCCAGCTGTGGTGTCAACAATCTGGTCAATGCGCGGCAAGGGAAATGGATCTTTGGGACAAGCTTTATTGACATCAGTGAAGTCTATACAAAGCCTCCATTTCCCGTTCGCCTTGCGCACGACTACAGGATTGGCCAACCACGTGGGATGGAGCACTCCTCTGACAAGGCCTGCTGCTCCCAATTTCCTGATCTCTTCTGCAATGAACTCTTGGCGCTCCACCGCTTGCTTCCTGACTTTCTGCTTGACGGGCCGCGCATGAGGACAGACGGCTAGGTGGTGCTCAATTACTTTCCTGGGAACACCGGGGATGTCAGACGGATGCCATGCAAACACGTCGACATTCGCCCGCAGGAAAGCAATGAGCGCGCTTTCCTATTTGGGGTCAAGCGCGGCACTGATGGTGAAGGTACCACCAGTGCCGTCCTCCTTGGCGGACACCTTCTTGGTCTCGGGTGGAGCTGCCATCGTCTTCTTGCACTTGCCGGTGGAGCTCGATGGTGCGTCCTCGACGGTAGCGCAGCACTCCGAAGAGGTGCGCTTGACGGAGTGGGCATCAGAGCTCTTGCCGGACTTTGTCTTCTTCTTCCCCCCGGGAGCTTCAGCGGCAAGTGTGTTGTGATCAGCTGCGGCTGCTGCTTCCCGGTAGATCTTGTCGGCGCAGATAAGGGCATCCTTCTTGTCGCCGGGGACAGAGATGACACTTATCGGGCCTGGCATCTTGAGCATGTTGTATGCATAGTGAGAGGCTGCCATAAACTTGGCGAGCGCTGGACGGCCAAGGATCCCATTGTAGGGCAATGGAAAATCGGCAACGTCAAATATGACCCTCTCAGTTCTGAAATTCAGCTCGCTGCCAAATGTGACCGGCAACGTGATCTTCCCCTTCGGCTTGCTCCTTCCCGGGTTGATTCCTTGGAATGTGCTAGTCTCTTCGAGCTCGCTGTCAGGGATCTGGAGTTTCTGAAGGACCGCGGAGGAGATCAGATTCAAGCCGGCCCCGCCGTCTACTAGCATCTTCGTGACCTTGAGGTTGCGGATAGTTGGTGAAACCAACATCGGCAAGCGCCCGACCGCAGTTGCGCGATCAGGATGATCCTCAATGTCGAAGATGATAGGCGTGCTGGACCATTTCAGAGGCTTGCGTGACTCTACGGATGGTTCCACTGCATTAACCTCCCGCATCCACTGCTTGAGTTGGCGGTGCGAAGTATGCAGAGAAGCACCACCGTCAACGCACAGGACCTCTGTAGCTTTCTGAAATTCCTGCTCATCGGCCTCATCATCATCCACGTCTTCATCATCGTCGTCATCTTCATCCTTGTCGCGGCCTCGGGGAGGCCTATCTCCTTGCCGCTGCTTGGCCTTGCCGTGGCGTCCTCCTCGGCCGGGACGTTTCTTGCCGGATCCACCAGTTCCTTCCTGGGCCTTCTCCTTGTCGCGCCGCTCGTACTCAGCTTTCTGTTGCTCAACAAGCTGTTCGACTTTCTTGCAGTTCTGGAGATCGTGACCCTTGGTGCGGTGAATCTTACAATACTGCTTGCCGGAGCTGTCCTGCTTGTCGGCGGCCGCCACAGGCTGGGCTTCCTTGTCGGAGCCACCAGCTTTAGCTTCCTTGGCGCCACCTCCGTTGCCGGTCTGCTCGACAGCTAGCACTTCCTTGCCCTTATTCCTTCTGTCGTTCCGCCGTCGGCCTTTCCTTGTCGGGACGACATCCTCACTGTCGGATCCTCCTGCTCCTGTACTCTCTCCGGGGAGCCTCCTTCCCTCTTCAGCGCGTGCACACTTGTCGGCCAGGGCGTAAAGCTCGCTGACGCCTCTGATCTTACACATCGCCATCTCCTCCCTCATCCTTCGGTTTCGCACGTTCTGATGGAACGCGCTGATGATCGCGGCGGGGTGGACGTCTGGGATGTTGTGCTGTACACGGCTGAATCTCTGAATGTACTTGCGCAGTGGCTCTCCTTCCTTCTGGGCGAGCAGATGAAGATCGCTCTCTTGGCCATGTGGCTTATGGCCGCCTGTAAAGGCGCCGACAAACTGATGGCACAGATCAGCCCAGGAGGATATGGAGTTGTCCGGCAAGTGCATGAGGCAGGATCTCACATTTGGCTTGAGCACCAGCGCGAAGTAGTTGGCAAGGATCTTGTCATCTAGTCCCTCGGCAGCCTGCACCACAATGGTGTAGATGCTGAGGAACTCCGACAGATGCGTCTTGCCGTCGTACTTCTCCCGTACGCCTGGCTTGAAATTCTTTGTGCTGGGCCACTAGACTTGCCGCAGCTCACGGGTGAACGCAGGACAACCTACCGCGTACGGTAGATCGCCTGGTTCCCCTGGCGCATGCATGTCAACAGAGGGCCCAGCGCGCTTGTCGGATTGACGTCGCGCTTCTCTTCGGCGCTCGATGCGGGTTCGAGCGTCTTCTTGTTGTCGTTCATGGAGAACTTGGCGCTGGTCGCGACGAGCTCGTGGGTCCGACGACGCGGTGGAGCCGCTGTCGGGGTGGACCCGGCGAGTCGGCGATTTTGGCCTTCGTAGTGGAGAGTGCATGGAAGTCGCACCTCCCCCGGTCTTGTTGCCATCGGCTCGCGTCCGGCTGTCCTGCCGCGGCAGCGAAGTGCTTGGTTGCCGCGCAGTGTCGCCGTTGGTGAAGCCGATGAGGCTCTGGATAGTAGCCCTCCATTCGTCGGTCTTGTCCACCGTCGGAGGGTAATCTAGGAGTAGCTGGGCCCGCGCCAAGGCTTCTGCTGGGGTGGTGGGCGGCGGAGGTGAACGGTGCGAGGAGAGGGGCGTGCTCGGACTCCTAACCAAGTTAGAAGGAGCAGCGTCCCGTCCCGGCGACCGCACCTCGCTGGGGCCAGCATGCTGGCGTGCATGCTGGTCTTGAACGCCACGTGAACCACCAGCTTGATCTTGGGTCAGCGGACGTATGGCGCTACGAACGCTATGACGCTGCTGGTCCCGCGCCTCCTGAGAGGGGCGCGGTGTGCGCATGGACGCCGAGGTCTGTGCCGCCTTGTCCTTGGACTTGGCCGCACTGAGGGCTCCCTCGTCGACGCCCATTCTTTCGCCGGCGTCCACTCCACCACCCGTTTGCTCCGGAGGCGGTGAAAGCGACGCAGACGGAACAACTGCCTTCGAATCCTTCTTCTTCGGTGGCATGTCGATGAAGACGATGAAGATTTAGCTCGCGTGCCGATCCTTTCCGGCAACGATCTTGCCGGGAGCCGGTGTCAAGAACAACGAAGTTCTTCGCCATAAGCCTTTCCGGCAACGATCTTGCCGGGAGCCGGTGTCAAGAACAACGAAGTTCTTCGCCATAAGCCTTCTCGGCAACAAGCTTGCCGGAAGCCGGCATCGAGAACGTCAAAGTTCTCTGCTGAAGATAAAAGCCTTCCTGGCAACAAGCTTGCCGGAAGCCGGCATCGAGAACGTCAAAGTTCTCTACTGAAGATAAAAGCCTTCTCGGCAACAAGCTTGCCAGAAGCCGGCATCGAAAACGTCAAAGTTCTCTGCTGGAGATAAAAGCCTTCCTGGCGACGAGCTTGCCGGAAGCCGGCGTCGAGAACGTCAAAAGTCTCCGCGAGAAACATAAGACCTCCCGGCAACTGTCGGTGTAGCGAAAACCAGGGCTACACTAACCGCCGGAAGGAGAAGATAATGGTGTGGACCAGGCCGTTCAAGAAAGTTCCTCCTTGCCGGGAAGCAGACGACAGAAAAGCTAAGTTGCTAAAGCTTGAGCAATCAGTTTTTTAAGTTTTTAAGTTATTTTCCTTGAACGACCGTGCTTTGTATGGAAAACCTGTGCGCGGAGGAACCAACTCATAGCTTGTTGCGCCTTTACTTTGTTTCGAGTCCGCTCAATAACTTAAGTGAGCTGCTAGCGCCCTTACTTTGCTTCGAGTCCGCTCAGCAACTTAAGTGAGCCGCTAGCGCCCTTACTTTGTTTCGAGTTCGCTCAACAACTTAAGTGAGCTGCAACTAGTTGCGACAAGGTTGCTTGTCGGTAGCGACCCCGCCAGCAGGCTGCTGAAATTCCGCACTCGGCGCTCGCGGCAAGGGTGCCTGCACCGGCAAGTTTCCCTAGAAAGCGTAGGGCAGAACCATACAAAGCCAAGAGTCGAGTAAAGGAAGTAACATAGCAATTTTTTGCCTAAGATAAAGTTATATTACAAAAATAACTTGTCGCGCCTCTAATAAAGTGTTCCCATGACATGGCTGGCAGCGACAAGGAAAGAAGAAGCGGACGGCCTAATCCACGCGACCGCCGTCAACCCTTTTGACCTCGTTCACCCTGTCCACAATGGGTGCGACGAGGGCCTTAAGTGCGTCAAGATCAACATCCGCCGGCAGCTTCTTGAGGACGTTGGTGAGGTTGAGGCCCGGATTGCGGAAGGCCACCTTCACCAGCACCTTCTCCAGAACTCCGGCACAAATCGAGCGTGACTCGTCGGCCAACTGCTTTGGGATCCGTTCCCGGAGTTGCTGGAGCGCCGTCGCCACGCCCTTGAAGAACAGAGTGAGCTTGGCGCTGGGTTGGAGATTCTCGTCGGAGGAATACCCGAAGCCTTCCACCCCCAATTGCACCAGCTCCTCTTCGATGACTGCAGCAATATTCACGAGGCCCTCCGTCCAGAGCTCCACGGTATCTCTGAGGAGATTCTGGGTTTCGGCGGCCCTCGCCAGCAGCGCATCATTGGCCTTGATGTCTTTCTTCAAGTCTGCCCCCCATTTCCTGGCGCTGTCCAACGTCTCCGTCAAGGTGGCCAGCTTCAGCTCCAGATCAGCATTTGAATTCTTGGCGGCGCTCAGCTCTTTGCCCCTCTCAGAGAGTTGGCCCTGCAGCTCACCGTGGGCAAGGGCGTCCTTCTCGCGCTCCAGCTTGAGCGCGGCAAGCTCTTCGCCACCCACCTTCAGATCAGCCTCCAGCTGCGCCACCTTTACTTCCAATTCCTTCTTGGCGGTCTCGGCAGCCGCAGCCGCATCCTTTGCCTCTTGGAGCGACCCGCCAAGTGCCCGTTCGCGTGCGGCAAGCTCCTCCTCGTGGCTGTCGAGGTTCACTTTCCGCTGAGTCAGCTCGCCCTCTTGCGCGTACAGCTTCTCGCCGGTGAGCAGGCGACAGAAAAGCTAAGATGCTAAAGCTTGAGCAATCAGTTTTTTAAGTTTTTAAGTTATTTTCCTTGAACGACCGTGCTTTGTATGGAAAACCTGTGCGCGGAGGAACCAACTCGTAGCTAGTTGCGCCTTTACTTTGTTTCGAGTCCGCTCAACAACTTAAGTGAGCTGCTAGCGCCCTTACTTTGCTTCGAGTCCACTCAGCAATTTAAGTGAGCCGCTAGCGCCCTTACTTTGTTTCGAGTTTGCTCAACAACTTAAGTGAGCTGCAACTAGTTGCGACAAGGTTGCTTGTCGGTAGCGACCCCGCCAGCAGGCTACTGAAGTTCCACACTCGGCGCTCGCGGCAAGGGTGCCTGAACCGGCAAGTTTCCCTAGAAAGCGTAGGGCAGAACCATACAAAGCCAAGAGTCGAGTAAAGGAAGTAACATAGCAATTTTTTGCCTAAGATAAAGTTATATTACAAAAATAACTTGTCGCGCCTCTAATAAAGTGTTCCCATGACATGGCTGGCAGCGACAAGGAAAGAAGAAGCGGACGGCCTAATCCACGCGACCGCCGTCAACCCTTTTGACCTCGTTCACCCTGTCCACAATGGGTGCGACGAGGGCCTTAAGTGCTTCAAGATCAACATCCGCCGGCAGCTTCTTGAGGACGTTGGTGAGGTTGAGGCCCGGATTGCGGAAGGCCACCTTCACCAGCACCTTCTCCAGAACTCCGGCACAAATCGAGCGTGACTCCTCGGCCAACTGCTTTGGGATCCGTTCCCGGAGTTGCTGGAGCGCCGTCGCCACGCCCTTGAAGAACAGAGTGAGCTTGGCGCTGGGTTGGAGATTCTCGTCGGAGGAATACCCGAAGCCTTCCACCCCCAATTGCACCAGCTCCTCTTCGATGACTGCATCAATATTCACGAGGCCCTCCGTTCAGAGCTCCACGGTATCTCTGAGGAGATTCTGGGTTTCGGCGGCCCTCGCCAGCAGCGCATCGTTGGCCTTGATGTCTTTCTTCAAGTCTGCCTCCCGTTTCCTGGCGCTGTCCAACGTCTCCGTCAAGGTGGCCAGCTTCAGCTCCAGATCAGCATTTGAATTCTTGGCGGCGCTTAGCTCTTTGCCCCTCTCGGAGAGTTGGCCCTGCAGCTCACCGTGGGCAAGGGCGTCCTTCTCGCGCTCCAGCTTGAGCGCGGCAAGCTCTTCGCCACCCACCTTCAGATCAGTTTCCAGCTGCGCCACCTTTACTTCCAATTCCTTCTTAGCGGTCTCGGCAGCCGCAGCCGCATCCTTTGCCTCTTGGAGCGACCCGCCAAGTGCCTGTTCGCGCGCGGCAAGCTCCTCCTCGTGGCTGTCGAGGTTCACTTTCCGCTGAGTCAGCTCGCCCTCTCGCGCGTACAGCTTCTCGCCGGTGAGCAGACGACAGAAAAGCTAAGTTGCTAAAGCTTGAGCAATCAGTTTTTTAAGTTTTTAAGTTATTTTCCTTGAACGACCGTGCTTTGTATGGAAAACCTGTGCGCGGAGGAACCAACTCGTAACTAGTTGCGCCTTTACTTTGTTTCGAGTCCGCTCAACAACTTAAGTGAGCTGCTAGCGCCCTTACTTTGCTTCGAGTCCGCTCAGCAACTTAAGTGAGCCGCTAGGGCCCTTACTTTGTTTCGAGTTCGCTCAACAACTTAAGTGAGCTGCAACTAGTTGCGACAAGGTTGCTTGTCGGTAGCGACCCCGCCAGCAGGCTGCTGAAATTCCGCACTCGGCGCTCGCGGCAAGGGTGCCTGCACCGGCAAGTTTCCCTAGAAAGCGTAGGGCAGAACCATACAAAGCCAAGAGTCGAGTAAAGGAAGTAACATAGCAATTTTTTGCCTAAGATAAAGTTATATTACAAAAATAACTTGTCGCGCCTCTAATAAAGTGTTCCCATGACATGGCTGGCAGCGACAAGGAAAGAAGAAGCGGACGGCCTAATCCACGCGACCGCCGTCAACCCTTTTGACCTCGTTCACCCTGTCCACAATGGGTGCGACGAGGGCCTTAAGTGCGTCAAGATCAACATCCGCCGGCAGCTTCTTGAGGACGTTGGTGAGGTTGAGGCCCGGATTGCGGAAGGCCACCTTCACCAGCACCTTCTCCAGAACTCCGGCACAAATCGAGCGTGACTCGTCGGCCAACTGCTTTGGGATCCGTTCCCGGAGTTGCTGGAGCGTCGTCGCCACGCCCTTGAAGAACAGAGTGAGCATGGCGCTGGGTTGGAGATTCTCGTTGGAGGAATACCCGAAGCCTTCCACCCCCAATTGCACCAGCTCCTCTTCGATGACTGCAACAATATTCACGAGGCCCTCCGTTCAGAGCTCCACGGTATCTCTGAGGAGATTCTGGGTTTCGGCGGCCCTCGCCAGCAGCGCATCGTTGGCCTTGATGTCTTTCTTCAAGTCTGCCTCCCGTTTCCTGGCGCTGTCCAACGTCTCCGTCAAGGTGGCCAGCTTCAGCTCCAGATCAGCATTTGAATTCTTGGCGGCGCTTAGCTCTTTGCCCCTCTCGGAGAGTTGGCCCTGCAGCTCACCGTGGGCAAGGGCGTCCTTCTCGCGCTCCAGCTTGAGCGCGGCAAGCTCTTCGCCACCCACCTTCAGATCAGTTTCCAGCTGCGCCACCTTTACTTCCAATTCCTTCTTAGCGGTCTCGGCAGCCGCAGCCGCATCCTTTGCCTCTTGGAGCGACCCGCCAAGTGCCCGTTCGCGCGCGGCAAGCTCCTCCTCGTGGCTGTCGAGGTTCACTTTCCGCTGAGTCAGCTCGCCCTCTCGCGCGTACAGCTTCTCGCCGGTGAGCAGACGACAGAAAAGCTAAGTTGCTAAAGCTTGAGCAATCAGTTTTTTAAGTTTTTAAGTTATTTTCCTTGAACGACCGTGCTTTGTATGGAAAACCTGTGCGCGGAGGAACCAACTCGTAGCTAGTTGCGCCTTTACTTTGTTTCGAGTCCGCTCAACAACTTAAGTGAGCTGCTAGCGCCCTTACTTTGCTTCGAGTCCGCTCAGCAACTTAAGTGAGCCGCTAGGGCCCTTACTTTGTTTCGAGTTCGCTCAACAACTTAAGTGAGCTGCAACTAGTTGCGACAAGGTTGCTTGTCGGTAGCGACCCCGCCAGCAGGCTGCTGAAATTCCGCACTCGGCGCTCGCGGCAAGGGTGCCTGCACCGGCAAGTTTCCCTAGAAAGCGTAGGGCAGAACCATACAAAGCCAAGAGTCGAGTAAAGGAAGTAACATAGCAATTTTTTGCCTAAGATAAAGTTATATTACAAAAATAACTTGTCGTGCCTCTAATAAAGTGTTCCCATGACATGGCTGGCAGCGACAAGGAAAGAAGAAGCGGACGGCCTAATCCACGCGACCGCCGTCAACCCTTTTGACCTCGTTCACCCTGTCCACAATGGGTGCGACGAGGGCCTTAAGTGCGTCAAGATCAACATCCGCCGGCAGCTTCTTGAGGACGTTGGTGAGGTTGAGGCCCGGATTGCGGAAGGCCACCTTCACCAGCACCTTCTCCAGAACTCCGGCACAAATCGAGCGTGACTCGTCGGCCAACTGCTTTGGGATCCGTTCCCGGAGTTGCTGGAGCGTCGTCGCCACGCCCTTGAAGAACAGAGTGAGCTTGGCGCTGGGTTGGAGATTCTCGTTGGAGGAATACCCGAAGCCTTCCACCCCCAATTGCACCAGCTCCTCTTCGATGACTGCAACAATATTCACGAGGCCCTCCGTTCAGAGCTCCACGGTATCTCTGAGGAGATTCTGGGTTTCGGCGGCCCTCGCCAGCAGCGCATCGTTGGCCTTGATGTCTTTCTTCAAGTCTGCCTCCCGTTTCCTGGCGCTGTCCAACGTCTCCGTCAAGGTGGCCAGCGGCAAGGCTTGCCGGGTGACCGCCAAGACCCTCCGTGGTTCCCTTGAAGACCATTCAAGAACAAAGTACTCAAACCAAGGCCCCGGCAAGAGGAGCTTGCCGGGAAGGCCAACCAAGGCCCCGACAAGAGGAGCTTGCCGAGAAGGCCAACCCAGGCCCCGGCAAGAGGATTTTGCCGGGAAGAGACTAGACCCCGGCAAGAGGAGCTTGCCGGGAAGGCCGCTCAAGG
Organism: Triticum aestivum; assembly: GCF_018294505.1. Lineage (NCBI taxonomy): Eukaryota > Viridiplantae > Streptophyta > Magnoliopsida > Poales > Poaceae > Triticum > Triticum aestivum. The sequence continues at coordinate 450,295,277 of NC_057809.1, read as the reverse complement.
CATACCAAGAAAGCTTGCCGCGACGCGCCCTGCGTCCCGGCAAGATCCGGCGAGCGACAAGCTTCCGGACGCGACAAGACGACGACCCCGGCAAGGTACTTGCCGGGGGCCAGTTGCCACTTTGTACCCACGCTCCAGCGCACCCACCCGCGTGTCGCCATGAGGCTTCCTCAGGGGGCGCGTGGCGGGAGCCTGTGCAGCCAGGGGTACGTGGTGGCAAGCGGAGATGAAGTGAAGGCCATCGTGGCGAACGGTGGCGCTCCTAACGGTCACTTTTTGCACTGTTTAGGCAACTCAGACAGGCATTCAATGCTCTTGTCCCCTGCCGTCAGAGTTAGGTAGGGTGCACTGTGTCTACAGAGCGGTAGGTGCAGCTACCGCATTCTTTTTCCATTTCTACCCCTCTCGTCTACGTTGCCACCTGTCGGTGACCCCTTGAGAATATAAAAGGAGGCCCAGGCGCAACGTATAAGGGGTTCGGCTCATTCGAAACACCAGAAACACTCCCACGCTCAGTCTGATAGCGTCCATCGCTCCTAAGCAAGAATTGAATACACACAAACAAGCAGCAGTAGGGTTTTACGCATCCGTACGGCCCGAAGCTGGGTAAAACTGCTCGCGTGTACCGCCTCGATCCGCTCTTTGTTCAACCTCCGCCCTCACCGAATCGAAAGGGGCTCGGTCCGCCGATCCCCATAGGTGTTCGTGGATCAGTTTCCCCGATAAAAATGGTTCAGAATTAGAAAAAAACTAAGTATCACGCCACTTCATAATTGGTTGAATTACCAGGTAGCACGTGATGTTTTATAACCTTTCCAGCGGAAGCATGAAGAAACAGACATCATTGCAAAATTTCAGCAACTACCTTTTTCTTGCCAGGGGTTTCAGTGACTTCAGTGCCCCCTTTTTGTGTGCATACATCAAGATCTCTAGCAAAAATAGATTGAAACGCGTAGATGTTACTTAAAAAATGAATGAAACAATCAATATATGCGCAATGTTATCATAATTAGTCAAATCTAATAGCCGCATAACATTTTAGCACATCAAAAGAGAATGCATAGTGCTGGAAAACACCAAAATTATGCTGTGAAAACCAATAGCTACATCACCATAAATATACTACAAAGAGGAGCGGGGAGTCAATGGAGGCGATGGTATCCACGAAGAAGTCAGGAACCCACTGCACTGGCAGCAGCGTCTATCTCTCCGTCGGCAACCATGAGACCATGGCCAAGTAAGGAGCAGGATGCGGCCCCGACTGGAACGGCCTGCTCAAGTGGAGCCTCGCCCACGACGGCGTCTACACCAACCGGCCGCGCGCAGAGAGAGAGAGAGGAGGGATCCGTCTCTGCAAAAGGAGCTCCAATCTATCCCCATTGACGCCTCCCAACATTCGCCAATCGTCTGCTGCGCTCACCCCGGTTCGTTCCTACTACGGGAGAGAGAGAGATCGGGAAGACAGGGGATAAAAAGGGCCGAGAAGGGGAAGAGACCGGGAAGAGGAGAATATCGTGTATTTCCGTTGAATAAAAAGAAGTAAGCTAAATTAAAAAGACCTGCAAAAAAAATCCCGAGGGAAGATGGATGTTCGGATGGAAATTATATTTGCTGAAGATGAGAAGAAAACGTCTGCAGGTTACTGGAAGGGGAAGATTGCTTTCACATGTGGGACCTCCACGTTCATTAAATAGGAGGAAAAGCTATCAATTGATCAATTCTTCTTTTTTGAAAAGAAAAACGACGTGGTCTTGAGTGGGACTGCATGAGGTGTGACATGGCTGGATGTGATTGGATGATGACGTGGCTATGCTGCATGTTGAGATAAATCAAGTAGTGGGGGTGAACTTCTTAAGTATATAGGATAAGTCAATGTTTTTTAAGTCAAGATAGTAAATCATAATGAAATGCATTAGTTCTACCAAGAATACCACCATTATTTATTTTAGAACATGAACACACTCAAAATACAATATTTTAATTATATAAGAAGCTACATTTATTGGGAAATAAGCATAGATCTGTAGGGAGGAGAGCGAAAGAAACTTTCAGGTTTCGCTTTACCTATGGGTGCCTTTATCTAACCTTTGTTGCTAAACTGAAAAAGAAATAAGCTGTAAAAACGAAATACATACGACCACAGGAAGGAAGCCAAAGTTTCAAGTTTTTAGACATGAAGTTGCTTTAGCTACACCTTTAGTATAAACATTCCCGAGTTCAGCTCCCTAATGTCCCTTGAGGTGATCAAGACATCCAAGGATATGGTAGTGAGTTTCATTAGTAAATTAGCCCAACAACTCTGCACTTCAGGATATTACTGTCACCTACTCGTATATATGAGTAATGTGAATTCCCTACTTTGCACTAACCTGTAAGAAAAGAACATATATCTCCGAAGCTACTCTCTACCTACAATCTTTCCTAACCAAAACAAGGCGGACCACCAAACAAGACACAAAGACACCTATAGCATTTAAAAGAAACTATGTTCTACACTGAAAATTTCATACAAACAAATATTACTGAGAAAAGAAACGAGGGCCTACATATCATATAGGATAAAGTGGGGATTTATTCAAACAGAGCCATGTGTATCCAAATAAAGAGGATGGTGAAATAAGTAGGTTACATTCAGAAATATGATTTACACAATGGAAGTAATCAGTTTCTTCGTTTGCTTTCTAGTATCTCATAGTATTGGCTTGCATAAACACTGCTTATAATTTCAAATGAATAAAATATTTTTTACAGGATCAAGGAGAACATAGTTGGTTAATCTTTAAAGTTTCAGCTACAGTAATTTGAAGGACCTTTCAAACTAATTGTTCAGATGATAAAAGAGCTGCAACTGTAGTTAAATTCATCAAATCATAATGGCATTCATGATTGTATAATTTTCAACTGTTATTAAATTCAGCATAAGGGGCAGTCTACCTGCTGCCCACGCCCACAGCTCGTGCCTCGTTCCGGCACTACTCGAGATTTAAATGATAGATAACTGATACTTGGTGACCTTTGCGAAACCTACTAACTAAAGTTGTGTCATCACAAGAAAATGTTGTGTTAAAAAAATCAATATCAGTCATTCGTGAGACAATTCGATTCCAGTCTTTATTAAGATTGGGTATGCACTTTCAGTATTCAAAAACTAAAGCAGAATATGAAAGCTAGTGAATCTCAGTTCCTAACACAAAAATCCATTGTTAAAATATGAAAAAAAGCCGCAGAAGTAATACAACATAACCAACAGTGCACAATGAGAGATACTACATACACGATGTTCGTCAGTCAAGTAGGAATAGTACTTGCCAGATTAGAAGAGGATTCTCATTGTGGCGGTTTCTTCCTGTGAGCAACTGATGCACTATCTTATCTGGATCATCCCAAACAAAAGGAACCGAGCAAGAAACTTCTACCTAAACACACAACATAAATGATCTATCGCGTGAGTCAACTAAGATTGCATGAACGAGCACACAAAGGTCGAGCACAAAGAGGGCATGAAATCATATATATACCTCGTAGGACACACCCCAGGAGGTTCCCCTGGGAAAAACCTGCCTTGGAACGGGCGTGACATCAGCCAGCAAACCTGAGGAGTGGCCACGGCTGGGGGGCAAAGATCCAACGAACGGGGAGAGGTGGACCCATGGGATCCAGATCTGCTCCTAGCCGGGGACGCCTCGCCTGGAGCGCTTATCCCATTTGAGGTGGATGTGGGAATTGCAGCGAGTAACTGGGAGCTGGGCGTTGGTCGGACTTAGGTCTCTTCCGTAATCTGTACTTATTTGGCGGCCACTGACCGGATTCCTGCCTGTCGCTGGCAAGCTGAAGGTCCGGTTGCCACCAGCAAGGAGACACGAGCAGCAAGGACCTCGCTTCTGATCGGCCCTTCATGGTTGCTTACAAAGGCAGAGCTTCACGTCAAAATTACTTAGTACTAAATTAACAGGATAATAAATAAAGAACTTGTAACTCATGTCGAGAAGGATTACATACCATGTTGATTCAGTTCCATAGAACTATGATTAGCATCAGTGCAAATTCTTTTACATGACAGTGCAGCAAATTCATGTACTGAAAAACGACCCTCAACTAAACAGACAATGTGACTATTTGCATACATTAAAACAAATGTTTTTGCTTGTTGATATCAGGTTATGCTCAAGGTCAAGACTTCAAGCAAGTACAACTAACTGATGTTGTTTAATCCTAAAAAAATAACTGATGTTGTTCAATCCCTAAAAAGAGAACTATATCAGACAAGACACAAATGGTAGTGCCATATACAAATGTATCTATCTGCTGCAGTATAAGTATGAACAGAGAAAATGAAAGAAGCACGCATATTCTTTATATGCAGAAGCACATATACTATGCTTGAAAATGAGAGTTAGTGGTAATATTTACCTGATTGGAAATTCAGAGCTTTTCATATAGCAATTGAGATAGATGAAAGGAGCAGCACGGCCTCATCCATCTCTTCCTTGGTGGATCTGAGTTGCACAAAATTCAGATAGATAAAAGAGTAGCACGGCTTACTGCTGTTTGTTTATCACGGCTGGATCTCATCTGCAGAAAATTCAGATAGGAGGAAAAGACCAGCAGTCCAGCACAGTCTGCTACTATTTGTTCATCACGGCTGGGTCTCATCTGCATCCACACGGACTGGCCATCGAACGCCTACCTCCGCTCCCGTGAAGTGCAGCCATGGCGAGCCGCCACCAGTCGCCTCCTCCGGCCTTCCGACAAGGCCAACGCCTCCACCAGACGCCTCAAAGTCTCCACAGCCCGCCCCTTCCCTAATCCTTCGTCCGTCGGACTCGACGGAGCGACGCTCACACTCGAAAGCAGCAGCAGCTTGCCTAAGGCTGCGTCTCCAACCGCCCGCAGCCGCAGCCTCGCATGGTGCCCAAGCGCTCGATATTCGCCGGTGAGCAGCAGAATCCCCGCCGGCCAATCCCTTTTCCTTCTCTCTCCCATCTCCCTTTAAATCTCGCCCCGCCATCTTCCCCTGCAGGAGCTCACCGAGCAACCATGGCACCACCCCGAACTCTGGATCCGGCGCCGCCCAACCTCGTCGGCCTTCCGCGCGCCTCTCTGAACCTCCTCTGTCTGTATCCATCCGTTGGCAGCCGCCTGTCGCCGTTCTCCACGGTGGGAGGCAGGAGGCGGCCGGCGGAGCACGGTGAGATGGGGCGGCGCAGGAGGCGGCCAGCGGAGCTCGACAAGGCAGGGTGGCGCAGGAGGCGGTCGGCGGAGCGCGAGGAGGCAGGGCGATGCATGAGGCCGCCGGCGGAGCGAGGCGAGGCAGGGCAGGAGGCGGGCGGCGGAGGACGGTGAGGCGGGGCGGCGTAGAAGGAGGCCGGTGGAGCGTGGCGAGGCGGGGCGGGACAGGAGGCCGCTGGCGGAGCGCAGCGAGGCAGGGCAGGAGGCGGCCGGCGGAGCAGGAGGCGGGACGAAGCGCAGCGCGGAGAGGGGGAGCGCGGGGCTGGCTTTTTTTCCTTCGTACCGGTTCGGGCTGACTTATGATGAGGACTGCGGGTCGAATAACTACAACAGCAGGGACTTTTTTGCAAAAATTCTGACGACGTACCATCAGAAGCACTCGGTGGTTTATTATTATAGGGAGATATATATAATATATAATATATAATATATAGGGTCGCGCTATTTGTCACCCTGCGTGAGGAATAGTTATTCTTCACCCCCTCTATTTTACCATCAATGCATCATAATTTTACGTTCCGTAAGTTTTGTCTTATTTCCGACGCAAAAAGGACCGTAAGAAAATATATAATCGGCGTAAAAAATATTTTATGTTATGTAAAATTACAAACGTAAAAAACATAGTCTAAAATACACATAAACTGCAAATTTTCTTGTCTTATGACCTATATTTTTATTTTCTTATGTCAAATTTTACATAGTGAATCAATAGGAATGTAAGTATTTGAATTTGAAACATACTTTAATTATGAAATGATCGTAAGATTACCTCGGATGAAGAATAACTTATTCTGCACCCTGGGTGATGAATAGTAACATTAATAATATATATATATATATAAGGTCAAACTGTATCTATCATAGCTTGCCACAGAACTTGTTTAGGCTCCCTAAACTTTTAACGATTTAAAAGTTATCAAAAAATATGAAATAAATATGGGTGCATCTCTCTAATGTAATAAGTTGATCCAACGGAGGGATTGTTAAAATATGCATCTATGTGTCCTCGGCAAAAATAATAAGCATTTCAGCTCACTGCGACATAAATATATACTCAACTAATTTTTTTTTGTGCAGGACACATGCAGTCGTATTTTTTTAATCCCTCCGTTGGATCATGTTATATTATAGGTGTGTTGATTCAGTATTTTTTTCAGAATTTTTGAGAACTTTTGCACCGTTGAAACCCTTAACTAGTTCTGTGGCAAGCACTTGTAGAAAATCCTACTCCTATATATAATATACTAGTACAAATGCCCGTGCGTTGCACCGGGCGAAGAAAGAGACACAATTTGCTTCGTGTGCCATTGTGCATCAATTTTTATATTCAATTTAAATGAACATCGATAATTAAGTTAATTTTGGTAATTTTCTTATTTAAAAAACATTGAAATACTATTTGGGCTTGTCCCAAACAAACACTTGACGTAGATAGTAGGACGCAGTCTTTCCCCTTAGTTACAGATTTTTGTTGCATGGGAGAGGGACCCAACGATTGTTGAATTGGTGGACACGAAGTGGAAAGAAGCGGTAGGAGAATCAGTGGAATCAGTGCATGCAAAGTTAAACCAACTGGGGACAGATTTGTCAGCGTGGGACAGAGAGCACTTTGGAAATGTTCGACGTGAAATAAGCCAATTAAAAAAGCATCTACAGGAATGGCGGGCGATCCCAGGCCGCACGGGACCGTCACATGCTGAGATTAAGGTTTCTGATCGTTTGATTGAGCTCTATTACCGTGAAGAGATGTTGTGGCGACAACGTGCACGCATTGAATGGCTCAAGCATGGCGACAAAAACACGTACTTCTTTCACTTGCGTGCAAGTAGGAGACGGAGGAAAAATCAGATTAAGTCTTTGCAGAAAGATAATGGTCAAATGACGGATGACATGGCAGAGATGGAGTCGATGGCCACAACTTTTTATAAAAAATCTTTATACTTCCAAAGGCGTGCATGATATGAACGAGGTTCTAGATACTGTCCCATGTAAGGTAACGGCGGCAACGAATGAAACACTTAACGCCCCCTACACCCAAGCTGAAGTCAAGAAAACTTTGTTTCAGATGTTCCCCATTAAGGCCCCGGGCCCAGACGGCTTTCCAGCACACTTTTTTCAGCGTCATTGGGACATATGTGGAGATGATGTTACTAAGGTGATCCTGAGAATTGTGGATGGGACAGAGTCAGCCAACTGCATTAATGAAACTATCTTGGTTTTAATCCCAAAGGTAAAAACCCGACTCTCCTATCACAGTTTCGACCCATTAGTCTATGTAATGTGTTGTACAAGATTGCATCGAAGGTTATATCCAATCGCCTGAAGGAGATTCCACCAGAGATAATATCTGAGGAGCAATCAGCCTTTGTCCCAGAAAGGCTAATCACTGACAATATCATAACTGCTTATGAGTGTCTGCATTTCATGAAGCGAAACAGGGCAAAGAAAAATCAATCTTGTGCTTTGAAACTTGACATGATGAAAGCATACGATAGGGTGGAATGGGAATACCTCCAAACTATTATGCTGAAGTTGGGATTCACAGAGAGATGGGTTAACATTGTGATGGGCCTGGTTAGCTCTGTCAAATTTTCAGTATTGTTCAATGGACGGAAGTTGGAAGAATTTACACCATCAAGAGGGATCCGTCAGGGGGACCCGATATCTCCATACTTGTTCTTGTTGGCAGCAGAGGGCCTTTCGTGCCTCTTAAAATTAAAAAGTGAGTCATCAAACTTGGGTGGTCTACAGGTGGCACCTTCCGCGCCGCAGGTAAACCATCTTTTATTTGCAGATGACAGCCTGCTGTTCTTCAAGGTGAATAGTGTTGGGGCTACCGAGGTGCTCCAAGTCTTGGACATATATTGTCAAGCTACTGGTCAGCGAATCAACTACACCAAATCATCTATCTTTTTTAGCAAGGGTGTTCCAGATAATGTTCGCAATGATATCAAAGGTATTCTTAATGTGCCAATTGAAACTTTGAATGAGAAGTACCTAAGTATGCCTTCTGACATGGGGAGTTCGAAGAATGGGGCTTTCAAATACCTCAAAGATCGACTGTGGAGCAAGATACAAGGCTGGATTGAAAGCACCATGTCGAGAGCGGGGAAAGAATTCCTTGTCAAATCAGTAGCTCAAGCAGTTCCGGTTTATTCCATGTCATGCTTCAGACTTCCTCGAGGACTCTGTGAGCACCTAAACAAGCTTATGAGAAAGTTTTGGTGGGGTAGCAAAGAAGGGCAGCGGAAACCACACTGGGTGTCCTGGAGAGACATGACACAACCAAAGTACATGGGGGGCTTGGGCTTCAAGGACTTTGAGTTGTTCAATCTAGCCATGCTAGCGAGGCAAGCTTGGCGTCTGTTGCAGAACCCTGATTCTTTGAGTGCGAGGATATTGAAGAGCATCTACTACCCAAGCACCTCCATTTTAGATGCAAGCCTCGGCAACCACCCAAGCCAGATATGGCGAGCAGTAATTGAAGGACGGGACACCCTCAAACAAGGTTTAATTAAGAGGATTGGGAATGGTCTCACCTCCAATATATGGACAGAGAATTGGCTCCCAAGAACAGAGATGCCGCGCCCATATGGTTGTTTGCTACAGGACCGACCAGCTTTAGTGTCTGAACTTATTGATCCAACGACTGCCACCTGGAATGTTCAGCGCGTTCGTGAGGTTTTCTTGGATATAGATGTTCCTGTCATTCTCGGGATCCCTTTATGCACTCGGAACGTGGCAGATTTTTGGTGCTGGAACCATGAGAAGAATGGGTCTTTTTCAGTAAAATTGGCACATAACATGTTGGTTGCAACTCGACAGAGAAGGGAAGCTTGGCTGTATGGCACAGCGGGATCTTCTGCTGAAAGCAGAGACGAGAGGGCATGGAAAGGATTGTGGAAGACAGAGGTGCCGGGCAAAATTCAAATGTTCCTATGGAGACTTGCGAAGCAGACGCTGCCGACGGAGGATGTAAGGGCACATCGCCACATGTCTAATTCTAACTCGTGCGGTCTCTGTGGAGCTCCGGATTCTTGGCGCCACTCTTTACTCGAGTGTACGACCTCCAGATGCATTTGGGCCCTTGTAGATGAGGAGCTAGCACAAAGCCTAGTGGCGACATCTGAGCCGAGTGCCAAGCATTGGCTTTTTACTCAGATGGAGGTATTATCTCATGCATTGTTTGTCAAACTTGGTGTTCCTTTGTGGGCTATTTGGTAGTCACGAAGGAAAGCTATCCATGAGGGAATTTTCCAAAGTCCACATTCTACACATGCCTTCGTTCAAAGGTTCACTGAGGAGCTCCAGGTTCTAAATCCCGGTCGGCCAGCTGCTCATGTTTCTGGCTCGACGGGGTCAAACGTTCAGGAAAGGAAGCGACCTAAAGCACCCCCTCCCCAGTAGGCGAAAATTAACGTGGATGCAGGAATCAGAGTTGGCCGGAGAGGCTCTGCAGTCGCAGTCTGTCGCGACAGCAATGGAGAGTTTTTGGGCAGTTCAACGCTGATCATAGCAGGGGTGGATGACCCTGCGACAATGGAAGCCATTGCATGTCAAGAAGCTCTATGCCTAGCTGAAGATCTTCATATCAGAATGTTTGTCGTAGCTTCTCATTCCAAAAAAGTGATTAAAGATATCAACAACGGTACTATGGGACGTTATGCAGCAATAGTGAGCGAGATCAAGTCTCGAGCAACCTCCTTTCATTGTAATTTCATATTTGAGGGACGTGCCAATAATTATGAGGAAAATTTCGCTGTAGGACGTCATGTGTGGCTCGGCCAGCCTCATCATGAAACTTGTATCCCACAATTTGTGGTCTTTGATGAATAAAATCGGCCTTTCAGCTCAAAAAAATACAGATTTTTGTGATAAATTGCATATGCACATGGAATTATTCGTATAGATTGCACAAACATTATAAAGAAGGACCATCAGACTAATCAAACTTTTAAATAACAATGAATGAGTCATTAGGAACATTATCAATACATAGCACAAGGGCCCGTGCGTTACAACGGGTACACAATAAGTTTGACAGTTTGTGTTGTATTTAAAAATGTAACTGTTGTGGTGCACTACTGATAACTCTTTATTTTGACGGTCCTCAAAATTCTTCATAAAACCACTTCGACCTTGTTTGAACCTTCACATCTAAAAATGGTTTTAGCACATATACCAGGTTGTATGGGGGTCACATCACATGACACTTTTGTTCTACACGGTGACATACAAAAACAACGACCGATTGGCTTGTCTGTATAATTAGAAGAATAGAAGCTTTTCAAGAGATCATCTCTTCAGAGTAATTAAGAATAAAGATAAATCATTAAACAGTTCCCTTAACAATCACAATGTGATTCTACCTTTTCAAAATATTTGTATGCAACTTTTTATTTTTAACACTCTTTACTTTCTCCTGGTAAGTTGTAATGATGTAAACTGCTTCAGGCGGTAATCCTGCCTAAAATGTTAGGTCAAAGTTGCAAAGAGAACCTTGTGGCACACTCACCTATGAGTAATGATTAGATAAAGATCGGCTTCTGCCTTTCGAGTAATGTTTAGATAATGTAAGGTTAGGATCCCATAATTCCCCCAAAAAAGATATCAAAATAATTCAACAATCTACAAATGATTATGATATACTCGTAGAAGAACTTGGAGATGTTCCGGTAAGAAGCAAGATTCCACCTTCTGCCATTGGCTTTTGGATGATATAATGACATGTATATAGAGAGTCTTACTGCTGGCACGAGCAAGAAGCACGGAGAGTGGGCATGGGCGAGCCGCAAATAGGATGCAGCCTTGCCAGGGGTCGCGTAGGAACACGCTGATAACCACGAATAGAAGTAGCAACAATCAGCTCAATTCACCTCACTTTGTAACAGAAAAATCACACCTACAATGGAAGCAACATAAGTACATCACCATCGGTCCAACACCAAACCAATGAGCCTTTAGATCTGCGGACCTGCTATTTTGATGTGTTCACTGGAAGAATGTACAGTCGGGGTACAAAGTAACGGTTGAAAATAATGCAGAATAATATTCTCTAGCTTAATATACAAAGGAAAATGAAAAGATCATTATGACAGACATGGGAAAGGTTTGAGATAGGTTCTATATTAGTGCTCAAAAAGCCACTGTCTAGCTCAGAAAGTCATTTACTTTTGATAGCATCATCGATTTAATCTTGATTTTCTCAAGTGAATAACAATTCCTTATTGTCACCAACTACAAAAAAGGAAATGTGAATAAAAGGTTGCTGTAAGATTTGAGGCAGAATACCTCCAGGGAAGTTGGACCCTTACTCTCAAATGTCTTGTTGTTGTCCTTGTTATTGGCATACTTCACATAATGATCACGCATCAGGTGAAAAACGTCTGCCAGCACGAATTTCAAAACTGCGCTAGTCCTTGTACCATGGAGAATAAGCATCTTCTTGCCATTCTCAAACTGGGAAACAAACATTAGAGCAGGGTAAAACACATAAATACTATTTCTAGTTTCTCAACATGGAAGGTTCGATATCAACAACTTTTCCAATAGCATCTGGAAAAACGATATGTAGATATCCACATGATATATATGGCATGAGAGCTTTTACCATAGCTGATCCAAGTTTTCTACACATGATTTGCAAATAATCTGATTAATCCTAGTCACAGCCAGAACTTTTTTAAATCAAGGTATATGATCTTGGGATAAATTTTTGTTCTCATTGTCAAAATTACCAAATGACCATAACTAAGAACCACATCCTAAAAGCAAGCATTTTTGTGAGAATCAGCAAAAGCGCGGACACACACATACCATAAACGTTTGTTGAACAGCAAATCAAGCTACTGATTTCCATCATATGGCAACTCGAAAACAAATCATATGTGGCTATGTACTACATATATCCTAATCGACGTCCAACCAATGAAGTCCCATCACATTAAACACATAATAATGTTTATCCACTTGGACTAACATATCAAGATCAAAGTCTGCTCACCATAGGTGGCTGGAGTCACGTATCTAAGCAGTGATTGCCAATGTGTGGCCATCGGCCGGCTACCGCTGCAGCTTCCATTCCTTGTCTCCCTGTTCACATGTACCTAGCAGAAGCATACATATCTACATATCATGAATGGATTGTAATCAGCAAGCAGCAGCCTTCTGTATGTAGATGTGTAACAGTAAGCGAGTAGCAGCATGAAATATCTGTAGTAACAAGCTGCTGTTCTCTTCTCCGATCTCTCTATATATGGAATAGTAGTATAGCACAAAAGAGCAGCAAATATAGCAAAACCAGAGCAGCCTCAGCAAGGCAACATACCTCTATAGAGGAAGACTAATATTTTTTCTTAACTCAGATATAAAACGGCAACGAAGTGTATAACTATCTCTTCTTATGAATACAAATATTGTACACTAAATAGCAGATTAAATTATAGTGATCATTATCTACATTATATTGTAGAGCGAGCATATATTTATATACACAAGAGTCATATATTTGAAGTGTTTCTTGCTGTCAACACCTAGCCGAGATAAAATACGTAGACCTAAAATGAAATTCGAGATGGGCGTATATCACAACAAAGAAGTACGAAAAGTTTCCATAAGAAAAAGAACTACAAAAAGTTAATTGTGTACAAAAAGTTCATTGTGTACCAATACTTCTATCAGTGACCCAGAGTAAAGATTAGGCTTCGCCTTGCTATATTAGTGTAGAATATAAATAACTAAGGACAAATAGAAAGACTACCAACAGATGGTATTTATCCTGCTCTTTCTTCGTGTAGAACACAGGTGAATAAACAGGTGTTCAAACTATCTACCTTTTTCTTCTGTTAGCATATAGGAAAATTGAAAAGACATATACGAACAGAAGAACCAAAAAATTCTGTATATGATCACCAAAAATGGTTGTCTACTACCAAGTTGCAGCAAGATGATCTGAAATGTAAATCAAAGGGATCTGAATTCTGAAGCTGCTTGTCGTCTAAAAGTGGAATATGAGTAGCACATTGTAGGCATAACCTTAGTGCAGTAGCCAAAGGGGTCTATCCCCCTCTCTCTCATGTCACCAGCTAATCATATTGGATAATGCAAAGTCAATTAGACAAAGGATCAAACTCCAGTTGAATATCTCCCGTCCACTGCCTCCTTTATCTTGTGACAGCCGTGCAAAGTAAATTCCATCTCTAATCTTGGCACTCTGAGACTATTAATTCATATCCACGTGAATGGCCTCTTTCTGCTACATTAAAACTATCTACAAAATTGACCTCACGTAAGGGGATTCATGGACTATTCATGTAATAGATTAGACAAGGTAAATTCCACCCATAACCATGGCTGCAGTCTTGGCAACCGAGAACACCTGTATGCCGCCCAACCTTCTCTCCAAATCCTTCTCCTCTGGGTCGCCAGGCGTGTCAGATCATCCACCCCATCGCCCATCACGAGTCTTATGACGGGGAGCGCGAGATGGCGAGCCCATAGGGCGCGCTTGACGGCAGGGCTGAGCAGGATGCCAGTCGATCGCTCAGCGTAGCACCGTCCACAGGTCAGATCAGCCATCAGGCTGGTGGAGCTTGGAAGGGAGGCTGGGAAGGTGAACAGCAAGGGCTTGGACATTGGCGTCTCAGCCTCGTAACCTCTTTATCTTGGGCGGGAGCATCGCGAAGACGGAGGCAGCGGCGAGCGGAGGGAGGGGCGCGGCGGTGGCGGCGGATCCGCACCAGCGAGTGGCGTTAGGGCGACGGCATGCTGTAGCGGGGGCGGCGGCGGCGGATCCGGTCGTGAGGAGAGGATAGAGCATAGAGGAGACAACCGTACTTGGGAGGTCAGTACCACCTCGTTTATATTATGATTTTGTCCATACAAATCATAAAAGTGTATTATATAACATAAGAAAAAAACGTATTTGTGACGGTGAACCCATGGAGTCAATCCGTAACATAAGAAGAAAGCGTAATTCTCGGTTGGCAGGATAATGATCGGCGTTGTCAAACGCCGTACCTGGCCGTTAGCGTGTACAAACGTGTCGTACCCTTTCCCCTTCCCCTTCTCACGCCATGCGCTACTCCGGGGCCGGCGTCCACCTTCCCCCGCCGTGCGCTACTCCGGTGCCGGTGTCCACCTTCCCTCGCCTTCCTCGCTTCCATCTCCTTGGGGGGGGGGGGGGGGGGGGTGATCGCGGCCATGGGGTCAAGTCCCAAATCTGTTTCCTCCCTGTTCCGTCCGGAGGGTGAGCGCCCGGTGGTCTCGGGTCTTGGGCTGTCGGGGAGCTCGGAGGGCTCGGAGGCGCGTGAGCTGCCGGCGGTCGACTCGGCGGAGCGGCCGGAGCCAGCGGCCGCGGAGGGCTGGGTGCATCGGCCCCCATCAAAGAAGGAGCTTTGGCGCATCCGCCATGGCTTGGTGGACCAAGAAGGTGGCTCTGGTGCGGCGGCCACGCGTTCCTCACCTCCGCCTAGGCCGGAAGTGATCCCGGAGATGAAAGACAAGTGCTTCCGCTGCCTCGAGAAGGGCCACTACAGGCGCGACTGCACCAATCTGGAGGTGTGCATCCGGTGTGGGATGCCTGGCCATGGCTCCCGCGACTGCAAGCGTCCTCGGAGACCCTCGTCACCGGATGAGCTGCGGCGGGAGGCCATCGCCAAGGTGGCCCGCAGATCCTCCCCACGTTCCAGCCCCGACCGTCTCCCTCAGCGGGCTCAGCTCCCTCCGCCGCCTCCGCCCCCTGCCCCTGCCCTACGGCCAGTGGTGTGGCCCCAGCTCGCCCCGCCCCGGCTGCAGGTGGTTGTTGACCCGGGGGAGGGGGCTTCCGAGCTCTGCATAGTCCGGCACTCGCAATCCACGGAGGATTTGGAGCGCCGGCTGCGCTTCGCGATG
Source organism: Triticum aestivum (assembly GCF_018294505.1). Classification (NCBI taxonomy): domain Eukaryota; kingdom Viridiplantae; phylum Streptophyta; class Magnoliopsida; order Poales; family Poaceae; genus Triticum; species Triticum aestivum. The sequence goes on along the minus strand of NC_057809.1, from coordinate 450,280,157 downwards.
GTGGCATATGTGGCTGGGGCTCGGCGCCGGCTGCCGGTCCATCGGGTGTACGAGATCCTGGCAGGTCGGCTGGGCATCGATGCGGATCAGCTCTCTGTTCACCCGTACCGACCAGAGGATTTCTTGGTGGTGTTTGCTTCAGCAGAGGTTCGGAACATGGTGGCGGCGTGCCCGTCAGTGGAGTATCAGGGTGACCGGCTGTTCTTCCGGCCATGGAACCGGCAGTCGCAGGCAGTTCATTCAGTGTTGGGAATTAAGGTTTGGATTGAGATAGAAGGAATCCCGCCGCACGCCTGGGAGAGGGAGACTGCTGAAGAGTTGCTTGGTTCGTCGTGCAAGGTGGAGGCCGTGGCGCCGGAGACGAGCTCTCGGGAGGACTTGTCGTCATTCAAGCTCACTGCTTGGACGGCAGACCCGGAGGAAATCCCCACGCTTCGCTGGCTTGCGGTGCCGGAGCCGGGCTCGGAAAGGCCGCCGCACTGCTTCAATACAAGGTGCTAATTCATGTCGAAGCGGTGGCTGATTTCATAGACGCAGGGGAGCCGGTGTTTTTAGGTGATTCCTCAGACAGTGGGCAGAGCGGGATCCCTAATTCGCATGATGGTTTCGGTGGTGGTGATAGCAGCAGTGCCAGGCCACACAACCGCGCATGGTAGTTCGCAGTTCGCGACTCGCGCGGTGGTGGCAATGGCAGTGGTGGTGGCCATGCCACCGGCGGCGGCGGTGGGCAGGGCAGTTCGGTGCGGTCTCATTCAGATTGGCGTCTACCACCGATGGACCCCACCCACGTCACGCGAAGGGAGCCAGCTGGACGGGTGTGGGATAGGCTGACGACCAGGCAGTCGGCTTTGACCGGCTCCACGACCAGACCAGCAGCCGTGCCACGATTGGCGGGAGGTCTCCAATCATTTCAAACGGGATGGGCGCGAATCAGGTGGGGGTTGATGATGCGGGTGGAATCATTGCACCCTCCAACTCGATTGTGGTGAGAGAGCCACTGCACGTGGCGGGCCCGGAAAAGGTTCTGGAAGCATCAGTGGGCTCGGATGCCCCGCCAACCACGGCGGCCGCTGATGCCGCAACGGTTGTTGCGTTGCTTGGACTAGGGGGCAACGGCTCTGTTGAAGCAATCACGGTGTCCCCGACAGTTGGACCCCAGACTCTAGGTCGGGTGGGGGGCAGCCCCTAATCGATGCAGACCCCAAGGAGGTGGTTGTGTGTGACGCCCCGAGACCGATGCTCGAGAAGACTTCCTTATGTTCTGGGTTTCTCCGTGTGTTTTCATTTGTGCCTGCTCTTTTATTTTTTTTGCATTGCATCATGTTATCATATCATCATGTCATAATCTTTTGCATCTCAACTAAATAATTTGTGTGGATCTTCGATCCATTTAAATCGAGGGAAGAGTGACTTCTCTTTATAACATATCCTCCCTATATTAGTGGAGCTATTATAAAATATTCCATTTATTTGGAATTCACCATAACACACGTGCAAAATATTTTCCCATGTCTATTCCTCTTCGAGTTGACCTTCAAACCTTGCCAATATTTCTCATCTCTTCTATCGAGGCTCCTCCTAAATTCTTAACATTTTTGGGCAGACCTAAAGTTTAGACTCCATTCAAACTTCTTCGGTGCAAGCTTAATAATCTTGGATTTAACTGCCCCTATTTCGTTGGAACCATTTTTGTTGGGTTGGAAGTATTCTATAAAGCCTTACAAATATGTCCTACCATTTTTATTCTTGATCATGGCCTCTTCTTCTAATTCTTTTAACTCTTTTTTTTTCACTTCTCTGTTAAAGAGAGAGAGAAAGAGCAGAGAGCCCAACTCGGCCTCCCTAGGCCACTCTCGTGCCAGCCCACCTAGGCCTCCCGCAACGAGGCGAGCAGACCTCCCGCGTCGGCCCATAGGCCCAGCTGACGCCCACCAGTTCTAACCCTAGCCTCGACCCACATCTCCCTCGAACCCCTCCTCCTCTTTCGTTCATCCCAGCGCCGCCAGGAGAGCGTCACACACACACGCAACCATCGCTCGTTCTTCTCCTCTCGCTCGTTTCCTTTCCCCTCCTTCCACCTAGCGTCCTCACCGCCCGAGCCGCAACCACGACGCCCTACCTCCACCTCCTCGTCTCCACCACCCGATCCGCCCGGCTTCCGCCGCCTTTTCCTGTTCCCGGATGGATCTCGCCAGCAGGACCCCGTCCCCCCCTCTGTTTCTTTCACTACCATCGCCTCCGGGTGCCGCACCAGAGTTCCACCTCATCGGAGTAGCCCAGCGGACCAGGACACCCCTGATGCACCTCTGTTTTCTTCCCCTGGTTCCTTTTCTCTTGATTCTCTCTCTCGATCCTCAAATCCCTCCCTCTCTCATCTCTGTAACAGGAAGCCCCGAGGAGCCGCCCTTGTCCCTGACGCCGGCAAGCTCGCTACTGCCCTTATGCGGCAACACTGGTGCGCCCACCTCCGCACACCTACCTCGTGGGACCCCTACCACGGCTCCATCTCCACGCGAAGACCGTCCGCCTCTGCTCATGGTGAAGCTCCTCGTGCAGCTCTGCATCACTTGTGCCTCCTCCCTGGGCAGAGAAGCTCTTGTCTGAGCCGTCCCCTTCGGTCAACCCGGTTGCTACCGCCGCTGCCTTAAACTTCCCTGGTGCAGCTCATTTCCAATGAATGGCGGTCTGAGGTTTACCTCCACGCAAAGTACCACGACGCCCGGAGCTCTCGGATCCATCAAGTTCGACTACCACACCGGAACGCCAAGTACATGGATATGCCAAGTACCCCTTCGAGTTGATGAGACCGGCAAGTTCGAAGACCCCAAGTACCCCTTCGAAACGTGTACTACTACCAACGACTGAGACCCTGGATTCGACAAGTTCCTCACGGTGACCCTGAACGTCCACGGGGCATGCACGACTTTGAACCGTGTACCACGTTGAACATGTACGGCTACACGAGGAACCTCCAAGACCCTGAATGACTACCGCCGCCGAAGTCTGCGAGTACAACTACTTCCATAACGCGTCGTGTACGACCACCGTCGCGAGAACGCCTACTTCCTCTACTTGCACCGAACCCGAACCCGAACCCGAACCGTCCCGCTTGCACGCTTCAAAGGTATAACCCCGAGACGACCGCCCGTGAACGGATGTATGTGTTGAATGAGACGATCGCGTTTGCACGCGCCCGACGTGTTTCTTGCATGTTCCCTGTTGCCATACCGTTGCCTCGTGGGAACCCGGTAGTCGGGATCACCCCACCATCTTTTTGCATGCTCCCGTCATTTTTCCTTTTGCACCGGTATTTCCATGAGCTACCGGAACCGTTATCATTGCCGTGGCACTCCCTTTCTTTCCACCACGGTGAAAAATGCTTCATAATGCTCTTATCAACTTTTAATAAATATTGCATAAACTTGCACATGTCATTCGCATCATGATAATAACACTTAAATGTTTAAAAATTGTTGTTGCGCCAAATTGATGAATGCATATGGGGATTCACCGGAATTATTGTTTGTTGTTCCGACCTCATTTAAACTTGCCTAGATAGTTTGTTTTCATATGCATCACCTCTTGCCATGTTAACCAACATTTAAATTTGTTGAGTATCTAACCGAGAGAGAACTAAATATTTGATGTGGTGTGTCGTCAATATGCAACTCGTTGCATATTGAGCTCCACTTAACTTGTAGAGTTGTTTGTGCTCTTTGCCATGCCATGCATATTTAAACCGGACATGCATCATTCTTGGTTGTGCATCATGCCATGTTTATGTGATGGTTGTTTACCATGTTGTTTGCTTCTTTCCGGTGTTGCTTCTTCGGGTTAGTTCCGTTAACGTCGCGTTTGTGAGGATTCGTTCGACTATGTCCGTTTGCCTTCTTCATGGACTCGTTCTTCTTCCTTGTGGGATCTCATGCAAGATGACCATACCCTCGAAATCACTTCTATCTTTGCTTGCTAGATGCTCGCTCTTTTGCTATGCTGTAACACCCCGAATGTAACTTTCCCAATTTGTACTCCAACTTTTGCCATTTTCGGCGTTAAGTTAATTTATTTTCTCGGGTTCAGGTCTTTGTCTCCGTGTGTTGTTATCGTTGTCATGCATCTCATATCATGTCATCATGTGCATTGCATTTGCATACGTGTTCGTCTCATGCATTCGGGCATTTTCCCCGTTGTCCGTTTTGCATTCCGGCGCTTCGTTCTCCTCCGGTGGTCATTTCTAGCTTTCTTTCGTGTGTGGGGATTAAACATTTCCGGATTGGACTGAGACTTGCCAAGCGGCCTTGGTTTACTACCGGTAGACCACCTATCAAGTTTCGTATCATTTGGACTTCGTTTGATACTCCAACGGTCAACCGAGGGACCGAAAAGGCCTCGTGTGTGTTGCAGCCCAACACCCCTCCAATTTGGCCCAAAACCCACCTAACTCTGCTCCATCATCTAGAGCGTTCGATCACGATCGCATATCTGAAAACCGCACCTCATTTGGACTCTCCTAGCTCCCTCTACCTCTATTTAAAGCCCCCTCCCGAAATTTTTGGATCCCCTCTCTTCCTAACCCTAGATCCACCCTCACCGCGCCGGCCGGACAAAATCCCGCCGACGGACATTGTCTGCGCCGCCTCCCCGCCGCCACGTGGCACTTGCGCCGCCGCCCACCGCTCCGGCCTGGGAGGCCCGCCTCCGGCCCCCGCGGCCCATCCGCGGCGCGCCGCCAGGCCCCTTGTCCGCCTCCTCTCGCCCGCGGCCGCCTGCCCGCAACCACGCCGCGCCGCCGCGCCGGCTTTCCGCTCCGCCACCGGAGCCGCCCCGCTCCGGCAGCCCCTCGCCGGCGCCGTCCCAGGCCGCGGCGGCCGCCGACTCGCTCCACGCCGAGCGCCGCCCCGCCGTCGAAGCTCACCGGCGACCGCGGCCACCCTCGCCGCCCCGGCCGTCTTCTCCCTCTGCGTCGAGCTCCGGCGTGAATAGTAACTCCGACCGTCGTTCCTCGATTTCCATGCCCCGATCTAGATCTGGCGTGAACAGTAACCCTAGAGGTTGATTTTTTTGTCTAAGTCCCGAAATCCCAGATCCATGTGCCCTTCTTCTCAGCCTCGTAACTTTGCATCCGTAGCTCCGATTCATGCATATAGCATATCAAAATGTTCATCTCAGAGAGTACATCATTCCATTCCATTGCATCATTTTCATTTGAGCTCATCTTGATGCCCGAAATACTGTTAGAAGAGGGCTACTTGAGTTAATTGTCAGATCTGCTACTCCATTTAGGTTTTTGTCATTTTTGCCATGATTAATGTGTGCATGATATGCCCTTGAGTTCTACATATGTTTTGTTAAGGGTTTTGTCATCTTTCCAGAGGTGCAACCCATGTATTTTTGTGATGTGTGTGGTGACTAGTGCAAGCTTGCAAAGTGGTGCACGTGGAAATTCTGTTTTCAGGGACTTAGCAATTCCACTAAGTCCTTGAGCTGGTTATCTCATGATGCCATATGTTTATATTGTTTCCAGTGATCCGTGCCTCTTTTGAGGATGATTAGTAAGGATGTTTTGTTAATATTGTAGTGCTCTATACATCCATGTCTTTGTTTGCAATTATGGAGCACCCTAGCTTGAGTCAATCGAGCTCTACTTTTGCTACTTTGTGAATCTGGGCAGATTGTCAACTTGTTTGCAATTTTGCCGATGATGTTGTAGATGATCCCTGCATGCTATGCTATTGTTCTTGCCATGTCTAGCTTGCATTTTGTTCCTTCTTGATGGATGTATGCTTGTCTTGCCATGACTTGCACCGTAGTGAGTGCATCGAGCTCGTAAACATGCCTACTTGAGTTATATTTCAGCATGTGCCAGTTTTCACTAAGTCTGAAAACTGATTATGTTTTTGCTATGTTCACATGCTTGCAATTGTATTTACTGATCCCTTTTGGCTCAAGGTCACTAAGGGACTTTTGTTAAGATCTTTGAGTAGCTCCATGCCATGCTTTACTTTGCCATGTTCAGGTCCTGTAGCATGTAGTTTTGTTGCTCCGAAGAGTGCTACCTGATCTGAAATTCCAGACAAGTGTTGATTTCACTAAGTCTGAGATCTGTTTTCCATATGCATTTTTGCCATGCTTGTTTGAACATGTTAATGGATGAATTGGCCATAGCTCAGTGCTAGAATTTTGTTAAGCATCTTGAATGCATCCCTGCCATGTATTTTGTTGTCATGTTTGGGTGCTGTAGCATGTTCATCTCATTGCATTTAGATGGCTACTTGCTGTAAATCGCAGACCGGTGTCAATTTTGAATCGCTTGCCATTTCCAAACCGTAACTCCGATTCCGGCGTTCTTTATATCGTTTTCAAGCGATTTCATCTCATCTTTCCAGTGGCACCCTTGGATTTCCAAGTTGAGGCCAGGTTCATGCATTTCCTGTCATATCTTGCATTTTGCATCCCGCATCGCATTCCGCATAGCATATCATCATTGCACCGTATTGCTTGATCCTTGCATGTGGTTGATTGTGTCCTTGTTGCTTGTTTGTCTTGTTTGGGTAGAGCCGGGAGACGAGTTCGCTAACGAGGAGCCCGTTGAGTTTGCTTTCGAGGATCCAGTCAACTCTGACAACTGTGTAGGCAAGATGATCATACCCTCGAAATCACTACTATCTTTGCTATGCTAGTTTGCTCGCTCTTTTGCTATGCCAATGCTACGATGCCTACCATTTGCTTTCAAGCCTCCCAAATTGCCATGTCAAACCTCTAACCCACCTTGTCCTAGCAAACCGTTGATTGGCTATGTTACCGCTTTGCTCAGCCCCTCTTATAGCGTTGTTAGTTGCAGGTGAAGATTGAAGGCCGTTCCTTGTTGGGACATTTATTTACTTGTTGGGATATCATTATATTATCTTGTTATCTTAATGCATCTATATACTTGGTAAAGGGTGGAAGGCTCGGCCTCTCGCCTGGTGTTTTGTTCCACTCTTGCCGCCCTAGTTTCCGTCATATCGGTGTTATGTTCCCGGATTTTGCGTCCCTTACGCGGTTGGGTTATAATGGGAACCCCTTGATAGTTCGCCTCGATTAAAGCTTTTCCAGCAGTGCCCAACATTGGTTTTACCATTTGCCACCTAGCCTTTTCTTCGCCTTGGGTTCTGCAGACTCAAGGGTCATCATTATTTTAACCCCCCCCCCCGGGCCAGTGCTCCTCTGAGTGTTGGTCCACCTGTTAGCTACCGGTGGCCACCAGGGGCAACTCTGGGCTGGCCTACCCGTACCTAAGACAATCTGAGTGTGCCCTGAGAAAGAGATATGTGCAGCTCCTATCGGGATTTGTCGGCACATCTGGGTGGTGTTGCTGGTTTAGTTTTACCCTGTCGAAATGTCTTGTAGAACCGGGATACCGAGTCTGATCGGAACGTCTTGGGAGGAGGTCTATTCCTTCGTTGACCGTGAGAGCTTGTCATGGGCTAAGTTGGGACTCCCCTGCAGGGATTTGAACTTTCGAAAGCCGAGCCCGCGGTTATGGGCAGATGGGAATTTGTTAATGTCCGATTGTAGATAACTTGAACCTTAACTTAATTAAAATGAATCAACTGAGTGTGTTACCGTGATGGCCTCTTCTCGGCGGAGTCCGGGAAGTGGACACGGTGTTGGAGTAATGTTTGCGCAGGTTGATCTCTAGTTTCTCGCTCGCGCTTTGCCTCCTCTTATCGCTCTCTTTTGAGAATAAGTTAGCCACCATACTTGCTAGTCGCTTGCTGCAGCTCCACATATTTACCTTGCCATACCTATAAGCTTGAATAGTCTTGATCGCGAGGGTGCGAGATTGCTGAGTCCCTGTGATTCACAGATTACTATTACACCAGATGCAGGGCCTGATGATTCCGCTCCAGGAGACGCACTTGAGCTCAAGTGGGAGTTCGACGAGGACTCTCAACGTTACTATGTTTCCTTTCCTGATGATCAGTAGTGGTGCCCAGTTGGGGGTGATTGGGACCGTGTCGCATGTTGGGTTATCTTTTATTTCGGCGTCGTAGTCGGGCCATGAGTGTTTGGATGATGTAATGTTATTTATGTACTTGATTGACGTGGCGAGTGTAAGCCAACTATGTTCTCTCCCTTTATGATTTACATTACATGGGATGTTGTGAAGATTGCCTTACTTGCGACATATGCCTTTAATGCGATTATGCCTCTAAGTCGTGCCTCGACACGTGGGAGCTATAGTCGCATCAAGGGTGTTACATATGCCTATGCTGCGATACCTACCACTTGCTTTTCATGCCTCCTATATTGTTAAACCAAGCCTCTAACCCACCTTGTCCTAGCACACCGTTGTTTGGCTATGTTACCGCTTTGCTCGGCCCCTCTTATAGCGTTGTTAGTTGCAGGTGAAGATTGAAGTTTGTTCCTTGTTGGAACATGGAGATGTTGTTCCTTGTTGGAACATGTTTACTTATTGGGATATCACAATATATCTTATTTAATTAATGCATCTATACACTTGGTAAAGGGTGGAAGGCTCGGCCTTATGCCTGGTGTTTTGTTCCACTCTTACTGCCCTAGTTTCCGTCATATCGGTGTTATGTTCCCGGATTTTGTGTTCTTTACGCGGTTGGGCTATTATGGGAACCCCTTGACAGTTTGCCTTGAGTAAAACTCCTCCAGCAATGCCCAACATTGGTTTTACCATTTGCCACCTAGCCTTTTCTTTTCCCTTGGGAGTCGCGCTCTTGAGGGTCATCATTATTTTACCCCCCCGGGCCAGTGCTCCTCTGAGTGTTGGTCCAACTGAGCGATATCCGAGGCTACCAGGGGCAACTCTGGGCTGGCTTACCCGACGTCTTGCTCATCCGGTGTGCCCTGAGAACGAGATATGTGCAGCTCCTATCGGGATTTGTCGGCACATCTGGGTGGTGTTGCTGGTTTAGTTTTACCCTATCGAAATGTCTTGTAGAACCGGGATACCGAGTCTGATCGGAATGTCTCGGGAGGAGGTCTATTCCTTCGTTGACCGTGAGAGCTTGTGATGGGCTAAGTTGGGACACCCCTGCAGGGATTTGAACTTTCGAAAGCCGTGCCCGCGGTTATGGGCAGATGGGAATTTGTTAATGTCCGGTTGTAGAAAACCTGAAGTTGATCTTAATTAAAATGCATCAACCGCGTGTGTAACCGTGATGGTCTCTTTCCGGTGGAGTCCGGGAAGTGAACACGGTGTTGGAGTTATGCTTGACGTAGGTTGTACTAGGATCACTTCTTGATCATAATTTCTCGACCGTGCTTTGCCTTCTCTTCTCGCTCTCATTTGCGTATGTTAGCCACCATATATGCCAGTCGCTTGCTACAGCTCCACCTCATACCTTTACCTTACCCATAAGCTTAAATAGTCTTGATCGCGAGTGTGCGAGATTTCTGAGTCCCCGTGGCTCACAGATACTTCCAAAACCAGCTTGCAGGTGCCGATGAGTCCGTGCAGATGACGCAACCAAGCTCAGGAGGAGCTCGATGAAGATCTTGTCCTTTGTGTTGTTTCGTTCTAGTTGATCAGTAGTGGAGCCCAGTTGGGGTCGATCGGGGACGTTGTCGCATTTGGGGTTCTTCTTTTATTTTGGTTCCGTAGTCGGACCTTGATTGTATTTGGATTTTGTAATGCTTTATTCTTGTATTTATGTGAAGTGGCGATTGTAAGCCAACTATGTATCTCTTTCCCTTATGTATTACATGGGTTGTGTGAAGATTACCTCACTTGCGACATTGCTTTCAATGCGGTTATGCCTCTGAGTCGTGCTTCGACACGTGGGAGATATAGCCGCATCGAGGGCGTTACAAGTTGGTAATCAGAGCCTTCCCCGACCTTAGGAGCCCCACTTCTTAATTGAATTAGCGGACGGGTTGAGTCTAGAAAATGTTTTGAGTCATTTAGGAATTATATACCGGAGAGTTAGGAATTCTTTTTACTCCCCAGTCCCTTCATCGCTCTGGTAAGGCATCCCGACGTAGAGTTTTGACTCTTCTCTTCTCAAATTTCACTAATTTTTTTTAGGATCACACGGGTATCTTGGAATCGTTCCGATGGTTTTGTGACGAGAACATTGTCTTGGTGCCTCCTGTCAGGGGTTTTGTGGAAGTGTCCCGGGGAGTTGAGCTCCGAGGTGTTGTCGTCACAATTTTATCGTTGCAGTTCTGGAATACCTGAGATTAGTTTCGCCGACATCGAAAATCTCTTTTATGCAGTTGTTGGTGAGATAACCTCGACGCCACCCAGTACTGGGGCGGGAGTTCAGGAGTATTGCCATAACTCGTATAACGGATGCTTTTCGAAGGTTGAGGTAGACGATTTCCGAAGTTTTCTCGGTTATGTGTTGAAGGATGGATACAGCTGGATGTAGGATTTGCTAGATTTGGGTGAGATATTATGCTTCCCCTGTATCCCCAACAAATGATTGCATAACCGGAAAGGTTCGGGAGTTTCATAGGTGGGAATTCAAGTAGCTCTTAGGATATCTTTCCAACAGATGTATGATATGAAATTGGGGTTCGACGTCTAGTGGTCCGCCTATTCACGGTTGGTTTTATAGTGGTCTCGTTGTGTCTTAAAGAGTCCTTGGCTATGCCGACTCGGGGACGCTTCATATGTCATGTGCACTGCCTTGTACATGATGGTGCTGTACGATCGAGCCTGTGTAGGCCCCACCACAAAAACTTCGAACGAAATTTCTATCATATGTTTGTTCTGGCTTATTCTGCAAGTCAATCCTTGTTTTGTTTTGATTTGGGGTATTCGAGTTGCTTCAAAGTCAAATGTTGATTCCATACTTTTCCTAAGCGGTGTTCTCATACTCCTATGTGAATACTAAACCTTCATGATAATCGAGACTGTCATGTCAATCCTTTTCAACCGGTGTGCTTCTCTTCTAGTGGATCCGACCATTTCAACATCCGCAAGATCATTTATCAGTTATTCTCAATGGTGTTTGTTCCATCCGTCTCCAAGTTGCCTTTGTTTTTCCCACCCACCCGCCCTTTTTCTTCAAGGACTTAGATTTCCTAATCGAGTATCCATCTTATGGATGTGAAGCTTCAAGTTCATCATTCTTCGTTCTTTTCTTCTTCGATGGTTTCAATTCAAGCTTTGTTGATCATACCATTTCCTCATGTCAATGCTTTCTCATGCCGGTGCAATTCTTAATCATTCACTTCTCGCTATTCAATTGTTCCGGAGTGCTGAAGAAATCTTGGAAGGCTCGTTTTGCCATTCAAGATCCGTTCAACTTATTTCAAGGTCGTTATCTCATTCAAGCCGTTAAATTCAACCGGTGCATTCTCTCTTTCAAATCCTTCTACGGTGTTTCTTTTGAGTGGGCCCTAACCCACAGGTCTTTTCCCAGGATCTTACCTGACTCTTCTTATTTTCCCGGCGTTACTCTCAAATTCTTTTCCAAGTTTGACGTAAGAATGAGTTATCATCAGTCAAATGCCTTTCTCCAAGATCTTTCAAATTGTTTTCATCATTGGTTCAACTTTTCTATTCTTCTTTATTCCGGAGTGTCTCAACAATTCAGGGTGGTGTTACTCATCGTCTTTTCCAACTTATGAAGACTGAAGAAGAGTTTCTCCTCAATCTTATCCATTCTCTCAAAGATTCATGATGCTAGCCTTATGCCATCCTCTCATAATTGTTTCGATCGTGAGAATTCTTTTCACCCATCCGAAGCAATTCAAGAGTCTCCTCAATTTGATTATCCGGAGTCCATCAATTCAGGGTTATTCATTCTCAGCTTTCAGTTGTCATCCTCCAATCTAACCGGTGCATCATTCAAGTTTTCACTTATCAGTTCGTGATCCCTTCGTTCTCTTGTATCTAAATTCTCTCAAGCATCTTCATTCATTTTCTAATTCTTCCCGGTGTTTCTTTATCTTCTCTTCGTTCATTTTCAATTCTTACGGTGGTTTGCTCAAGATTCTATTCGATGGTTATCATATCAACTCATTCGTTGTTTTCCAAATCCTACCGATGGTTCGTCGAAGACCTTCCCAAGTTTTGATATATCTCTTTTAATCCTTTCTACGAGAATAAGTAGTATGCCAAATCCATTGATTGTCATCAATTTAATTGGTGAAGGATAAGCATAATGTAATTCTTATTCTTGTTTCATCCAAGTGATTGATTTCCTATTCTGGAGGCTTACCAAATTCCTGATTTCAATTGTTTCATCTTCTCTTTTTCCCAGAGTTCCAACCTTTTTCAATTACATCTCCATGGAGATTCATTTAAATCATTGCAAGGCTTCAACCTTATTCTTTTCATCCACCATTTCGTTTGATCATTCTTTTTTTACCGGAGTTTTCACGAAGGCTCGACATGGCGATTCATCAAGGATTTAATTCCTTCTCGAAGTGTTCATCAAGATTTTTTTCTAAAGAGCTTAAGTTTCTTCATCTTGCAATCCGGAGTGCAATTCTTTTTACCTTATCTTTTGAGGTGGTGTTATGTCATTGTTGACAATTTCCCTTCATGTTTCATGATTCAAAAGTTGTCAGGAATGAGATATTTTAAACCCATCAATCTCTTCATTGGAGTTATCTTGGGTTATATTTCACCTTAAGCCTTCCCTAATGACTGTTGCTATTTATGGTGCTCATAAATGACCCAAGTTCTTCATTTATCCTACCGGTGAAATAAGTTTTTTTTCTTGTTCATATCAATCCAATCTATTGTTTCCATTAGTGGCAGAATTTTCACCTCATAATTTCGAGATGTTCTCCATAAGCCCACTACAACCTTGTTCCTTTCGTTGTTGTTTTACCAACAACTCCATTCGACCCCTCTCCTAAAAGATGCTTTTCAAGCTCATTTGAGTTAGAAGATGTTGTTTTCTCCTCCGTTCTTTTGATTCCATCCCTACATTTGTTCCGGAGGCATTGTGATGTTTCTCACTTCTCCATCATCTCGAATGGTGTTCTTTCCTTTGCTTATCCATTTAACCGGAGTATTGCGCCTCTCTGCTCAAATTCTTTTCATATTATCAAGTTTCATATCAATTTTCAACCGGAGTGTTGCCCGAATTTGTTCTCCCTTCTTCCTCCTTCATAACGAAGTGCTCTCAACTTCGTTTATCTCCGTTGTATCCTTTTCTTGAAATGGTTTAACCTTTCAAGGTTCTTTGGTTTCACTCATTTGTCAAGAAGCAGCTTAGTTTTACCTCTTCCTATTCCTTTTTCCTCCGGTGCCATCCTAGATCTCGGGACGAGATCCTCTCGTAGTGGTGGAGTGTTGTGACGCTCCGAGACCGATGCTCGAGAAGACTTCCTTAGGTTTCGGGTTTCTCCGTGTGTTTTCATTTGTGCCTGCTCTTTTATTTTTTTGCATTGCATCATGTTATCATATCATCATGTCATAATCTTTTGCATCTCAACTAAATAATTTGTGTGGATCTTCGATCCATTTAAATCGAGGGAAGAGTGACTTCTCTTTATAACATATCCTCCCTATATTAGTGGAGCTATTATAAAATATTGCATTTATTTGAAATTCACTATAACACACGTGCAAAGTATTTTCCCATGTCTATTCCTCTTCGAGTTGACCTTCAAACCTTGATAATTTTTCTCATCTCTTCTATCTAGGCTCCTCCTAAATTCTTAACATTTTTGGGCACACCTAAAGTTTAGACTCCATTCAAACTTCTTCGGTGCAAGTTTAATAATCTTGGATTTAACTGCCCCTATTTCGTTGGAACCATTTTTGTTGGGTTGGAAGTATTCTATAAAGCCTTACAAATATGTCCCACCATTTTTATTCTTGATCATGGCCTCTTCTTCTAATTCTTTTAACTCTTTTTTTTCTCTTCTCTGTTAAAGAGAGAGAGAAAGCAGAGAGCCCAACTGGGCCTCCCTAGGCCACTCTCGCGCCAGCCCACCTAGGCCTCCCGCAGCGAGGCGAGCAGACCTCCCGCGCCGGCCCATAGGCCCAGCCGACCCCCACCAGTTCTAACCCTAGCCTCGACCCACATCTCCCTCAAACCCCTCCTCCTCTTTCGTTCCTCCCAGCGCCGCTAGGAGAGCGTCGCACACACACACAACCATCGCTCGTTCTTCTCCTCTCGCTCGTCTCATTTCCCCTCCTTCCACCTAGCGTCCTCACCGCCCGAGCCGCAACCACGACGCCCTACCTCCACCTCCTCGTCTCCACCACCCGATCCGGCCGGCTTTCGCCGCCTTTTCCCGTTCCAGAATGGATCTCGCCAGCAGGACCCCGTCCCCGCCTTTGTTTCTTTCACTATCATCGCCTTCGGGTGCCGCACCGGAGTTCCACCTCGTCGGAGTAGCCCAGCGGACCAGGACACCCCTGCTACACCTCTGTTTTCTTCCCCTGGTTCCTTTTCTCTTGATTCTCTCTATCGATCCTCAAATCCCTCCCTCTCTCGTCTATGTAACAGGAAGCCCCGAGGAGCCGCCCTCGTCCCTGATGCTGGCAAGCTCGCTACTGCCCTTGTGCGGCAACACTGGTGCGCCCACCTCTGCACACCTACCTCGTGGGACCCCTACCCCGGCTCCATCTCCACGCGAAGACCGTCTGCCTCTGCTCATGGTGAAGCTCCTCCTGCAGCTCTGCATCACTTGTGCCTCCTCCCTGGGCAGAGAAGCTCTTGTTTGAGCCGTCCCCTTCGGTCAACCCGGTTGCTACCGCCGCTGCCTTAAACTTCCCTGGTGCAGCTCATTTCCAATGAATGGCGGTCTGAGGTTTACCTCCATGCAAAGTACCATGACGCCCGGAGCTCTCGGATCCGTCAAGTTCGACTACCACACCGGAACGCCAAGTACATGGATATGCCAAGTACCCCTTCGAGTTGATGAGACCGGCAAGTTCGAAGACCCCAAGTACCCCTTCGAAACGTGTACTACTACCGACGACTGAGACCCTGGATTCGACAAGTTCCTCATGGTGACCCTGAACGTCCACGGGGCATGCACGACTTCGAACCGTGTACCACGTCGAACATGTACGGCTACACGAGGAACCGCCAAGACCCTGAACAACTACCGCCGCCGAAGTCCGCGAGTACAACTACTTCCATAATGCGTCGTGTACAACCACCGTCGCGAGAACGCCTACTTCCTCTACTTGCACCGAACCCGAACCCGAACCCGAACCGTCTCGCTTGCACGCTTCAAAGGTATAACCCCGAGACGACCGCCCGTGAACGGATGTATGTGTTGAATGAGACGATCGCGTTTGCACGCGCCCGACGTGTTTCTTGCATGTTCCCTGTTGCCATACCGTTGCCTCGTGGGAACCCGGTAGTCGGGATCACCCCACCATCTTTTTGCATGCTCCCGTCATTTTTCCTTTTGCACCGGTATTTCCATGAGCTACCGGAACCGTTATCGTTGCCGTGGCACTCCCTTTCTTTCCACCACGGTGAAAAATGCTTCATAATGCTCTTATCAACTTTTAATAAATATTGCATAAACTTGCACATGTCATTCGCATCATGATAATAACATTTAAATGTTTAAAAATTGTTGTTGCACCAAATTGATGAATGCATATGGGGATTTACCGGAATTATTGTTTGTTGTTCCGACCTCATTTAAACTTGCCTAGTTAGTTTGTTTTCATATGCTTCACCTCTTGCCATGTTAACCAACATTTAAATTTGTTGAGTATCTAACCGAGAGAGAACTAAATATTTGATGTGGTGTGTCGTCAATATGCAACTCGTTGCATATTGAGCTCCACTTAACTTGTAGAGTTGTTTGTGCTCTTTGCCATGCCATGCATATTTAAACCAGACATGCATCATTCTTGGTTGTGCATCATGCCATGTTTATGTGATGGTTGTTTACCACGTTGTCTGCTTCTTTCCGGTGTTGCTTCTTCGGGTTAGTTCCGTTAACGTCGCGTTTGTGAGGATTCGTTCGACTACGTCCGTTTGCCTTCTTCATGGACTCGTTCTTCTTCCTTGTGGGATCTTAGGCAAGATGACCATACCCTTGAAATCACTTCTATCTTTTCTTGCTAGATGCTTGCTCTTTTGCTATGCCTATGCTGCGATACCTACCACTTGCTTTTCATGCCTCCTATATTGTTAAACCAAGCCTCTAACCCACCTTGTCCTAGCACACCGTTGTTTGGCCATGTCACCGCTTTGCTCGGCCCCTCTTATAGCGTTGTTAGTTGCAGGTGAAGATTGAAGTTTGTTCCTTGTTGGAACATGTTTACTTGTTGGGATATCACAATATATCTTATTTAATTAATGCATCTATACACTTGGTAAAGGGTGGAAGGCTCGGCCTTATGCCTGGTGTTTTGTTCCACTCTTGCTGCCCTAGTTTCCGTCATATCGGTGTTATGTTCCCGGATTTTGCGTTCCTTACGCGGTTGGGCTATTATGGGAACCCCTTGACAGTTCGCCTTGAGTAAAACTCCTCTAGCAATGCCCAACATTGGTTTTACCATTCGCCACCTAGCATTTTTCTTTTCCCTTGGGAGTCACGCTCCTGAGGGTCATCAGTATTTTACCCCCCGGGCCAGTGGTCCTCTGAGTGTTGGTCCAACTGAGCGATGTCCGAGGCTACCAGGGGCAACTCTGGGCTGGCTTACCCGACGTCTTGCTCATCCGGTGTGCCGTGAGAACGAGATATGTGCAGCTCCTATCGGGATTTGTCGGCACATCTGGGTGGTGTTGCTGGTTTAGTTTTACCCTGTCGAAATGTCTTGTAGAACCGGGATATCGAGTCTGATCGGAATGTCTCGGGAGGAGGTCTATTACTTCGTTGACCGTGAGAGCTTGTGATGGGCTAAGTTGGGACACCCCTGCAGGGATTTGAACTTTCGAAAGCCGTGCCCGCGGTTATGGGCAGATGGGAATTTGTTAATGTCCGGTTGTAGAAAACCTGAAGTTGATCTTAATTAAAATGCATCAGCTGCGTGTGTAACCGTGATGGTCTCTTTGTGGCGGAGTCCGGGAAGTGAACACGATGTTGGAGTTATGCTTGACGTAGGTTGTACTAGGATCACTTCTTGATCATAATTTCTCGACCGTGCTTTGCCTTCTCTTCTCGCTCTCATTTGCATATGTTAGCCACCATATATGCTAGTCGCTTGCTGCAGCTCCACCTCATACCTTTACCTTACCCATAAGCTTAAATAGTCTTGATCGTGAGTGTGCGAGATTGCTGAGTCCCCGTGGCTCACAGATACTTCCAAAACCAGCTTGCAGGTGCCGATGAGTCTGTGCAGATGACGCAACCAAGCTCAGGAGGAGCTCGAAGAAGATCTTGTCCTTTGTGTTGTTTCGTTCTAGTTGATCAGTAGTGGAGCCCAGTTGGGGTCGATCGGGGACCTTGTCGCATTTGAGGTTCTTCTTTTATTTTGGTTCCGTAGTCGGACCTTGATTGTATTTGGATTTTGTAATGCTTTATTCTTGTATTTGTGTGAAGTGGTGATTGTGAGCCAACTATGTATCTCTTTCCCTTATGTATTACATGGGTTGTGTGAAGATTACCTCACTTGCGACATTGCTTTCAATGCGGTTATGCCTCTAAGTCGTGCTTCGACACGTGGGAGATATAGCCGCATCGAGGGCGTTACATTGTGGCTGCTGTGGGTGGCCCCCATGGAGACAGCGACAAGGCGCCCCGGTCGGGGGATGCAGATGCCACGGGAGGGGCCCCTGAGGAAAGCGACTTGCCACGCCAACTGGAGACATGCACGGATCCCAAGGAAGATGCACTAGCTCTGGCCTGTGCGTCGAATATTGGTGGGACCCCTGATGGGAGTCATGCATCGGGACGTGATTCTCATGGTTCGGCTACTTTGGAGACGGTGATCTCTGTGGTTTCAGATGCAAACCCTCCCCTGGATGTGAACACGATGCCTAGAAAGACCAGACCGCTCTGCCGGTAGGGGAGTTGAGTGACTCGGCAGCCACATCGGCAGTACATGACATGCATATCACAGCGAGGAACTTGGACGTTGCGAGTGACATGCAGCCCGTGCAATCATCAGAATAGGGAGGAATGAGGCCACAGGAGGTAGTTGCCTTCGATAAGCTAAAGTGGTTCTGCTCCTGTCTTGTGAAGAAGCTTGCCCCCCCACTACTCAAGGAAGTTCATGCATCTGGACTCAGGCCCGAGGCGGAACCTTTCACACCGCGGCGCACTACATGTGCTACGAAGAGGGCACCCCACAGCAAACAAGGCAAGGCCTCCTGGGCCAAGAATGTTCTCATGAATGTGTTGGGATTGGCGCCGCAAGACCTGGAGGTGGACGAGGCTATTGTGGATGAGCTACAATAGCTATTTGACTCCCCCTTCGTGCACAGCATGTTAGGGTGATTGCTGCGTTGTTTGGAAAGGAGGTTCCATCTGGGATGGAGCTGCGCAATGAGCCTGGGCAGTCGGTTGTTGCACACTAGATGGTGTGCTCGGTGCTGGCTGATTCTTCTTCTTTATGGATCTAAACCCTCACATTTTGTGTTGGAATGTTAGGGGCCTTAACAGCCCGGCTAGGAAAAAGGCCGTTAGAGAATTCGTGACGTCGGTGAAAGTAAACCTAGTATGTCTACAAGAGATGAAGCTTGATGTAATCGACCCCTTCATTGTAATGCAATGTATTGGACCATCTTTGGATGGTTTTGCTTATCTACCGGCGCATGAAACACGTGGTGGCATCCTCTTGGCATGGGACAAGACGGTAATGGAGGTGGACAGCATCATGCTTGATGACAACCCCCTTACTGGTCTTGTGCACACTAAGGATGGAGTGAATTGGTGGCTTACAATGGTCTATGGCCCCCAAGGAGACGATCTTAAAACTCAATTTCTGGATGAACTTAAGAATAGAAGGGTGGCTTGTCAGGGCCCGTGGATGATTCTTGGAGATTTCAACATGATCCTACGTGTCTCAGAGAAAAACAACACCAATCTCAATCGCTCGATGATGAGAAAGTTTAGGGACTTTGTGGACGAGCATGAGCTAAAAGAGCTATACATGCATGGTCGAAATTTCACCTGGAGTAACGAAAGGTATGCACCGGTCATGACTAAAATCGATAGAGTCCTGGTGTCGGTTGATTGGGAGCTCCACTTCGCGGACAGCTTGCTGCAAGCTATGTCCACCAATGTCTCGGATCACGCGCCACTGCACTTATCTACTAGTGCACAATTCTGCCCTAAAAAGAGATTCCGGTTCGAGATTTTCTGTACTAAGCTCGATGGCTTCATGGAAGCGATTCAGGAAGCTTGGGTTTGCGATGATTCTATCATGGATCCCTTCAAGAGGCTAGACGCGCTCCTTAGAAACACCGCGGCGTTTCTGCTAGCTTGGGGACAGCGCAAAGTTGGAAACATCAAACTTCAAATGGTTGTGGCTAACTATGTTATCCTTCGACTGGAGAGAGCCGAGGAGTCTAGACTGCTTACCCTCGAGGAATTATGGCTCCGGCGCTCCCTTAAACTTGCGGTGCTGGGCCTAGCGTCCTTGGAGAGAACGATAGCTCGGCAGAGATCGAGGATCAGATGGTTGAAAGAAGGGGATGCCAACACTAAACTTTTTCAGATTGTGGCAAATGGGAGAAGAGCTAAAAACCATATCCTCAAAGTTAAAAAAGGAGAGGAGATTGCCACCGATCAGGAGCGCAAGGGTGAGATTTTCACGGAAGCCTATGAGGATTTGTTGGGAGGGGGGAATGCTAGGGAGGAGAGCCTCGACCTGGATTACCTAGACATAGAGGAATGCGACCTGTAGGAGCTCGAGGGCATGCTTACGGAAGAGGAAGTTTGGAACACCATCAGAGAGCTGCCACCGGATCGCGCCCCCGGTCCGTATGGTTTCATCGGGGCTTTCTACCAAAAGGCCTGACCCATCATTAAGCATGACATGATGGCAGTAATGATGAAGTTATACGTGGGAGATGGCAGAGGGTTTGGCAAGCTTAATCGAGCGCACATTGTGCTTATCCCTAAAAAGCCGGACGCGGAACTCGTTGGTGACTACCGACCCATAAGTCTAACTCACAGCGCAGCTAAGTTGTTTGCTAAAATGCTTGCGCTCAAGGCTAGGAAGAGAATGAAAGAGGTCGTTGCTACGAACCAATCGGCTTTTATACAAGGACAGAATCTGCATGACAATTTCTTGCTGGTAAGGCAAGTGGCCACGAAGATCCATGAATGAAGAGAACCTGGGGTGTTTCTTAAGCTTGATATCTCACGCGCCTTCGACTCCCTGTCGTGGCCTTTTCTCTTTGAGGTTTTGAGAAAGAATGGTTTTGGGGCTAAGTGGATTGGATGGATCTCGATACTGCTCAGAACTGCTTCAACAAAGGTGGTAGTGAATGGCATTCCCGGGAGAAGTATTGCTCATGCGTGTGGTCTTAGACAAGGAGACCCGGTGTCTCCTTTGTTGTTTGTGATCGCCATGGACGTTCTCATGATGATTTTCAACAAGGGTGTGGAACAGGGAGTTTTGAGCTCGTTTCGCGGAATCATGCCCATGCAGAGGGTGTCCATTTACGCGGATGATGTTGCCCTTTTCGTCAGGCCCTCGGAAGGGGACTTGAGCTTTGTCAGCAGCGCGCTTCATGCATTTGGAAAAGCTTTGGGCCTACGCGTAAACTACCAAAAGTCTTCGGCCATCCTCATTCGTGGCTCTGAGACGGATCAAACACGCGTCGAGGTGATGTTGCAATGCAATATTGGAGAGTTTCCTTGCAATTACCTCGGGCTGCAGTTGGCGATTCAGCAATTCACGCGTGCGGAGTGGCAGCTGATCATGGACAAGGCTAAGAAGCTAGTCCCGGCTTGGCAGCGGGGACTCATTCAGCGCCCAGGTCGTCTCATCCTTGTTAAGTCAGTAATGTCTGCGAGGCCGGTGCACCACTTCATGGTGATGGATGCCCCGAAGTGGGTTTTCGAGGAATTGGACAAGTGGATGAGAGCTTTCTTCTGGACGGCGGAGGAGAAAGTGAATGGGGGGAAGTGTCTAGTTGCTTGGGACGCGATTTGCAGGCCAGTTTGCTTTCACGGGCTGGGAGTCAAAAATCTGCAGTTACAAGCATTGGCCCTTCGAGTCAGATGGGAATGGCTACGAAGAACCAATCCGAGCAGGCCATGGCAGGATATGCGCTTGATAGTTGACTTGGAAGCTAGACAAGTTTTTGATAGTTTGGTCTGCATTACGATGGGAGATGGAGCTAAAACTCTCTTCTGGCGGGACCGCTGGCTACATGGAGCGTGCATTCTGGATATTGCTCCCCTGATATATGGCATGGTGAACTCAAGAAGAAGGAATCATCGAACGGTTCAGCAAGCTCTGGACAATAACAGTTGGACCCAAGACTTGAGGGGAGAGCTCAACTTTACTAGCCACATCCAATTTTAAAACCTTTGCCAGGCCATAGCCACTATCCCACGAGACACTCACACCCCAGACAAATTCACATGGCCAGCGGATGTTTCAGGGCAATACACGGCTCGTTCGGTCTACAACAGGCTATGCCAGGGTCTCGAGAGGGTGCCTTACGCTGATTGCATATGGAGGAGTGGGTTACCACTTAAATGTAAAATCCATGCCTGGCTTGCTATCCAGCATCGGATTTGGACGTCAGATCGGTGAGCTCGACATGGCTGCAAGACCACCCATCAACTTGCTACACGTGTTTGCAAGAGGAAGACAACACGGAGCACATACACATCCAATGTCCCTATGCGAGACAGGTGTGGCATCAATGCTTCACTACATTGAATTTGGTAGTACCCCGGCCGCATGAGCAGGACAATTTCTTGGAGTGGTGGCTGCTAGCTAGAAGCAACTTCACTAGGGCTAGCAAGAAAGCTTTTGACACGCTGGTGGTTGCCGTGGCATGGTCGCTTTGGAAGAAAAGAAACGTGAGGGTGTTCAACCGGATAAATCAACAGAAAACGGTCGATGAACTACACCAACACATCCTGGATGAGATCAAGGAGTCGAAGGAAGCCGGATTAGGTGCTGGATGTTTACATAGTTTCCTGAGAGAGTAGGCTTTGCTTCATAGGTATGGGTGTAGGTGTTTTCTTCTTTCTTTTGTGTGATGCCCGCATCACTCGATACTTCTTGTAAATATTTCTGCCTTCTATAAAAATATGGTATGCCTTTGGCGTACTCTCGAAAAATAAGAAAGAAAGAAGAAAGCGTATTGTGACGGTGAACCCACGGAGTCAATCCGCAGCATATTTTGTGAATCCGATGGATAAATGTATCCCCGTATCCCTCTGTTTCTCAGCCTCCCGATCAAAATCCATCATCTCACGTGCAGCCAAGTGAAAATTTGCAGTCACCCGCCCGCTTTCTGACTTAACAAATATTTTTGTTTGCGGAAACCCCCTAATGCCTTCGATCCATCATCACAAACCCAAGCCCCAAGTCGTGCGTCCTGCGTCTCCTGCCCCAACTCCTTCGTTGCCAGATCTCTCGGCTCCCAAATCAAGTCCTAATCCGAAGGCCTCGTATGACAAAAACGCCCAGATGATTCCCTCGAACTTTTCCGGAGACGACAAGCAAGTAGCGAAAGCAACTGCTCGACGGTCACATAGACCCGGCCGGCCGGTCGTCTCGATGGCGAAGGCATGATAACTGACGATGTTCCGCGGCTGCGAAGACGAGTCTGATGAGGCGCCAGCGACGCCTCGGATGGCCTCCTCTGACTGCGATGGTTGCTTCATAGGACGATCCCGTCTCTCGTGATCCATAGGAAGCTGTAGTGCTGTAGCCTGTAGCAGAGTAATAGTATTTGCCCCTAATGAATGGCATGGTGTGAGATGTTTTCACATGTTTCTATTCATTTCTAAATTGCTTACCAATACGTGATATGCCTTGTTCAGATCAGAGGCTTTGGCTCAGCTTTTCCCTTGTTAAAATATCATGTTTGCTGTTGCCACAAAATTCAGTGACTAGTTCAGTTATGTACTTATGTGCTGAAAAAAACCAGTGATTTTCTCAACCATGTGGTCAAAGCATATATTCTTTGGTATAAAGCTTTTGAGTTGCAGAAGTGGGCTGGGATGGCTTTCTCCACTTTTGATATGTAAGCTGTAAGCAGCAAGTCACTATCCAAAATTTCTTGAACATTCACAAAGTTTAGTGACTAGCTCCCGTATGTGTTGAACAAACCAGTGACTTATTCAGAAAATCTTCTTAATTACCAGAAGTGGCCTGGGATGGCCTTAACCAGTTTTGAGGTAAAAAAGGCTATAAGCAACAAGTCACTATCCAAAGTTTCCTGAACATTTACTGTAGTTTATGATGTATCATGTATAACAAGTAAATTGAGAAACAACATTGTGTGCTCCACTATGATGCTGGTCTGAGCCAAGAATTGATTTCACATAATGCAAATTTGACAATCATCTGCCGTCTGAGGTTCAATATATAATGTAATAATTTTACAATCATCAAAGTTGTGATAAATCAAGTCAATTTGATTTAACATAATTGAAATCCCCATCCATTACATGGCTTATGTACATCCAAGAGTAAATCAAAACATATATAAAATCATTATTTGCTTGTTAAAATTTGGTATCAGGGAGCACAATTTAGTAGCATATCTTCCACAGTCATGCTCCTTTTCCCTTGGACACAGCTCTAGAATGCCAACGTGAGGAAGAATTGATGGCAGACAATAGAAGTATACAGCCGTAGGATGCCAATTTGGAATTGAATCCTTCACGGTTACACATGAAGCGCTTAGTCCGGACCACTTTATTCTCAATCTTCTTCTGTTGGCCGATACGAACTCCAAAACCCACATTATGTGCATACGCCTTGTAGAACTTCTCCACTCCCTCAAGTCCTTCAAATGTCATACCTACTTTAGGCTTCAAATTCTCATCATATTCAGGTGTAAAAGATGAACACTGCAACATCAAGATAACCATATTCACAAATAGATTCCTAAATTGGATCGGATCAGTTGTAAGGTGCAAGCTAATCAAACTCACAGCAGAGGCAGGGCTGCATTCTTTTTGGGTGTGCCAAACTCTTCCTCATTCATATGCCTTTGCAAGTAATTTGTTGGCTCCATGTGACTGCAAACACACGTATATATAGCATCAAGCTTTCACACATGATGTAATTTACGCAAGGACTGAATTTTTTAGGGGGTTGTGTTACCTGAAACATGTGGTGTCATGGTGTTCCTGACTGCTACTTATCTCGTGGTTGTCCATTCGAGAAACGACTGATCTAGTGTGTAACAGCTTCTTAGACCGTGAATCTGTAGAGGAAAGATACAGAGATCAGGACTTGCATTCATGCATGGGCCAGCGGCTGCCGATGAACGCCAAGATCAAATCAACTAGGAAGATATGTACTTGCACGGGGCATTTGTTGGTAGATGCCGTCGCTCCAACAGGAGAGCAGAGGAGCGCGGTCGTTCGGCCTAGGGTTCCACGCCACTACGGGAGAGAGGATCAGAGGAACACCAAGAGTAGTCAATTACGGCGCACGATGCAGTCCTACGTCTAGGGTTATTTTTGCAAAGAAAAACTGCTGGTATGGGCTAGAGGCGGGCGTGTAAATGTAAATTTGCTGGAAATTAATCTAGAGCAAAAATTTTGATCGGAAGGCTGAGAGCAGAGGGATACATGGATACACTTATCCATCGGATTCACGAGATATGTTGCCAGCATATTTTGTGAATCCAATGGATAAATGTAGCCCTGTATCCCTCTGTTTCTCAGCCTCCCGATCAAAATCCATCATCTCACGAACAGCCAAGTGAAAATTTGCAGTCACCCGCCCGCTTTCTGACTTAACAAATATTTTTGTTTGCGGAAACCCCCCTAATGCCTCCGATCCATCATCGCAAACCCAAGCCCCAAGTCGTGCGTCCCGCGTCTCCTGCCCCAACTCCTTCGTTGCCAGATCTCTCGGCTCCCAAATCAAGTCCTAATCCGAAGGCCTCGTACGACGAAAACGCCCTGATGATTCCCTCGAACTTCTCCGGAGACGACAAGCAAGTAGCGAAAGCAACTGCTCGACGGTCACATAGACCCGGCCGGCCGGTCGTCTCGACGGCGAAGGCATGATAACTGACAACATTCCGCGGCTGCGAAGACGAGTCTGATGAGGCGCCAGCGACGCCCTGGATGGCCTCCACTGACCGCGACGGTTCCTTCATAGGACGATGCTGTCTCTCGTGATTCGTAGGAAGCTGTAGTGATGTAGTCTGTAGCCTGTAGCAGAGTAATAGTATTTGCCCCTAATGAATGGCATGGTGTGAGATGTTTTCACATGTTTCTATTCATTTCTAAATTGCTTACCAATACGTGATATGCCTTGTTCAGATCAGAGGCTTTGGCTCAGCTTTTCCCTTGTTAAAATATCATGTTTGCTGTTGCCACAAAATTCAGTGACTAGTTCAGTTATGTACTTATGTGTTGAAAAAAACCCAGTGATTTTCTCAACCATGTGGTCAAAGCATATATTCTTTGGTATAAAGCTTTTGAGTTGCAGAAGTGGGCTGGGATGGCTTTCTCCACTTTTGATATGTAAGTTGTAAGCAGCAAGTCACTATCCAAAATTTCTTGAACATTCACAAAGTTCAGTGACTAGCTCCCGTATGTGTTGAACAAAACCAGTGACTTATTCAGAAAATCTTCTTAATTACCAAAAGTGGCCTGGGATGGCCTTAACCAGTTTTGAGGTAAAAAAGGCTATAAGCAACAAGTCACTATCCAAAGTTTCCTGAACATTTACTGTAGTTTATGATGTATCATGTATAACAAGTAAATTGAGAAACAACATTGTGTGCTCCAGTATGATGCTGGTCTGAGCAAAGAATTGATTTCACATAATGCAAATTTGACAATCATCCTCCGGCTGAGGTTCAATATATAATATAATAATTTGACAATCATCAAAGTTGTGACAAATCAAGTCAATTTGATTTAACATAATTGAAACCCCCATCCATTACATGGCTTATGTACATCCAAGAGTAAATCAAAACATATATAAAATCATTATTTGCTTGTTAAAATTTGGTATCAACGAGCACAATTTAGTAGCATATCTTCCACAGTCATGCTCCTTTTCCCTTGGACACAACTCTAGAATGCCAATGTGAGGAAGAATTGATGGCAGCCAATATAAGTATACAACCGTAGGATGCAAATTTGGAATTGAATCCTTCACGATTACACATGAAGCGCTTAGTCCGGACCACTTTATTCTCAATCTTCTTCTGTTGGCCGATACGAACTCCAAAACCCACATTATGTGCATACGCCTTGTAGAACTTCTCCACCCCCTCAAGTCCTTCAAATGTCATACCTACTTTAGGCTTCAAATTCTCATCACATTCAGGTGTAAAAGATGAACACTACAACATCAAGATAACCATATTCACAAATAGATTCCTAAATTGGATCGGATCAGTTGTAAGGTGCAAGCTAATCAAACTTACAGCAGAGGCAGGGCTGCATTCTTTTTGGGTGTGCCAAACTCTTCCTCATTGATATGCCTTTGCAAGTAATTTATTGGCTCCATGTGACTGCAAACACACGTATATATAGCATCAAGCTTTCACACATGCTGTAATTTACGCAAGGACTGAATTTTTAGGGGGGTGTGTTACCTGAAACATGTGGTGTCGTGGTGTTCCTGACTGCTACTTATCTCGTGGTTGTCCATTCGAGAAATGGCTGATCTAGTGTGTAACAGCTTCTTAGACCGTGAATGTGTAGAGGAAAGATACAGAGATCAGGACTTGCATTCATGCATGGGCCGGCGGCTGCCGATGAACGCCAAGATCAAATCAACTAGGAAGATATGTACTTGCACGGGGCATCTGTAGGTAGATGTCGTCGCTCCAACAGGAGAGCAGAGGAGCGCGGGCGTTCGGCCTAGGGTTCCACGCCACTGCGGGAGAGAGGATCAGAGGAACACCGAGAGTAGTCAATTACGGCGCACGATGCAGTCCTACGTCCAGGGTTATTTTTGCAAAGAAAAACTGCTGGTATGGGCTAGAGGCGGGCGTGTAAAAGTAAATTTGCTGCAAATTAATCTAGAGCAAAAGATTTTGATCGGGAGGCTGAGAGCAGAGGGATACAGGGATACACTTATCCATCGGATTCACGAGATATGTTGCCAGCATATTTTGTGAATCCGATGGATAAATGTATCCCT
Source organism: Triticum aestivum (assembly GCF_018294505.1). Classification (NCBI taxonomy): domain Eukaryota; kingdom Viridiplantae; phylum Streptophyta; class Magnoliopsida; order Poales; family Poaceae; genus Triticum; species Triticum aestivum. The sequence continues at coordinate 450,252,985 of NC_057809.1, read as the reverse complement.
CTGTTTCTCAGCCTCCCGATCAAAATCCATCGTCTCACGTGCAGCCAAGTGAAAATTTGCAGTCACCCGCCCACTTTCTGACTTAACAAATATTTTTGTTTGCGCAAACCCCCCTAATGCCTCCGATCCATCATCGCAAACCCAAGCCCCAAGTCGTGCGTCCTGCGTCTCCTGCCCCAACTCCTTCATTGCCAGATCTCTCGGCTCCCAAATCAAGTCCTAATCCGAAGGCCTCGTACGACGAAAACGCCTAGATGATTCCCTCGAACTTCTCTGGAGACGACAAGCAAGTAGCAAAAGCAACTGCTCAACGGTCACATAGACCCGGCCGGCCGGTCGTCTCGACGGTGAAGGCATGATAACTGACGATGTTCCGCGGCTGCGAAGACGAGTCTGATGAGGCACCAGCGACGCCTTGGATGGCCTCCCCTGATCGCGATGGTTCCTTCATAGGACGATGCCGTCTCTCGTGTTTCGTAGGAAGCTGTAGTGTTGTAGTCTGTAGCCTGTAGCAGAGTAATAGTATTTGCCCCTAATGAATGGCATGGTGTGAGATGTTTTCACATGTTTCTATTCATTTCTAAATTGCTTACCAATACGTGATATGCCTTGTTCAGATCAGAGGCTTTGTCTCAGCTTTTCCCTTGTTAAAATATCATGTTTGCTGTTGCCACAAAATTCAGTGACTAGTTCAGTTATGTACTTATGTGTTGAAAAAAACCCAGTGATTTTCTCAACCATGTGGTCAAAGCATATATTCTTTGGTCTAAAGCTTTTGAGTTGTAGAAGTGGGCTGGGATGGCTTTCTCCACTTTTGATATGTAAGCTGTAAGCAGCAAGTCACTATCCAAAATTTCTTGAACATTCACAAAGTTCAGTGACTAGCTCCCGTATGTGTTGAACAAAACCAGTGACTTATTGAGAAAATCTTATTAATTACCAAAAGTGGCCTGGGATGGCCTTAACCAGTTTTGAGGTAAAAAAGGCTATAAGCAACAAGTCACTATCCAAAGTTTCCTGAACATTTACTTTAGTTTATGATGTATCATGTATAACAAGTAAATTGAGAAACAATATTGTGTGCTCCAGTATGATGCTAGTCTGAGTAAAGAATTGATTTCACATAATGCAAATTTGACAATCATCCACCGGCTGAGGTTCAATATATAATGTATTAATTTGACAATCATCAAAGTTGTGATAAATCAAGTCAACTTGATTTAACATAAGTGAAATCCCCATCCACTACATGGCTTATGTACATCCAAGAGTAAATCAAAACATATATAAAATCATTATTTGCTTGTTAAAACTTGGTATCAGGGAGCACAATTTAGTAGCATATCTTCCACAGTCATGCTCCTTTTCCCTTGGACACAGCTAGAATTGATGGCAGACAATAGAAGTATACAGCCGTAGGATGCCGATTTGGAATTGAATCCTTCACGGTTACACATGAAGCGCTTAGTCTGGACCACTTTATTCTCAATCTTCTTCTGTTGGCCGATACGAACTCCAAAACCCACATTATGGGCATACGCCTTGTAGAACTTCTCCACTCCCTCAAGTCCTTCAAATGTCATACCTACTTTAGGCTTCAAATTCTCATCACATTCAGGTTTAAAAGATGAACACTCCAACATCAAGATAACCATATTCACAAATATATTCCTAAATTGGATCGGATCAGTTGTAAGGTGCAAGCTAATCAAACTCACAGCAGAGGCAGGGCTGCATTCTTTTTGGGTGTGCCAAACTCTTCCTCATTCATATGCCTTTGCAAGTAATTTATTGGCTCCATGTGACTGCAAACACACGTATATATAGCATCAAGCTTTCACACATGATGTAATTTACGCAAGGACTGAATTTTTAGGGGATTGTGTTACCTGAAACATGTGGTGTCGTGGTGTTCCTGACTGCTACTTATCTCGTGGTTGTCCATTTGAGAAACGGCTGATCTAGTGTGTAACAGCTTCTTAGACCATGAATCTGTTGAGGAAAGATACAGAGATCAGGACTTGCATTCATGCATGGGCCGGCGGCTGCCGATGAACGCCAAGATCAAATCAACTAGGAAGATATGTACTTGCACGGGGCATCTGTTGGTAGATGTCGTCGCTCCAACAGGAGAGCAGAGGAGCGCGGGCGTTCGGCCTAGGGTTCCACGCCACTGCGGGAGAGAGGATCAGAGGAACACCGAGAGTAGTCAATTACGGTGCACGATGCAGTCCTACGTCCAGGGTTATTTTTGCAAAGAAAAATTGCTGGTATGGGCTAGAGGCGGGCGTGTAAATGTAAATTTGCTGCAAATTAATCTAGAGCAAAAGATTTTGATCGGGAGGCTGAGAGCAGAGGGATACAGGGATACACTTATCCATCGGATTCACGAGATATGTTGCCAGCATATTTTGTGAATTCGATGGATAAATGTATCCCTGTATCCCTCTGTTTCTCAGCCTCCCGATCAAAATCCATCGTCTCACGTGCAGCCAAGTGAAAATTTGCAGTCACCCGCCCACTTTCTGACTTAACAAATATTTTTGTTTGCGGAAACCCCCCTAATGCCTCCGATCCATCATCGCAAACCCAAGCCCCAAGTCGTGCGTCCTGCGTCTCCTGCCCCAACTCCTTCGTTGCCAGATCTCTCGGCTCCCAAATCAAGTCCTAATCCAAAGGCCTCGTACGACGAAAACGCCCAGATGATTCCCTCGAACTTCTCCGAAGACGACAAGCAAGTAGCGAAAGCAACTGCTCGACGGTCACATAGACCCGGCCGGCCGGTCGTCTCGACGGTGAAGGCATGATAACTGACGACGTTCCGCGACTGCGAAGACGAGTCTGATGAGGCACCAGCGACGCCTTGGATGGCCTCCCCTGACCGCGACGGTTCCTTCATAGGACGATGCCGTCTCTCGTGATATGTAGGAAGCTGTAGTGCTGTAGTCTGTAGCCTGTAGTAGAGTAATAGTATTTGCCCCTAATGAATGGCATGGTGTGAGATGTTTTCACATGTTTCTATTCATTTCTAAATTGCTTACCAATACGTGATATGCCTTGTTCAGATCAGAGGCTTTGGCTCAGCTTTTCCCTTGTTAAAATATCATGTTTGCTGTTGCCACAAAATTCAGTGACTAGTTCAGTTATGTACTTATGTGTTGAAAAAAAACCCAGTGATTTTCTCAACCATGTGGTCAAAGCATATATTCTTTGGTATAAAGCTTTTGAGTTGCAGAAGTGGGCTGGGATGTCTTTCTCCACTTTTGATATGTAAGCTGTAAGCAGCAAGTCACTATCCAAAATTTCTTGAACATTCACAAAGTTCAGTGACTAGCTCCCGTATGTGTTGAACAAAACCAGTGACTTATTTAAAAAATCTTCTTAATTACCAGAAGTGGCCTGGGATGGCCTTAACCAGTTTTGAGGTAAAAAAGGCTATAAGCAACAAGTCACTATCCAAAGTTTCCTGAACATTTACTGTAGTTTATGATGTATCATGTATAACAAGTAAATTGAGAAACAGCGTTGTGTGCTCCACTATGATGCTGGTCTGAGCAAAGAATTGATTTCACATAATGCAAATTTGACAATCATCCGCCGTCTGAGGTTCAATATATAATGTAATAATTTGACAATCATCAAAGTTGTGATAAATCAAGTCAATTTGATTTAACATAATTGAAATCCCCATCCATTACATGGCTTATGTACATCCAAGAGTAAATCAAAACATATATAAAATCATTATTTGCTTGTTAAAATTTGGTATCAGGGAGCACAATTTAGTAGCATATCTTCCACAGTCATGCTCCTTTTCCCTTGGACACAGCTCTAGAATGCCAACGTGAGGAAGAATTGATGGCAGACAATAGAAGTATACAGCCGTAGGATGCCAATTTGGAATTGAATCCTTCATGGTTACACATGAAGCGCTTAGTCCGGACGACTTTATTCTCAATCTTCTTCTGTTGGCCGATACGAACTCCAAAACCCACATTATGTGCATACGCCTTGTAGAACTTCTCCACTCCCTCAAGTCCTTCAAATGTCATACCTACTTTAGGCTTCAAATTCTCATCACATTCAAGTGTAAAATATGAACACTGCAACATCAAGATAACCATATTCACAAATAGATTCCTAAATTGGATCGGATCAGTTGTAAGGTGCAAGCTAATCAAACTCACAGCAGAGGCAAGGTTGCATTCTTTTTGGGTGTGCCAAACTCTTCCTCATTCATATGCCTTTGCAAGTAATTTGTTGGCTCCATGTGACAGCAAACACACGTATATATAGCATCAAGCTTTCACACATGATGTAATTTATGCAAGGACTGAATTTTTTAGGGGGTTGTGTTACCTGAAACATGTGGTGTCGTGGTGTTCCTGACTGCTACTCATCTCGTGGTTGTCCATTCGAGAAACGGCTGATCTAGTGTGTAACAGCTTCTTGGACCGTGAATCTGTAGAGGAAAGATACAGAGATCAAGACTTGCATTCATGCATGGGCCGGCGGCTACCGATGAACGCCAAGATCAAATCAACTAGGAAGATATGTACTTGCATGGGGCATCTGTTGGTAGATGCCGTCGCTCCAACAGGAGAGCAGAGGAGCGCGGGCGTTCGGCCTAGGGTTCCACGCCACTGCGGAAGAGAGGATTAGAGGAACACCGGGAGTAGTCAATTATGGCGCACGATGCAGTCCTACATCCAGGGTTATTTTTGCAAAGAAAAACTGCTGGTATGGGCTAGAGGCGGGCGTGTAAATGTAAATTTGCTGCAAATTAATCTAGAGCAAAAGATTTTGATCGGGAGGCTGAGAGCAGAGGAATACAGGGATACACTTATCCATCGAATTCACAAGATATGATGCATATATATATAATATATATATATATATATATATATATATATATATATATATATATATATATATATATATAATAGTCCAATTCGGATTGGTTTTGTCTGAACTTTCCAAAACTGTTCGGTTTAAACTGGCTGCACCTTGCAGGTCTTTTTTGTGGTGGTAAACGATCTCGGATGAAAATGAGCCCAAAAGCAATCTTAACCATTTCAACGAGACGAACAACTTTCATGTTGAAAGTTTTTTTATCAGAGGTCATCTTGAGGGTCAAATCGGTCTCGCAAAACAGGCTATTCTCTCGCGCTACCCATCAGGCATGTGTCTGGTGGGGCGCGCCACATCTCGCCTCGTGACAGTGCTGCACTCCGATTGCTCTAACTTTTGCATACGAACTAGGATTTGAACGATTTTTATATCAAGATCGACCATTTCGACGAGACGAAGACAACTCGTGTAGGTCACTTTTCCATTTGAGGTCGTCTTAGGGGCTTAATCGGCCAAACTATACTCTGGATATAAGATCTTAGTACTTTGAGCATAGTTTCGGCCTTGAGATGAAATCGGACGACGATGACCCAAACTTCAAAGATGTTCATATCAATAATACAGAACTCTTTCATGTAGATCACTTCTCCATTTGTGGCCATGTTAAATAAGTTCTTGACCATGCCAAAATCTGGTGTCAACACATGCCCCCCTATTTTTCGGCAAAGCTTGTGTGCCGAAAAATAACTTGCACATAGCTTGCTCTAAGGACGATGTTAAAACTACATCGGCCATTTTGCATATGCTTAGGACGATAAGTTTATATCGGCCATTGCTTGTGTGAATATTTTGATGCAAGCTTGGGTGACTTTCCCAACTTCATTAATCCGACTATAAAGTTCCATAGGTATGCATGTCAAGACCATCCATCAACCATATTGTCCACCCTTCTGCTAGGATCTTGCAGATTATCAACAATGAACTTTCTCGAATCCTTACTTTGTCTGCATAAAAGTTTCATTAGTGGCCGAGGTAGTGAGCTCCAATTCGGCCTTACCTATGTTGGCAAGAATAAGCATCGGCTATTGATAGATATGCAATACACCATCACGGACATGGTAGCCGGATGCTTGCTATGCCAACTCTCTTAAATTGACATGTCTAAATATATGAACAATTTTAATGCAACCCAATGTAAATTTTGCATCTAGACATACCAAAAGATAAACTATAAGTGATTCGTCAAAACATTGATAACCCTTGGATATTTGTTTCACTACTAATAACGAATCACCGGAAGCCTCAATATGTATAGCACCTATAGCAAGGCAAAGCTCCAATCCGAATAACAATGCATATTCGGCTTTGATCATTGTGCAAAAATATTTTGAGCGGCATGAGGCTTCACAAAATAGCTTCATATGGAGATAAATAAACAACACCAACACCTTGGCCATTGTTACAAATTTAACCATCAATATATAATCTCCATGGTACTAGAGAGATCAAGCTAAAAACAATATTATGCATGATGTCAATATGATGCTCAATAAAAAAATAACCATATTTGGCCTTATGTAAATTCTGAAAACTAATAAGCCAAAGCACACCCAATCAAAACATAATTTCACTTTGCAATTTTGATGAATTGGTCTATGCATAATATCTTCAATGGCGTCAATTTGACAAATTCCTTTGCAAGGACTTATCTCAATCTCTATTCAAACTAAGGACGATGTTAGAATACCACACCGTCCATTCTTAGATATTCTTAGGGCGATATATAAGTATCGGCCATTCCCATGAGGTCCATGTAGAATTCACGCACCAAAGTATGTATAGCCGAAATAAACAAATGAAATAGCAATAAAATATTTCGGCCCCTTTGTATTAGCAACAAAGATGTAACTAACCAAATGTATAGTGATTTGGTAATACCCTCTCATGATATAGAAAATTATGTTGCATCCATGGATCAAAATAAATCCATGGAGGGTAATTGATCATACCTAGGGATGGATTCCATGGCAAAGGCATCAACGGCATGGTTGAAGAAAATGGATGATGTGCTAACCAAAGATTTTGATGTTGTGATGCGCACCTTTGGCTTAATTGTTTGTTGCTTTCATTCTTTTCCTTCTTCACTTTTATTGTACTTTTTGCAATAGAAGCATGCACATCATTTTTGTCTTGATTGATCTTCTTGGGAACCCATGCCATGTTTTTCTTTCTCATCTCTTGTGCACTAAGATTTTGTAATTTCTTCTTTTGCCAATATGATAAGCCGAGTGAGCATGTCGGCTGTGATTTTGTTTCAACCAATGGCAACTTGTTTTGGGCCTTGTGCACCTTCAACCTCTTTTCTTCAGATTTGGCACTCTGATTTTTATCAATTGATTGCTTCACTTCTTTGCCTTTTGTAGCCAATGTCAACACTTTAATTGGCTCTTTGTTATTTGAGATCAAATCTGAAGTAGCACACTTACGACCATCTCCTTTCACGCGGTAAACTTGCTTTACCGCCTATTTCTTCTTCCTTGAGCTCTGGACCGATTCGTTATGATTGAAACGGTCTTTAACATGTGATTGTTCAAATGTTGATCTTCTTGGAGCTGCATAATATTGGTGAGATGGTCTAAAATAAGATGGAGAATGTGCCCTTGTATCATACCTGTCCCATGAGGAATATGGATCTATATGAGCATAGGGAGGCATCCACGACATTGGCACTGGCGGCCAAATATAAGGATATGAATATGTTGCATTAAAATTCTCACTTTGCCAATACCGATCCTCATATTTGCGCCTTGGGGGTGATCTTGATTTCTTTGCATGATTTGGCCGATAAGCATTCTTCTGTTCAATCTTTTTTTGATATTTATCCAATAGTTCAGCGAAGGTGATTTTTGATATCTTACACTTGCGCTTATTTCGGCCTTTGTTTTTTTGGTTTGCTTTCATCGACCATTGGATTTTCTTGCTGCCCCCCAGTCCTTGACGTCTCCATTGTAGCTTCAATGGAATTCCCGCCCTTAATATTATGTTCATTATGCTCTTCAACAACTTCTTTACTTGAAAGCTTGATCCCATCACCTGACGTTTTTACCTTCTCTTTAAATGGATCAGCTTGAAGCAGCCGATGCAAAAACTTTTTGCCATCAGGACCAATCAGAATAGACTAGTCATCTCTTGGTATTTCAACAAACTTCAATCGTCCTTTTTCAATGGCCGATTTAACTATTTGACGAAACATGTTGCAATCCTCAAAATTATGCTTGGACGAATCATGCAACTTACAATACATTCGTCCTTGGATTGATGGCTTAACATGGTGATCAAGAATTGTAATGTAATTATTTTTCAACAACAAATCAAATATTTGATCACACATGCTTAAATTGAAGGTATAATTCTTGTTTTCTAGCCGATCGTGTTGTGAGAACGGTTTTGGAGTTAAGCAAATGAATGGTTCAGATTTTGCATCACCCCATTCGGCTATGCATTGTGTTTTGCACTCTATCTCCGATGTCTTTGGATAAGAAACTATACTGGCATTGGTTTGCTCAGAAGATTTTAATCTTGGCTTTAAATTTCTGAAACGAAAATAGCTAGAACATATATGTCTCAATTGAGACCAAGTGTAAGCCAAGTAAGAAATAAGCAGGGCTACCCAATTAGATATGAGCTTTAGATAAAGCAATGGGGAAAGCCTTGGCTGCAATAATTTTTCGCAATCGGTCTTTCTGAATGGTGCAATATGTTGACCGATATGCTTTGTGACAATTTTATTGCTAACAAGTAAATTGCCCTTCTTCATTGGTCTTTGAAAATTACTTATTAGAATTTTCCTAATAGATGCATCAACAATAAAGTTGTGACCAAATATGAAAATAGGTAAATTACTTGCTAGACATACCTCTTAAAATATGTTGGGAGAGCATGATGATGGTGTGACTTGAAGAATATCTTGATCCGCCTTTGGATAGCTCCCCGGTGCCTTGTCATCATCTTTCTCTTGGTTTCGTGCATCGTTAGTTTGAAGATATTCGTCCACCAAACTTTCTTCAGCTACTTGTTCTTGTTCTTGAAACTCATCAATTTCTATGGCACGAAACTCATAGGGCAGGAAGTAGGTTCCATTAACTTCAGAAAAATCAAGTATGGTTGTCTTGCTATACTTCCCATGCCCTTTCTCAACAATGTTTGCCTCTTTGGATTTGATGGATTCAGAATCTTTACTACTTGATTCGGCTTTTTCAACCGAAGCACTTTTAGTTTCTGAATCATCATTCTTTTCACCGGTTATATCAATTGGCAACACTTATTTTCTTTGAGCTAATTCCCTATTAATTCTCTCTTGGTAAAGTACTTGCACCCTATCGCGCAAAGCTTTAACTCCCCTCTCAATCTCAGCCCGCTCTAGATTAGTTTGCCTCCCAATGCTTTTAGAATCTTTCGGCAATGAAGTATTAGTGTTGCCGAAATTTTGCAATTGTGTAGGGGGTGTATAATATGCTGCGGTACTAGGTGGAGGTGTATGCACTGTTGTATAACCATATGCTCTTTCGCCAATTCTATCAATGCATGTAGTTTCATCTTCTTGCGAAACTCTAGCCTTTATTGCAGCATAATCAGGAAACAACCCCTTTTCATATTGGTCAAGGCAAAGAGCACCAATTTTCCTGTTTTGTGCCAAGCTCTTTTCGCAGCCACAAGCACTTCTGGAAGGGATTGCTCCACAATACTTTCAGATTCTTTCGGCAATGATTCGTGAGTGTTGCTGAAATTCTCGAATTGCGTAGAGTATGCATTATATGCTACAGTATTTGATGACGGCACATGTGTTCCTATAAAATTTTCACTTATTCGGCTATGACCATGAAGATGCAGGGCCGAATTATGAACATCTACAGTTGCATACGGTGCTGAAAAATTACTAAAATAAGGTGTAGCATATGATGGTTGAGAGTAACTGGCCGAATAGCTAGTAGTAGCATGGCCAATTCTCCCATCCATCGGCAAGGTTGGATTCACATACTGCAAATTAGTTGCCAAGGAATAAAAAGGTGAAACACTTTCTTCTATGCTATTGGAAATTTTAACATGAGGTGTTTCAAATTGATTAACCGAACCCATCATGTTGTTCATCGGCATATGGATTTGTGGGGTTGCCGATGCATGAGAGTTAGGATACATATGTTGTATGTTACTAGTTTCATAAGAAGTTGAAACATGTAAATTACTTTGAATCGGCCTATGCACGTAATTAGATGCATTATTGAAAAAACTAGGGCTGGCCGATAGAGTATAATCATTGAACGATCTAGTAACATCATATGAATTATTTTCATATATAGTAGGGAATTGGGTATTCATACTACCTTTGTAGATTGCAAACCCTAGATGACGATCTCTTCGTAGCAAGAACGGGCCGGAGACCATTCAAAGCTTCGTCCCCAGCGGAGTCGCCAAAAAGTGTGTTCGCACATGAACACGTCACCGTGTACCCTCGACACCGAGGGTGATGCACCGCAGCTCACGTCGAAAGAGACCCGGCCAGAAGCGCGGTACGTAGGCAATCCGGCGGGCGCTTTTGAAGACCCGAAACCCCGCACACCCGGGAGGGACCCCGTTTGGACGCGCGGCGGCTATGGGCTGCCCTAGGTCGACCTGATCGCCCCTAAGGCCTTGAGGTTCGCCGCCCTGCAAAGAAGAAGAACAGACGAAGAACGAGGAAGAAGAAGAACTAGGGTTAAGAAGAAAAGATAAAAAGTGGTAGATGGATTGATCGATTGTGTGTTGTTCAATCGGCCGTCACCCCTTAGGTATATAAGAGGCGGCTGGACATCCCGTGCAAGGAAAACACTTCAATTCATGTCCAAAACCCTAGTCCAATTCGGATTGGTTTTGTCCGAACTTTCCAAAACTGTTCAGTTTAAACTGGCTGCACCTTGCGGGTCTTTTTTGTGGTGGTAAACGATCTCGGATGAAAACGAGCCCAAAAGCAATCTTAACCGTTTCGATGAGACGAACAACTTCATGTTGAAAGTTTTTTGATCAAAGGTCATCTTTAGGGTTAAATCGGTCTCGCAAAACAGGCTATTCTCTCGCGCTACCCTTCAGACATGTGTCTGGTGGGGCGCGCCACATCTCGCCTCGTGACAGTGCTGCATTCCGATTGCTCTAACTTTTGCATACGGACTCGGATTTGAACGATTTTTATATCGAAATCGACCGTTTCGACGAGACGAAGACAACTCATGTAGGTCATTTTCCATTTCAGGTCGTATTAGGGGCTTAATCGGCAAAACTGTACTCTGAATATAAGATCTTAGTACTTTGAGCATAGTTTCGGCCTTCGAGATGAAATCGGATGACGATGACCCAAACTTCAAAGATGTTCATATCAATAATATGGAACTCTTTCATGTAGATCAGTTCTCCATTTGAGGCCATGTTAAATAAGTTCTTGACCGTGCCAAAATCTGGTGTCAACAGTTGGGAAGCCCTTTTTGTTGCGGACGAAGTTCGGAGATTCGAAGTATGCCCCTCTGGATCAATTATGGAGTGCTGCAAATGTGTACTAGGACTTGGCAATGAGTGCTGCTGATGCGACTGAGTTTTTCAAAGATCAGAAAGATCATGAAGTGGAAAGATTGTTCTGGTCGCAGTTCAGTGCTCCAACGCGTCCGTTGCTGTTAAATGAACAAATGGCCGAGTGGGTCGAGCTCCATTGGTTGTCCTGACTTGCCATGAGGTCTATCGTGGATCATATTTGGCCGAAGGGACCAAGGCTGAATAGTTATTTTGGTTTAGTGCAACGATTCCTTGGTGCTGTGCCGCATATCGATGCTGTAAAGAGGTCGGCATGCATAGAGGGTGCGCGGATGGCTCTTGCCCGTGTTAAGACATACTGGGCAGAGATGGAGGCCACCGCTATTGCAACCCGGGATCTGGCCGTAGGCCAGGTCTCGGCTGAGCACTATTTTGAAGAAGTCCTAGAAGGCGCTCGTTTAATAAAGGCTCAGTGCTCGAAGAGTATCATGTTCGACTGACATGTATCCCAATTGTAAAAACAATGCTATTTGGATTATAAAGGCCGTGTTTATACTTTTGCCTGAAAGTATTATGATGCCTCCTGTGTGGCCGTTTATGTATGTAGATAACCTGAAAGTTTGCAGTCGTCGGCTTCAGCCCCCACACACATAATGCAGGGGTGTTCGGAAAAGCGCGTATTCACACTTTACCCAACGTGTTGGTCCATTAAGGAGGTGATAGAGTGGCGAACAAGGCAATCGGACTATATAGCTTTAACACTTTCACTTAGCCATAGGAGTTTGACGGTGGGGCTACTATATAGCCCCTGGTACTTCCGCGCTCATCCGAATACAGTGCGCATACATACATGACCGGGAAGCCGGTCCTTCGTTAATGCGGAGGAATCGTGAAGATTCTGCTGAGTTGTTGAGTGGTTGACCAGTCTCGCGCTTTATCATGACAGTCAGTTTTCGGCTTTCTTTACTGAGGTGCTCATTCGGATGAACCAGGGCACAATCGCAGTAGTTCTCTCGGTGCCACCTTAGCCGATAGAGTGGAACTTAAGGTAGCAAAACATGGGAGACGGGCAAACCCAACTATTGACCAAAGACATGATTCAGAGTTGATGCATATAGGGCCAAACTCGCGACGCCGAACACTCCCTAATGTATTCGGACTTTACAACATATACTGGGCTGAGTAACGCCCTCGATAATGAGCCCTGAATTTCCAGGTACTTGCGTTAGTCTGACGTGACGAAATGCCAATAAAGCCAGCATCCCTTTCGGTTGTGTTGAGTATCCAGAGGGAGTGAAGCAACAAGAGACAGTAAAAAGGTTTACATAGAGTCTTAATCTAAAAAGAAGCCTTGAGCAGGGCCCTACTGCACGTCTGCGCCCGTGTCTCCGTTGTGCCGTATCCTAGAAGGGTGTAGCATGATGATCATCTGTAAACGAGAAAAACCCAAGTGAAAGTCTTCGTGCGAAAAATTGGTTATTCTTAATGAACCATTAAAATGCAATCTAAATAGGGTCAAGCCGAACTGTAGCCCTTTTTACATGCGGGAAGCCCCTAGCACCACCTATGGGGGTATATCCATCGACCCAATCTCAGGTTTATCTGAGCTGTTACAGCTGGTGGTGCGCCAGACTCGTTTAACCGTGTCCGCGGTCTTGACGACCGATCATTTATTCTGGTTGGAGAGGTCGTTCAGTGATTGGCTACTAGAGCCGCCACATATTCCTCCGTACGTGAGGAACGCTCTGTGTTTCCGTTAATTATGATGATGCCATGTGGACTGGACATCTTAAGCATAAGATAAGCATAATGCGGTACTTCATTAAAACGAGCGAAGGCCGTTCTTCCAAGTAGTGTGTGATGGCTGCTTCGGAATGGAGCGATGTCGAAGGTTAATTCTTCGCTTTGGAAGTTGTCGGGAGAACCGAATACAACCTCTAGTACTAGAGAGCCCGTGCAGCGGGCCTCTGGGCTTGGTATTACTCCTTTAAAGGTAGTATTGTTTTGGCTGATTCTTGACGGGTCTATCCCCATTTTGCGGACGGTGTCCTAATATATCAGATTAAGACTATTGCCGCCATCCATAAGGACTTGGGTGAGATGGTATCCATCAGTTATTGGGTCTAGCACCAAGGCAGCCGATCCTCCGTGTCGGATACTAGTCAGGTGATCCCTGTGATCAAAAGTGATCGGGCAGGCCGACCAAGGGTTGAACTTGGGGGTGACGGACTGCACGGCGTATACGTCTCGGGGTGAGCGTTTGTGCCTCCTCTTCGGTATGTGAGTTGCGTAAATCATGTTCACTGTTTTGACCTCTGGTGGGAATTTTTTCTGTCCCCCAGTGTTCGGCTGGCGAGGCTCATCCTCGTCTTCGCTTGGTGTCTCCCTCTCCTTGTGTTCGACATTTAGCTTGCCGGCCTGCTTGAAGACCCAGCATTCTCTGTTGGTGTGATTTGCAGGTTTGTCGGAGGTGCCATGAATCTGACATGATCTGTCTAGAATCTTGTTTAGGATGGACGGTCCATCTCTGCTGCCTTTAAATGCCTTTTTCCATTGACCGGGTCGAGAGCCCCTGAATCCGGCGTTTACCGCCGTGTTGTCTGGGCTGTATTCGTTGTTTTGATGCTTGCTTTTATTGCGCCACAGTTTCCCGTGGCCATCCTTGACTTCGGATGTGCCTGGGTTGCTGGTGCCGCTACGGGCCAGCCAACTGTCTTTGCCCGCGCAAAAGCGGGTCATAAGGCTTGTTAGGGCTATCATTGTCCTCGGTTTTTCCTGACCGAGGTGTCTGGCGAGCCATTCGTCCCGGACATTGTGCTTAAAAGCCCCTAAGACTTCGGCATCCGGGCAGTCGACAATTTGATTTTTCTTCGTGAGAAATTTGTTCCAAAGCTTTCGGGCTGACTCTTCGGGCTGTTGAACTATGTGACTTAAATCGTCTGCATCCGGAGGTCAGACATAGGTCCCTTGAAAATTGGCCCTAAAAGCATGCTCAAGCTCTTCCCAGCTTCCAATTGAGTTTTCGGGGAGGCTTTTGAGCCAGTGCCGAGCTGGTCCTTTCAATTTGAGGGGCAGGTATTTGATGGCGTGGAGATCATCTCCGCGAGCCATGTGGATGTGAAGGATAAAGTCCTCAATCCAGACCCCAGGGTCTGTCGTTCCGTCGTATGCCTCTATGTTCACGCGTTGGAATCCCTGTGGAAATTCATGATCCAGCACCTCATCGGTGAAGCATAGGGGGTCTGCGGCACCCCTATATTTGGATGTGTCATGGCATTCTTCGGATGGTTGTAGCGGTTGGTTTTGATTCTGAGCTATTGTTCGGTCAGTATAGTCGTTTGGGAGGCCATGATTCTATGCTGGAGCGCACTTCCTGGATCCATAGATGGACCTGACCATACCAGCTTTTTTGTGCAGGTCTTCGCGTAAATCGTGCACTGACTTGTGTGCGACGTCGTTAGCCGCCCTGTCGCGGCCACGGGGTAGTCGATCCGGCTGATCGGCCGTTTTATTTTTTCGGCTGAATGGGCTCTAAAGCCTCATCGTCGAATTCAGGCAGCAGCTTGCGCTTTGTATAGCTCTTTGTGTGGCGACTGCCGCCGTACTTTTCTTAGTGTCAAGCACTTTATTCCATCTGCTGTTGAGCGTATTCTGCGCGGCCTTAAGCCTTTGCTTCTGCTTCTTCAGGCTCCTCACGGTGGAAATAAGCCTTCTATGGAGGTTCTCTTGTTCCAAGTGTCTTTCCGGGATGATGTGTGCATCGTTGTCCGGACTATTCTCCTCTCCGGAGACAGGTTGATGAGCTTTACCCTCGGCATCGTCGTGATCGGACAGCGGCTCCGTACTATGTTCACCGTCCGCTAGCTCATCCTGCTCCATCGCTGGGTCCATGTGGTCGTCGTTTCCTTTGGAGTCGACCGGGGTATTATTCTTTCTTGCGCTGTTATCGCTGTTTTTGCTGAGGCGGGATTTGGAGCGGCGCCTACGTCGTCGCTTTGGCTGCTTCTCGAGGGGGCTATCCTTCGCTGCATCCTTCCGTCCCTTGTCATTGTTTTCTTTGGGTGTATCCACCATGTATATATCATGTGATGAAGTGGCTGTCCAGCACCCTGTGGGCAGTGGTTCCTGTTCCTCTCCTGCATCGTCGTCCATACCGTCGATGTCTTTGGAGTCGAAATCAAGCATGTCTGTTAAGTCGTCGACAGTGGCTATTAAGTGGGTGGTGGGTGGGGAACAAATTCCTTCGTCGTCCGCTTCCCACTCGAGCTTGACATAGTTTGGCCGAGGGTCTCCTGACAAGGAGAGAGACCTCAATGAATCTAGCACATCGCCCAAGGGCGAGTGCTGAAAAATATCCGCGGAGGTAAACTCCATGATCGGTTCCCAATCAGATTGGACAGGCACGGACGCAAGTGGTTCGGAGCCTGTGGCCGGGGACGAATCCAAGGGTCCGGTAACATAGGTCTCATAGGAGGTGAAGTCAGTATTCACCTCTATCGCCGCTGAGTATGCGGCCTCCGTGGCGGGGTCCATCCACCCGTCCTCGGATGGCACGATCTGCTCCGGATTGAGGGCCAGAGTAACCGCAGGTGCGATCTCCCGAACACCGTCCGATGGTAGAGATAAGTCATGTTCGTCGTGACTGTGCGGAGCACCTGACATGAGCTCGAATCCATCAAAGATCAAGTCTCCGCGGATATCGACAGTGTAGTTCAACCTTCCAAATCTGACCTGATGGCCAGGGGCGTAGCTATCGATCTTCTCTAGATGGCCAAGCGAGTTGTCCCGCAGTACGAAGCCGCCGAATACAAAGATCTGTCCGGGGAGAAAAACCTCACCCTAGATCGCATCATTGCCGATGATTTGAGGCATCAAGCCTTTATCGTGACGTCACAGTGGAACTCTCAATGAAAGCACCAATGTTGGTGTAAAAATCGGCGGATCTCGGGTAGGGGGTCCTGAACTATGCGTCTAAGGCTGATGGTAACATGAGGCGGGGGACACAATGTTTGCCCAGGTTCGGGCCCTCTCGATGGAGGTAATACCCTACTTCCTGCTTGATTGATCTTGATGATATAAGTATTACAAGAGTTGATCTACCACGAGATCGTAGAGGCTAAACCCTAGAAGCTAGCCTATGATTATGATTGTTTTTGTCCTACGGACTAAACCCTCCGGTTTATATAGACACCGGAGGGGGCTAGGGTTACACAGAGTCAGTTACAGAGAAGGAGATCTACATATCCAAATCGCCAAGCTTGCCTTCCACGCAAAGGAGAGTCCCACCCGGACACGGGACAAAGCCTTCAATCTTGTATCTTCATAGTCCAACAGTCTGGCCAAAGTATATAGTCCGACTGTCCGAGGACCCCCTAATCCAGGACTCCCTCACCTCAACATGCAACGAAGAAACACTCCAAAGTTCCTATCTAGCGGAGAACATACAAA
This sequence comes from Triticum aestivum, assembly GCF_018294505.1. Taxonomy (NCBI): domain Eukaryota; kingdom Viridiplantae; phylum Streptophyta; class Magnoliopsida; order Poales; family Poaceae; genus Triticum; species Triticum aestivum. Next base: position 450,236,131 of record NC_057809.1, on the reverse strand, counting down.
GAAATCATTTTTGGGGTACAAAACCACCTTGAAGCTATTCTTTCCAATCGATCTATCCAAGATCGTACTAAAATAACACCAAATAATTTCAGATTCATGATACTCAATCCGACACAAAGAACCTCAAAGAGTGTCCCAAGATTTCTACCGGAGAAACAAAAGACGAGAACATGCATCAACCCCTATGTATAGATTACCCCAATGTCACCGCGGGAATCCGCGGGTTGAATGCCAAAACACATATCAAGTAAATCAATATGATACCCCATTGTCACCACGAGTATTCATATGCAAGACATATACCAAGCGCTCTCAAATCCATAAAAATATTCAATCTGATAACAACAAAATCTCAAAGGGAAAAGCTCAATTCATCACAACAAGATAGAGAGGGGAAAACACCATATGATCCGACTATATTAACAAAGCCCACAATACATCAAGATTGTGACATCTCAAGAACACGAGAGAGAGAGAGATTAAATACATAGCTACTGGTACAAACCCTCAGCCCTGAGGCTGGACTACTCCCTCCTCTCTGTGGTGGCCGCAGGGATGATGAAGATGGCCATCGAAGATGATTCCCCCTCTCCGGCAGGGTGCCGGAAAGGGTCTAGATTGGTTTTCGGTGGCTATAGAGCCTTGCAGCGGTGGAACTTCTGATCTAGGTTAACCCTGAGGGTTTCTAGAATTTTTGAGAATTTATAGGGTAAAGAGGGGGTGCGGGAGGCCACCGAGGTGGGCACAACCCACCTGGGCACGCCTGGGCCCCCACGCGCTCCCTGGTGGGTTGTGCCCCCGTCGGGGCACCCCCAGGTGCTGCTCTGGCCCATTGGTGATCTTCTGGTCCATAAAAAGTCCACAAAAAGTTTTGTAGTGTTTGGACTCTGTTTGATATTGATTTCCTGCGATGTAAAGACACATGCAAAAAACAGCAACTAGCACTTGGCACTATGTCAATAGGTTAGTACCAAAAATATATAAAATGACTATAAAATGGTTATAAAACAACCAAGAATGAGAATATAATAGCATGGAACAATAAAAAATTATAGATACGTTGGAGACGTATCGAGGTGATACGATACCGGGGCACCTCCCCAAAGCTTGGCACAAGCCAAGGGGAGTGCCCATACCCGATACTCAATTTTCCTTTGGTGATGAAGAAGGAGGTGGCGGTGATGAAGTAGTAGCGATCTTATCCTTGGGTTTCCATGGCAGGGGCTCACCATCATAAGAGGAGGAGTGAGTCTCGCGCGTCCTGCAACTAGCAGCCAAACTCATACCTTTAAACCTTGCCTCATATTCAAAGACTTGGTTTTGGAGGTCGTAGATCTAGATCTAGAGGAAGTTGATTTGCTCGTTGAAGGCAGACACGATGTCCTTCATGGACTTGCCATCCACCTTGAGATCACGGGTATAGTCTGCGATCATGAGGTGATTGGCATTGAGTCCATGTTCCACCATCCCCTTTCACTGGAAGACTTCCTGCTCCATAGCTTCAAGCCTAGCCTCCATGGATCCCGTCCCCTTGGGGACCTTGCACATCGTGGATGTGGAGCACCCCCTCATGCATGTGGATAGCTTGAGGGTGTTGCATCACCTCCCGCAAATATGGGTTGATGATGTTCTCGAAAAACTTGTCCTTGGAGGAGCTTGAAGCGGCCATGGTGGATTGAATCTGTCAGAAAACATCAAGGAAAAGAAAATAGAAGATTTCTCCGTGATATGGTGGTCAATAGGTTCGGGGGTATATAAAGATTTTTTATCTTGGTAAACAAGCAAACGGAAGAAAATCGGAGTCCGGAAGGTACCCGAGGTGGGCACAACCCACCTGGGCGCGCCTGGCCCACCAGGGTGACCTTCCTAGTTGTTTCTTATTTTCCTAATTTTTGTTATATTCCAAAATGGCCAGAAAATATTTTTGCGATTCTGGAGTGTTCTAGGAGATTTCCTTTATGTGTTCTTCCGGTGTCATAGTTTGGATAATATTTCTTTCAACATTAATGGGCGTACCTGAGATATATTGTTTTATTCTTTTTCCATTGACAACTTTCGGGTTGGTACCTTCGGCATTATTTATTTTGATGGCTCCAGATCAATAAACCTCCTCGATAACATAGGGTCCTTCCCATTTGGAGAGGAGTTTTCCTGCACAGAATCTAAAACGAGAGTCGTACAAAAGAACATATTCTCCAACTTTGAACTCATGATTTTGGATTATTTTATCATGCCATCTTTCAACTTTTTCTTTAAACAACTTGGATTTTCATAAGCTTGGGTTCTCCACTCATCTAGTGAGCTAATATTAAATAACCTCTTTTCACCGGCAAGTTTGAAATCATAGTTGAGTTCTTTGATTTCCCAATATGCTTTATGTTCTAACTCAAGAGGCAAATGACAAGCTTTCCCATAAACCATTTTATAAGGAGACATACCCATAGGATTTTTATATGTTGTTCTATAAGTCCAAAGTGCATCCTCTAATTTCTTAGACCAATTCTTCCAGCACCTATTGACAGTCTTTTGTAAAACTAACTTTATTTCTCTACTGCTAAGTTCAACTTTACCACTAGACCGAGGATGAGAGGGTGATGCAATTCTATGTTTAGCATCATACTTAGCAAGCATTTTACGGAAAGCACCATGAATAAAGTGTGAACCACCATCAGTCATTTAATATCTAGGGACTCCAAACCTTGGGAATATAAATTCCTTAAGCATTTTAATAGAGGTGTTTTGATCAGCACTATTAGTTGGAATAGCTTCTACCCACTTAGTAACATAATCAACAACAACCCAAATATGTGCATACCCATTAGAGGAAGGAAAAGTTCCCATGTAATCAAAACCCCAAACATCAAATGGTTCAACAGCAAGTGAATAATTCATAGGCATTTCCTGACACTTACCAATATTTCCAATTCTCCGACATTCATCCCAAGATAAAACAAACTTACAGGCATCCTTGAAGAGAGTAGGCCAATAAAAACTAGATTGCAGTAAGCAGTTCTATCTCCCGCATGATGCCCTCCATAAGCTTCGGAGTGACATTTCCGTAGGATTTGTCCCTGTTCATGCTCAGGTACACAACGCCTAATAATACCATATACCCCTTCTTTATAAAGATGTGGGTCATCCCAAAAGTAATGTCTTAAATCATAGAAGAATTTTTTCTTTTGTTGGTATGTGCAGCTAGGTGGTATGTATTTAGCAACAATATAATCAGCATAGTTAGTATACCAAGGAGTGTTGTGAGAAACATTTATTGCAGCTAATTGTTCATTGGGAAAACTATCATTAATAGGTTGTGGGTCATCAACATATTTTCTAACCTAGATAAGTTACCAGCTACGGGGTTCTCAGCTCCTTTTCTATCAGTGATATGTAAGTCAAATTCTTGTAGCAATAGAACCCACCTAATGAGTCTAGGTTTGGCATCCTTCTTTTCCATAAGATATTTTATAGCAGCATGATCGGTGTGGACAATTACTTTAGAATCAACAATGTAAGATCTAAATTTATCACAAGCAAACACAACTGCTAATAATTCTTTTTCTGTAGTAGCATAATTGCATTGGCCATTGTCTAGAGTTTTGCTAGCATAATGAATAACATTCAATTTCTTATCAACTCTTTGTCCTAGAATAACATCAACAACATAATCACTAGCGTCACACATAATTTCAAAAGGCAAGTTCCAATCAGGTGGTTGAACAATAGGTGCAGAACTCAAGGCTTTCTTAAGTGTTTCAAAGGCTTCTACACAATCATCATCAAAAACAAATGGAACATCTTTTTGTAAAAGATTTGTAAGAGGCCTAGACATTTTAGAGAAGTCTTTAGTAAATCTACTATAGAAACCAACATGACCGAAGAAGCTACGAGTACCTTTGATATCTTTAGGACATGGCATTTTCTCAATTGCATCAACTTTAGCTTTATCCACCTCAATACCTCGTTCAGAAATTTTATGTCCCAAGACAATACCTTCGTTAACCATAAAGTGACACTTCTCCCAATTCAAGACAAGATTAGTCTGCTCGCATCTCTGCAAAACTCGATCAAGGTTGCTCAAGTAATCATCAAAAGAAGTTTTGTAAATGGAAAAATCATCCATGAAAACCTCAGCAATCTTTTCACAAAGTCGGAGAATATTGCAGTAATACATCTTTGAAAGGTAGCAGGTGCATTGCATAATGGCATACGTCTATAAGCATAAGTTCCAAAAGGACAAGTAAAGGTGGTTTTCTCTTGATCAGGTTGTGAAACAGGTATTTGAGAAAAGCTAGAATATCCATCAAGGAAACAAAAGTGTGTGTGCTTAGATAGCCTTTCTAGCATTTGATCAATAAAAGGCAGAGGGTAATGATCTTTTCTAGTAGCTTTATTTAATTTTCTAAAATCAATTACCATTCTATAACCAGTGACTATTCTTTGTGGAATAAGTTCACTTTTATCATTAGGAACAATAGTAATGCCTCCCTTCTTAGGGACACAATGAACTGGACCTACCCATCCACTATCAGCTATAGAATAAATTATACCTGCTTCCAGAAGCTTCAATATTTCAGTTTTTACTACTTCTTTCATGTTAGGATTCAAACATCGTTGGTGATCAACAACGGTTTAGCATCAGGATCCATATTAATTTTGTGCTGACAGAGAGTGGAACTAATCCCCTTTAAATCATCAAGAGTATATCCAATAGCAGCTCGGTGCTTCTTCAAAACCTTTAATAATCTTTCTTCTTCATGTTTTGAAAGGTTAGCATTAATAATAGCAGGATATATTTTTTTCTCATCAAGATAAGCATATTTCAAAGAGTCTCGCAATTGTTTCAATTCAAACATAGGATCACACCTTTAGGTTGAGGAGGACCTCCTAGAGTTTCAGTAGGCAAATTGTGTTTAAGCAGAGGACGTTGTTCAAAGAAAATCTTATCTATTTCATTTCTTTCATGCAGATGCATATCATTTTCATGGTCTAGCAAATATTGTTCTAATGGATTAGTAGGAGGCACGACAATATAAGCAAGACCAACTATTTCATCCCTACTAGGCAATTCTTTCATATGATGCTTTCTACTAAAGTTAGAAAAATTAAACTCATGAGACTTATCACCAAAACTAACACCAATGGTTTGTTTTTCACAATCTATTTTAACATTGACGGTGTTAAAGAAAGGTCTACCAAAGATAATGAGACAACAGTCATCATGTGGGGAACCAATAACAAGAAAATCAGTAGGGTATTTTATTTTCCCACACAAGACTTCAACATCTCTAACAATCCCAAGGCTGATCTTTGCCGTCAGCCAGCTCTTTGTCGTCTACTAGCTAATGACAAAGAAGGTCTTTGCCATCAGCTTATAGAAAACTGACAGCAAATAATGTGCTAACGGCAAAGATCATGTTTGCCGTTAGCCTGCTCTTTGCCGTCTGCTAGCTGATGACATAGAAGCTTTGTCGTCTGCTAGCTGACGACAAAGAGGGAGGGTGCCCCACTAACGAGAATGACCTAATGGCCACTTTCTTTGTCGTATGCTAGCAGATGACAAAGAAAGTGGCCAACCTAATGGCCATTTCCCTCGACCCCACCCCACTAGCTAGGCTCTTTGCCGTCTACTAGCAGACGTCAAAGAGCTTTGACCTAACTAAAAAACGGTTAGCGCCCGCGCCCCACCCTTCTCTCTCTCCCCTAACCTCACCCGAGCCGCCCCCGTGCCCCAGCTGTCCCCGCCGCCGACCCCCACCGCCCCCGCCCCGCCGACCCCCACCGCCCGACCCCCAAGGCCGCCCGCCGCCTCGGCGCCTCTCCCAGGCCTTGCGGCCGCCCTGCCTCCCGTCGCCGCTCCGCCCCCCGCCACCTGGCGCCGCTCCGTTCAGCCGCCCCCTGGTGAGGTTCTTCACTTTTTTTCTTGATGTTTTTTTATTTAGGTTGTACTATGAGTAATTTAGGTTAGTTGATTTAGTTGCTTTTTTAGGTTAGTAGATTTTTGGTTAGTTTTTCTATATTTAGTCATATTTTAGGTTAGTAGATTTTAGGTTAGTCATATTTTAGGTTATTAGTACATTTTGAGAGATGAAAAAAAGAAGAAAAAGTAGAAGTGGAGAGGAAAAAGGAAAAGAAAGAAGAAAAGGAAGAAAAAGAAGAAGAAGAAAAAGGAGAGGAAAAAGGAAAATAAAGAAGAAGAAGAAGAAGAAGAAGAAGAACAAGAAGAGGGGGAGGAGGAGAAGAATAAAAGAAGAAGAAGAAGAAGAAGAAGAAGAGACATGACCGACACCCCCTACACCCCGACCTCCTGACCCCGACACCCCGACCCCAACACGACACCCCAACCCCAACACGGCACCCCGACCCCGACACAGCACCCCAACCCCGACACGACACCACAAACCCCCGACCCCCGACACAACACCCCGACACCCCGACACGACACCCCCGACCCCGACACACCACCCGACACCCCCCCCGAAAAAGGTGCTCTTCGGCCTTCCAAAGGCCGATGGGGTCATATATTTGTGAATTATTGATACGTCTCCGTCGTATCTACTTTTCCAAACACTTTTGCCCTTGTTTTGGACTCTAACTTGCATGATTTGAATGGAACTAACCCGGACTAGCGCTGTTTTCAGCAGAATTGCCATGGTGTTATTTTTGTGCAGAAATAAAAGATCTCGAATGACCTAAAAATCATCGGAGAATTATTTTGGAATATATAAAAAATACTGGAAGAAGAATCGACGTCAGGGGGGCCTCCACCTGTCCACGAGGGTGGGGGGCGCGCCCCCTACCTCGTGGGCCCCCTGACGCTCCACCGACCTCAACCTTGACTCCATATATTCACTTTCGGGGAGAAAAAATCAGGGAGAAAGATTCATCGTGTTTTACGATACGGAGCCGCCGCCAAGCCCTAAACTCTCTTGGGAGGGCTGATCTGGAGTCCGTTCGGGGCTTCGGAGAGGGGGATCCGTCGCCATCGTCATCATAAACCATCCTCCATCACCAATTTCCTGATGCTCACCGCCGTGCATGAGTAATTCCATCGTAGGCTTGCTGGACGGTGATGGGTTGGATGAGATTTATCATGTAATCGAGTTAGTTTTGTTAGGGTTTGATCCCTATTTTCCACTATGTTCTGAGATTGATGTTGCTATGACTTTGCTATGCTTAATGCTTGTCACTAGGGCCCGAGTGCCATGATTTCAGATCTGAACCTATTATGTTTTCATCAATATATGAGAGTTCTTGATCCTATCTTGCAAGTCTATAGTCACCTACTATGTGTTATGATCCGGCAACCCCGAAGTAACAATAGTCGGGACCACTCCCGGTGATGACCGTCGTTTGAGGAGTTCATGTATTCACTATGTGGTAATGCTTTGGTCTCGTACTCTACTAAAAGGAGGCCTTAATATCCCTTAGTTTCCAATAGGACCCCGCTGCCACGGGAGGGTAGGACAAAAGATGTCATGCAAGTTCTTTTCCATAAGCACGTATGACTATATTCGGAATACATGCCTACATTACATTGATGAATTGGAGCTAGTTCTGTGTCACCCTATGTTATGACTGTTACATGATGAACCGCATCCGACATAATTCTCATCACCGATCCAATGCCTACGAGATTTCCATATATTGTTCTTCGCTTATTTACTTTTCCGTTTCTATTGTTACAATCACTACAAAACACCAAAAATATTACTTTTGCTACCGTTTCTTTTGCTATCGTTACCACTACTATCATATTACTTTGCTACTAAATACTTTGCTGCAGATATTAAGTTATGCAGGTGTGGTTGAATTGACAACTCAGCTGCTAATACTTGAGAATATTCTTTGGCTCCCCTTGTGTCGAATCAATAAATTTGGGACGCCAGGACCCGTGCGGAGCGACGTCTGACCTCGTGAGGGAGGACCGTTTCGGCTCCATAGACCAGGAAGAACGGGGTCTCTCCAGTCGGCTTGGTCGCGGTTGTGCGGATGGACCACACCACGGACTGAAGCTCGTCGTACCAACCTCTGCCGCAGGCCTCCAGCTTCTTCTTGAACGTCTTGGTCTTGAGGCCCCTCAGGACCTCTGCGTTGGCTCGCTCGGCCTGGCCGTTGCTTCGGGGGTGCGCCACCGAAGCGTAGCATATCTGCGTTCCAAGGTTAGCACAGTATGTTTTGAAGAGGTTACTGGTGAACTGCAAACCATTGTTCGTGATGATGCGGTTTGGCACCCCGAACCGGCTCACGATGCCCTTGATGAACTTGACCGCGGAACCCGCGGGAATGGTGCGGACAGCCTCTACTTCAGCCCTCTTGGTGAACTTGTCCACGGCGACGTAGAGGTAGCGGTAGCCCCCTGGCGCCCGAGGAAACGGGCCCAAGATGTCCAGCCCCCAGACTGCGAACAGCCACGAAAGGGGTATAGTCTGCAGGCCTCCTGCTGGCTGATGGATCTGCTTGGCGTGGAACTGGCAGGCCTCACAAGCTTTCACTAGTTCGACGGTGTCATTGAGTGCGGTGGGCCAATAAAACCCACTGCAGAATGCCTTGCTGACAAGGGTCCGTGATGATGAATGATCTCCACAGTCTCCACCGTGTATATCTTCCAGCAGTTCCTTCCCTTGCTCCCTGGAGATGTAGCGCAGGGACACATCGTTTGGTCGCTTCCGATAGAGCTCTCCATCCTTGATGCAGTATGCCGTGGCCTGGCGTGCCACTCGCCCTGCTTCCTCCTCCTTCTCCGGCAGGGTCCCTTGTGTTAAGTAACTCCGGAGCTCCGTGATCCAGCATCTCTCCTGAGGTTCCATCATCAGGAGCAGGCGTGCTCCTGAGGCCGGGCCACAGGCCGGAGCTTCTGAGGCAGGTGGCTGGGGGAGCTCCTCCCATGGCTGAGCCGTGTTTGACAATGACGGCAGGGCTGAGGGCTTGAAGAGCCGCTCCTCGAAAACGCCAGGCTCCTGAGGTAACCGCCTGGACACCCGTTTGGCGATGTCGTTGGCCTCCTGATTGGTGCCACGGGGCACATGCTGCAACTCCAACCCCCAGAACTGCTTCTCCATCCTGCGGACCTCCGCAAGGTAGGCTTCCATGTGCTCATCTTTTGGCTCGTACACCTTGTTGGAGAAATTGACAAGGAGCTATGAATCGCCCTTGATGCTGAGGCGTTTCACCCCCAGGGCAGCTGCGGCCTTCAAGCCCGCTATTAAACCTTCATACTCCGCTATGTTGTTGGAGACCTTTTCACCTCGCTGGAAACAGAGCTGCACAGCATAGTAGAGCTTGTCCTGAGTGGGCGATATAAGCACCGCCCCAGCCCCTGCGCCATGCCTAGAGAACTCCCCATCGAAATACATGACCCAACCTTCTGGCGCCTCGCTTCCCGGGGAGAGGGACCGATCCTCGCCGGCCTTGAGGCTTGGTGCCTCCGTCCATTCTGCCACAAAATCCGCCAACGCTGCTCCCTTGATGACTCTGGTCGTGCTGAATTCGAGCTGAAACGCTTGCAGTTCTATGTTCCACTCAGCGACCCTTCCAGTTGAGTTAGGGCTCCTGAGAACTCTCTCCAGGGGGTATGACGAGACGACCTTGATGGGGTGACCCTGGAAATAGTGCCGCAGCTTGCGCGAGGCCACCAGTAGCGCGAGGAGGAGTTTCTGAGGCATGGGGTATCGCGCCCTCGCATCCCGCAACACCGTGCTGACGAAGTAGACCGGGTGCTCAACGAGGTTGGGTGCGTCAGTGCTGGTGGCTCCCTTCGGAGACCGCGGTGCCTCTTGAGGCGATGAGGCCTCCTGAGGCTGGCCATCCGGGAGAGGGGCCTCTTCCGCCTCCGGCGCACTCCTCTGCGGCGGCTGATCCTCCTCAGCCGTGGTGGCGGTTCCTGTGGGCCTTCCTTGTTCCTGTTTTGCCTTGTCCCGGGCTGCTGCTGCGGTTCTGATTCAACGCTCCTCTCTAACCGCCACCAGGGCCACGCTGGCGGAGTAGGGAGTGGCGGCGAGGTAAAGCACCAGGGGCTCTTGAGGGCGCGGAGCCACCATGACCGGCGGGCTGGTCAGGTATCTCTTGAGATCCTGGAATGCCTTGTCGGCCTCTTCAGTCCACTCAAAGGGCCCCTGTTTCTTCATTAGCTGGAAGAAGGGCAGCGCTCGTTCCCCCAACTTGGAGATGAAGCGCCCTAGCGCGGTCACGCACCCAGTGAGCTTCTGCGTTTCTCTAAGGGTCTTTGGCGGGCTCATGTCTTCCACCGCCTTGACCTTTTCCGGGTTAGCCTCGATGCCTCAGTGGGACATGAAGAAACCCAAGAGCTTGCCCGAGGGGACTCCGAACACACACTTCTCTGGGTTGAGCTGTAGGTTCACTGCGTTGAGGCTCGCGAAGGTTTCCTCCAGGTCTTGTATCAGGGTCCTAGCCTCCCGAGACTTTACCACAATGTCATCAACGTAAGCTTCAACATTCTTCCCGAGCTGCGGGCCCAAGGTGATGTGCATCAGCCGCTGAAAGGTCGCCCCTACGTTACGCAACCCGAATGGTATGCATGTGTAGCAGTACACCCCACACGGGGTCAGGAAGGCTGTCTTTTCGACGTCTTCTACCGCCATCTTGATCTGGTGATACCCAGAGAAGGCATCCAAGAAGCATAGCAGGTCGCATTCCGCGGTGGAATCGATGATCTGGTCAATGCGGGGGAGCGGGAACGGATCTTGCGGGCACGCTTCGTTGAGGTTGGTGAAGTCGACACACATGCGCTCTTTCCCTCCCTTCTTTGGCACAACGACAGGGTTGGCCAACCAATCCGGGTATCGGACCTCGCGAATGACCCCATCAGCTTCTAATTTGCGGGTCTCTTAGACGATGAAGGCCTGCTTTTCTGTGGAATACCGCCTGGCCTTCTGCTTCACAGGGCGCACATTGGGGCACACGTTGAGGTAATGCTCGATTACACTCCTAGGGATCCCTGCCAACTGATTAGGCTCCCAAACGAATACCTTCTTGTCTGCGCGCAGGAACCCTACCGGGGCCTCCTCCTGCTCGGGTTTGAGGTTGGCGCCTATGGTGAAAGTGGCGTTGGTGGACCCGTCCTCATCGACGGGTATCTGCTTGGTTTCTGCCATGTCTTGGGTGAACAACTGTTTCTTCTTGGCAGGTGCAGCCCCCTTGGGCTCGGGGGTCTCCAAGCCGGCGGGCTGTGCCGCCGCCGCCGTCTTGAAGGCGAGCTTGAGTACCCGCAATGCGTCTCCGGTGTCCCCGTGCACGGTGAGGACACCGCTGCTCCCGGGCATCTTCATGAGGTTGTACGCCGGGTGCGTCGCGGCCACGAACTGGGCTAGCGCCGGGTAGCCGAGGATGGCGTTGTAGGGGAGTCCGATGGGGGTGATGTCGAAGTCGACCAGCTCCGTGCGGAAGTTGTTGTAGGTGCCGAAGGTTACTGGGAGCCGGATCTGTCCCAAGGAGCTGGATGATCCGCCCCAACGCCTGAGAAGGGCCGGCTGGGTTGTAGCCATTCCAGGGGTATGCAGAGGAGGTTGAAGGCCTCGACCGAGAGCACACTGAGGCCCGCACCGCCATCGATGAGAGTTCTGGTGACGGCCACCTGGCAGATGGTGGGGGTGCACAGCATGGGGAGCGCACCCGAGCAGGCCGAGTTGCAGGGGTGGTCCTCCGAGCTGAAGGTCAGGCCGGCCTTGGATGCCGCCCAGTCCGGGAGAGCCCCCTGTCGCGTGGAAGCGGCGCTGACCCGGCGGATGAACGGCTTGACGTGGTTACTTGTAGGCGGCGCCTACGAGCCGCCCAGGAGGTCCGCGACGACCGGGGGTGTTGGTGTAGTGCGATGGGCGGGGAAGAGGCTGCGGGGCTCTTCCCAAGAGGCCACGGAGGTTGCCGGCAGGTGGAGCAGCCATGGGCGCGGAGCGTCGGTGAGGGCCATGGGGAGCCAGTTGGCCATGACCCTATTGTCACCTCCAGCTTCGAGGGGGGCCTCCTCGCTCACCGGCAAGAAGGCCAGCGGATCTGTCGCGCCGCCTTAGCGCGGCGGCGTCGTTGGCCTGAACTTGTCCGGCCACCGTACCCGTTGCAGGGCTGGGGCCAGGGCTCGGAGCCCCCTGGCCCCCATGCTGGCGCTGGCGGCCGGAGCGAGCGACGCGCTACTCATCGTGAGGCTGGCCGTGGCGGTGGTGGAAGAGAAAACTCCGGTGCACCCCCTACCTGGCACGCCAAATGTTGGATTTCGGGTTCCGGCAGACCCTTGAGGTTCGAACACTGGGGTGCGCGTGGAGATTTCGCCTCCTGCCTACCTGCACCCCTCCGCCTCGCTAAGATCTAAGCAATGGAAAGAACAACACGAATGACACAGGGTTTATACTGGTTCGGGCCACCGTTGTGGTGTAATACCCTACTCCAGTGTGTGGCGTGGTGGATTGCCTCTTGGGCTGATGATGATGAACAATACAAGGAAGAACAGCCTCGTGAGGGTCTGCTCTTGGCCGGGGCGATGAACTGCTGGGAGGAGTTCAGTCACCCTTCTCTCTCTCTCCTCTCTCTCTCTCCTTGTTCTGTGGGTGGTTGGTCCTATTTATAGAGGCCCTGGTCCTCTTCCCAAATATCGAGCGGGAAGGGAGCCAACAATGGCGGGCTAATTTGAAGGGGGACAGCTAGTACCAGCTATCCTGACAAAAGTAGTCTTCGCCTGCACAAAGCTCTGGTGGTGATGCCGTCTTGGGCTCCACAATGACCTCCATCTTGCAATCCTCCTGGTCTTGGTCTTGTTGCACCGAAATGGCAACCTTTGCCTGATGCCTCGGTACTTCACGGCTGCGCTTGCTCCCTTTGCACCAAAGAGGAAAGGAGGACGCTGCGCGGGCTGGCACCCGCCTAGCGCCTTTGGTCGTCATGGCTTGCGTCACAGGCACCTCGTGAGGTACCCCGCCTTGATCTCTCCGCCTCCTCATGAGCCAGCCTGATGAGGCCGTGCCTGAGCAAGCTCCGCATCGTCCGCCCCACGAGGCTTGACCCCTCGCGAGGGTCTTGGGTCTGTGTTGGTGAAGATGGGCCGTGCTGGGCCCCCCTTTGAGCCACGCTGCAGGCCGCAAGCAGGCAAGTCTGGGGACCCCCGTTCCCAGAACGCCGACAGATTGGGCACCGATCATGGAGTTTACCTCCGTAGATATCTTTCAACACTCGCCCTTGGGTGACGTACTAAATTCATTGAGGTCTCCCTCCTTGTCAGGAGACCCTTGGCCGAACTATGTTTGGCTTGAGTGGGAAGCGGAAGACGAAGAAATTAATTCCCCACCCGCCACCCACTTAATAGCCACTGTCAACGACTTAACCGACATGCTTGATTTCGGCTCCGAAGACATCGACGGTATGGACGACGATGCAGGAGAAGAACAGGAACCACCCCCAACATGGCCCTGGATAGCCACCTCATCATATGATATATACATGGTGGACACCCCCATAGAAAGCGATGGCAATAAGGCAACAGAGGATAATCCCCTCCAGAAGCAATTTAAGCACTGGCGTCATCGGCGCCGCTCTAAGCCCCGCTGACGGTGTCCTCGACTAGGGGGTACTCACCATGTCGTCTCCCGATCTATTAGATTGGGCCGAGGCCCCCCCATGGCTGTATACCCATGGGCCAGTTCGTATAGCTGCCACATACAAGGAAGATTCCACAAAGACTTGGCGATCAAGACAAGGACTTCTCCCCACCGGCGTATTCGGCTAGGACTCTTGTTAACCTAGGCCTCTGGTGCATTATATCAACCAGGGCCAGGCTAGTCGATAGATAATATATACGTACAATCATACCATAGGCTAGCTTTTAGGGTTTAGCCTCTCTGATCTCGTGGTAGATCAACTCTTGTACTACCCATATCATCAATATTAATCAAGCAGGACGTAGGGTTTTACCTCCATCAAGAGGGCCCGAACCTGAGTAAAACTTCGTGTCCCCTGCCTCCTGTTACCATCCGGCCTAGACGCACAGTTCGGGACCCCCTACCCGAGATCCGCCGGTTTTGACACCGACATTGGTGCTTTCATTGAGAGTTATGTTAAGACGCGTTTAAAGTTCGGTTGAACATAGATATGATATAAGTACTTCGGTACATGCAATCATTCTTCTACCCAAGTCACTTGGGGGCTCTTAAGTTTATTTGAGCCGTTTTATAATAAGTGTTCTTCTTCTTAGTCGTTGCAAAGTTTTATTATTATTATTTATCACTCCTTTTTTCGACACGAGTGTGCGGTCACTAGCCGGGGAGCCTAATTTCTCTCTCAAAGTCGCTAGAGTTTAGTTTGCTAAACTGGCCTGATGAGAAGTACTCCGCCCTAGGGATAGGAGGTTGAAGCCGTAGGCTGACCCGCTCGAAGTCTTGAGATAGGATGTATCATGTTAAAGCACGGCAGAAGCACTTGTTTTTTCTAAGACCAACTTTCGGATTGGCACCGAACACCTGATATTGTTCGGACGCCATGTTTTTACTGACATTTCTTGGTTTTCCAAGCTTTTTGGCACTTTTAAACTATTTGTGCTTTTCCAGCATTAGTCTCGCAGTGCAACGCCGGACACCTTTAGGGATTCGGCAAAAACATTCTCAGATATTGCTATATATGCATCGGTTTCGAATTGTGTCTTCGGTCAATAGTTGGGTTGCCCGGCTCCTGCACTTGCTTCCTACGATTCCGTTTTGTTCGGCTAGGCGTGCAAAGGGAGAACCACTGCGATTGTGCTTCCAGCTCACATGGTTAAGCACCTCAGTGGAGAAAGCCGAAAACTGACTTTCACAATAAGCGTAAACTGGTCAGCGATCCGATGACTATGTTAAATGATGGGCCGTTCATAACATTGGCCGAAGTGTTTACGGCTTGACCCCGACTGTCGCCGAACACTAACGGGGGCTATTAACTGGCCTCCCAAACTAAATCCTCAATATTTTGCTCTTACATTAGAGCTGAGGTTTAATGATCTTGCTTCGCATGACAACCCAAAGAAAGGAACCGATAGCGGGACTATTTTCTTTGGAAGACATTTCTTCTGTTAAACAGTAATATAACTCTCTGCATACCTTTGTTTATAAAACCGTATGGCCAGATTGCCTTGTTTGTTATAAATCTTTGCCCTCATAAAGGCTTTATAAAGTAGGACAAACACTCCTCAGCTACTGGCTGAGGAGGTGGAAGCCGATGGTCAGTCAACAAAGTTTTGTACAATGCGGATCCAAGCATTAATGACGTAAAGTACTTGGATACATAGAGTCATTACACATAATTTGTGATTTTACTATGGATATTGATACTTAATTCGGCCACCCGTGCCTGCATTAAGGCTCGGGGGCTACTGGGCTTCGGGCTTATTATTTACAAATATTAAAGGGGCACATTGATCCCCTGATCTGGTGTTACCACCCAAACAGTGTCTCGGGGGCTACTGCATTGCTTGTCCAATGCAGAAAATTTTATGTGCAATATAGTTTCCGAGGAGATTTTGATCCTCAGGTTGGTCGGCCGCACCCAACCTGAGTCTTGAGGACTGAGCACGCCGCTTTTAGTGCCCCGAAGTATTCTGCCGAGCTTGGACTTGATCCTCAGGCCGATTTTGCAAATCAACCCGAGTCTCAGCGGCTACTGGGATCAGCGGCCTTACGTCATCCTTCAGGTGCATCTCGGGTTTTAGACCGATACACACCTTGAGGGCTACTGGCTATATATCTCAGCAGAGAATAAATTGCACCAATAAAAAATATTCACAAAAATCGGCCCACATTCGGGGTGGTGCACCACCTCGGAAGCAGCCCAGCATAAAGCTCGGGCGCTAGTGGCTGGCTCCATAGAGGGCATTTCTGGCATTAAGCTCGGCTAAACTCCTTCTAACTTCTTTGAACCAAGGTGATTTACGACACCTCGGATACAGTCCGGTGTTGGAGCTCGGATATACAGTTCGGCGTTGGAGCTCAGATACATAGTCCGATGTTGGAGCTCGGATACATTCCGGCGTTAGAGCTGGGAAGCGGTCCGGCGTTGGTGCTCGGTTGCAAAAGATACCTCGAATACAGTCCGGCGTTGGAGCTCGGACGCAAGAGGACGCTGCCGCCCGGGAACAACTTCAAACCCGAGGTGTGGCATAAAAATAACAAGGCATTGGTAAAGGCCAGAAACTTAAAGGGGCTCCTCGGATACCCGACATGTAAACTCGTCGAATGCATATCGGTGATCCTCAAGATCGAAGATAAAGAAGATTTGTTGAACCAGTTTTCAAGACCGACGACCGAAGATGAAGAACAGTTCGGAAGAATCGAGGAGCGTCCCTAACTTGAAGACTGGTTCAGGGGGCTACTGACGGTGTCCTGGACTAGGGAGTACTCACCACGTCGTCTCCCGATCTATTAGATTGGGCCGAGGCCCCCCCCATGGCCGTATACTCATGGGCCAGTTCGTACAGCTGCCGCATACAAGGTAGATTCCACAAAGACTTGGCAATCAAGACAAGGACTTCTCCCCACCGGCGTATTCAGCTAGGACTCTTGTTAGCCTAGGCCTCTGGTGCATTATATAAACCAGGGCCAGGCTAGTCGATAGATAATATATACGTACAATCATACCATAGGCTAGCTTCTAGGGTTTAGCCTCTCTGATCTTGTGGTAGATCAACTCTTGTACTAACCCATATCATCAATATTAATCAAGCAGGACATAGGGTTTTACCTCCATCAAGAGGGCCCGAACCTGGGTAAAACTTCGTGTCCCCTGCCTCCTATTACCATCCGGCCTAGACGCACAGTTCGGGACCCCCTACCCGAGATCCGCCGGTTTTGACACTGACACCCGCCATAGCTAAAGCAGCGATACCGGCACAAGAGACAATAACGCTGTGGATAGTGCCGAAGACAAAGACAATCCCCTCCGGCCAGGTTTCGAGCGGGAGGATGGGCAAGCTATCCCTAAGGAACAGGCGGCAGACGGAGAATCAGAGGATGAAAATTATATGCCCCTCTCTGATGACGAGGTGAGCCTCGGCGACGAAGAATTTATCATGCCTGAGGATCCCGTCAAGCAGGAGCGCTTCAAGCGCCGACTTATAGCCATAGCAAAAAGCCTGAAGAAAAAGCAACTGCAGCTTCAGGCTGATCAAGATCTGGTAGCGGATAGATGGACCGAGGTGCTAGTAGCCGAGGAATATGAACTCGAGCGCCCAACCAAAAGTTACCCAAAGCGCAGGCTGCTACCCCAACTCGAGGAGGAAGCATTAAAACCTACACTACCAGCGTATGATGCGGCTGACCGACCACCTCATGGCCGAGACAAAACGACATATCAGCCCGAAGTCCAGACCGCACCCCGTCGCCAGTCAAACAAAAATACCAAGGCCCGGGGTAACATGCAGGACCTGCGAGATGTATTGGAAAACAAATCGGGACATAAAAGATCGGTCTACGAATCACGGGGGCGCGCCCCAATGCACGACGACAACCGTCACGCCGGATATACTAAAAGCAAGTCCGACCGGGCCGAACACAGCAGACAAGACTCGTATGAACCGCGTCGTGATATAGCCCGACACAGAGGCGCCAGACACAGCAGACAAGACTCGTATGAACTGCGTCGTGATATAGCCCGACACAGAGGTGCCAGACACAAGCGCCAGACCACCCCTATGCTTCACTGATGAAGTAATGGGTCATGAATTCCCAGAAGGGTTTAAACCCGTAAACATTGAATAATATGATGGCACCACAGACCCCGCGGTATGGATCGAGGATTTCTTCCTCCACATTCACATGGCCTGCGGGGATGATCTACACGCCATCAAGTATCTCCCGCTAAAGCTTAAAGGGCCGGCTCGGCATTGGCTGAATAGCTTGCCAGCAAACTCCATTGGAAGCTGGGAGAACCTGGCAGACGCATTCCCGGAAAACTTCCAGGGCACTTATGTGTGGCCACCGGATGCTGACGATTTAAGTCACATAACACAGCAACGCGGCGAGTCAGCCAGGAAATTCTAGACTCGGTTCCTAATCAAAAAGAACCAAATTGTCGACTGCCCGGATGTCGAAGCCCTAGCGGCCTTTAAACATAACATCCGTGACGAGTGGCTCGCCCGACATCTCGGCCAAGAGAAGCCAAAATCCATGGCAGCCCTCACGACACTCATGACCCGCTTTTGCGCGGGCGAAGATAGCTGGTTGGCCCATAGCAACAACACAGCAAGCAACCCTAGCACATCAGAAGCCAGAGATAACAATGGCAAACCCTGGCGCAACAAACACAAGCGCCGCAAAAATGGTGGAAACGCCGAAGATACGGCAAATCCAAACGGTGAACGTGGTAAACGGCACCTACACTCTCAACCGGGACCGGACATACACCCTTAGGGATGTCAATTTAACGGAACCAGTCGTCCCACAATTTAAACTAGGGTCGATCACCTTCAACCGCACGGATCGTCCGGTTAACACTCAAAAGGGAAATCCAGCCGCACTAGTCCTCGACCCAATAATTGACGGGTTCCACCTCACGCGAGTCCTTATGGACGGAGGTAGCAGTCTAAACCTGCTTTACCAGGACACAGCACGCAAGATGGGCATCGATCATTCGGTGATCAAGCCCACTAAAACCACCTTCAGCAGTATTATACCATGTGTGGAGGCCTGCTATACAGGCTCCATCGCCCTTGAGGTAGTCTTCGGATCATCAGACAGTTACTGTGCCGAAGAGTTAATCTTCGACATCGTCCCCTTTCGCAGTGATTATCAGGCACTACTCGGACGAACCGTGTTCGCTCGATTCAACATAGTACCACATTATGCCTACCGTAAGCTCAAGATGCCCGGTCCGCACAGCGTCATCACGGTTAATGGCAAGGCCGAACTTTCCCTCGGGACCAAGGAGTATACCGCTGCTTTAACAGCAGAAGCTACAAGTAGCACCTTCCAACTGCACCTCAAGTCGGGGGCCCGACTCCCGGACACCGCTAAAGGACTTCGATATACTTCGCGGCAGGACAACCCGGCTCGCACAGAGCTCAATTAAACACTCCGACGAAAGCCAGGACATGCCACATACCGCGGCTCAACCGCTCTGCGGCACACAAGCATTTCTTACATTTTGTTTGCAGGTTTAACTTTGTGCAGACCAGGACTGGCGATATGGAAGCAGCTCGAACGCGCAAGGGAATCCTTAGATATTCCCCGCGATGACCATCCGACTATACTCCGGATCCGCACACAGCTTCTTCCCACAGGTGTCAGCAGGTTCCACAGTCATATTTATTTTTTACCACATTACCTGTACTCACACGCATCGACGTACTATTCAAATACAACATGTGGATTTATATAACGTTTATCTGTTGTTATTTCTTATTGAAATTCTTTTATCAAGTGGCATCCGTTCACCGCGATCTCTGTTGGAAAAGGCAGTGCCTAGGAGGCGCTTAGGCATGCCTAGGCGCTAGGCAGTGGCCAAACGCCTCGCCTAGGGCATAAATGGAGGTCTAGGCAGGGCAAGCAAGGAATTATCTACCCTAGTAAGAAATCATGTGACATACCGCACTAATATGCAAAACGGGTTATATTCCAATGGCAGTAGATGGTAATCAAGTTATTTATATGCCCTAAACTAATATCAACACCCATATAATAATCACAAAGACACTAGGAGTAAAAATTATATTACCACCTAGTCCACGCCTAGGGCGCTTAGGCACTGCCTAGGCACTAGGCGAAGGCCAACCGCCTCGCTTACGCCTACCGCTTTTTCCAACCTTCCGCGATATGCTTTAAATATTCCAGGGGCTTCATTTTTCCCATAATACGGCAATAAAGTCCGAACACCTTCATGGAAGTTCGGCACCCCGAACTTATAACATTATATGCATCAGCTCCGAATCATGTCTTGGGTCAAATGTTGGGTTTCCCCGGCTCCCATGTTTTGCTGTCTTACGTTCCGTTATATCGGCTAAGGCAGCACAGGGAGAACTACAGTGATTGTGTCCCAGTTCTTCTGGACGAGCACCTCAGTAGAGAAAGCTGAAAACTGACTGTCATGATAAGACGAGAGCTCGTCAGCTGTTCGAGAGATTGTAAAATCTTTAAGGATTTCTCCCGCATAATGCCATAACCAATGTAGCATGCGATGGATCGGCTTTTCTTCCGATCATGTGCTTATATAGCCCCTCGTGCGGTCTCCCAAACACCAGGGGCTGCGGCAACCTTCCTTTTATAAAGCTCCTATGGCTAAGTGAGAGTGATAAAGCCCTATAGTCCGATTGTCTGGTTCGTTGTGATGAACACCTCCTTCGAAGGACCCAAAACTGGGATAAAGAGTGATCAGGTTTATCCCAAACAACCCCGTACTTCCTACGTGGGGGTAGAAGCCGATGACTGGCCAACTCTCAGGTTTAATATATAAAACGGCCGCGCAGGAGGATAAACTTTTATATAACAGGCAATAAATAATAGAAATGACCTTGTTCAACATTACAAAGGACAACATGATTATATTCATGGAAATATAATATCCTTGATGCATTGCTCCGCCGCTAGGCAGGATCCTTTCAGGACACTTTCATAATATAATTCGGGCTTGCGGTGCTCCTTCCCCTCTGGCGGTCTCTCGGTCATCAGCTTTTCAACATCCATATTCCCCCAGTGAACCTTTGCGCGGGCGAAGGCCATTCGCGCACCCTCTATACAGACCGACCGCTTGATGACGTCAAGTCGAGGGCAGGCACTCACAAGCCGCTTCATGAGTCCGAAGTAGCTGCCTGGAATTGGCTCGGCAGGCCATAGCCGGATAATCAAATCCTTCATGGCTAGCTCAGCCGCCCTATGCAGTTCGATCAGTTGTTTCAGTTGGTCGGGAAAAGGCACCGGATAATTTGGTGCCAGATACTACGACCAGAAAAGCTTATCCGCAGTGTTCCCTTCTTCGGCTCGGTAGAATTGGGCGGCATCCGATAATGCTGTGGGGCAGTTCCGCAAATACCCCTAGAGAAATCCTAACTCAAAATTAGAAACATGATTTTCTCCTCAAATACTTGCTTTACATGGAAAAAAGCCTTGCCCATCGTGATCGTCCTCGCCTCTTGGATCTCCTGCAGGGCGCCTCGGGTTTCCCCCTGGGCATCACGCGCGGCCTGATGAGCCCTGGCGAGTTTGGATTCTTTCTCCGTTAAACTCTGCTCCCAAGGTCCCGCATTTCTTCATGGACTCTTGAAGCTTCTGCTCAGCTTCAATAACCCTGGCCTCATGCTTCTCACGAAGAGCCTGCTCTACGGCTGCCTTTTCCTCGGCCTCGGCAAGAGCCTTCCTCAGAGCCTCAACTTTGGTCATCGCCCCTAGCGCAAATAATGAAACACATGCTATCATACTGAGAATTTGTTCGCACTAAACGCGAATAAGGCTTGCGCATACCTTGTTTATCTTCCAAGTGCCTTTTCAACTGGCCAAGTACTTCTTCGGCCCGCTCCAGACTTTGATTCAGTCCAGAGACCTCCGCAGCATGGGAGGCAGCAGCCGCTGCAAACGCCTGCTTATAAAAGAAGAGAGATAGATGTCATCAAGTGAGTCTTCCTACGAACATAAAATTGATCGTCTGTCCGATCCTTTCTTGCATCGAATAGTGTATCAGGGGCTACTATCCATACTATGACACTCTTCGAAACCTCATAAAACATACCTCAAAGCCTCTTATAAGGATGATATAGGATTCGTTCAGTCCACTCTCAGCAGACTGAATCTCCTTAATCACCGCACCCATCAGGGCGCGGTGTTCATCGACAATGGAGGCACTCTTTAGCGCCGCCAACAAAACATCCGACACCTCTAGCTGGACAGAGATTGCCGGTGGAACAGACACGCCCCCTCCTGCCGAGAGAGGCCGCCTGCTTGATTCTAGAGCCGTATTGGTCTCCGTAATTGTGTCTGGCTAGGAGCTGAATTCAAGATGGCTCCCACTGTCGACTCCCATGGGAATCTTCTCCCCCATGTCTCCGGCCCCCGAAGTTCGACCTCCAAGCGCCGCCTTCACGATCTCTTCCCCCCTTCTTGGTCGGGGTCCTTCTGGGATGAAGCTTCTGTGTTATGCACATATTTGGGGGAAGGGGCCTTCGGGGGCGTCCGGCTCTCTACAGCATCCGAGCTCATAGAATCCTCTGATGAGGATCGTTCGGTGTGGGACCTCGCCGGACTACAAAAAATATAGCTCAGGTTAAAATATTATGCCATGATGAGTCTAGACGCATAAGTGTGTTCGGATCTTATACTCACGAATTCACCAGGGGCTGGGCCTTGGGATCCCACGCCGGGCTGCTGTCGACGGCGGCAGTGGACTCTTCCAGAAGAGGAGCTTTCCCCTTTTAGGCGACTCGGCATACAAGTGTATGGAGGCTGCCCTCTTCTTTCTTCCCCTCGCTGAGGATTCGTCTTCCTCCTCCTCGTCGTCTTCTCCGGAGGCAGAACGAACATTGGAGCCTTTGGATATTGTGTCCTAAGTGCCGTGGCGACGAAGGCGCCCCGGGTCTTTTTGGCCTCCTTCTCGGTCTTCTTCTTCGGCGCCTTGTATGATGCCGGGACCAAAATCTTCGTTAGAAGTGGGCTGGCCGGTTCTTCGGGCAACGGGGCCGGACAGTGGATCTGCCCCGCCTTCTTCGTCCAGCCCTAGGGGAGTTGAGGAAAACACATTGAGCATTTCCCTTGGGTTATGCGGGTAAAATGCATAAAAACTTACCGAGCTTGTAGGGCGGGACAGTTGATACCCGCGGTCCTCGACCGAGTCTGTCCATGATTTGCCGAACTTGAAAAGCACCTTCGAGATGTCTTCGTGTGAGGAGCCAAATAGCGTTCGCAGGGTCTGGTGCTTGTCCGGATCGAATTCCCATAGATTGCAAGTCTGGTGCTGACAAGGCAGGATCCGGCGAACTAACATCACCTGGCTACATTGACAAGTTCGATTTTCTTGTCTTTGATATCTTTAACACGCGTCTGGAGCATAGATAGTTCGTCGGACGAAGACCAGTTCAGGCCCTTCTTGGGTTAGGACGTAAGCCGCAGAGGGGCTCCGGATCGGAACTCTGGAGCAGCGGCCCATTCCGTGCCACGCGGCTCAGTAATGTAAAACCACTGCTATTGCCACTCTTTAACGGAACCATTAAAAGTACCTATTGGCCATGTGACGTTGGGCATCTTGCTCACCATGGTGCCCCCGCACTCGGCGTGCTCGCCGCTCACCACCTTGGGCTTCACATTAAAGATCTTTAGCCCGAAGTGTGGCGAGATGCGGAGAAAAGCCTCGCACACGACGATGAATGTCGAGATGTTGAGGAAGGAATTGGGGGACAAATCATGAAAATCGATCCCGTAATAATACATGATGCCGCAAACGAACGGGTGGAGGGGAAACCCCGGCCAGTGGACAAAGTGAGGGAGGAATACAACCCTCTCTTAGGGTTCCAGAGTGGGAACGATTTGTCACGCCATCGGGAGACGGTGGCTGATTTTTTTGGCCAGATACCCGGCCTCCCGAAGCTTTTTGATATGCTTCTCCTGGACGATAGAGGTCATCCACTTGCCTCCTGCTCTGGATCTGGGCATTTTCGGAAGGCCTTTGTGGGCGGAGAGGACGAACGCTCGGGCGCTGGAGCTCGGGCGAGGGGGGATGGATCGGGAAGAAGATGGCGTGGGTGAAAAAGAGGAGTCCTTGTCCCTTTATAAGGGCGGAAGAAACTATGCGCCTCCCCACTTGCCTGGTAAACTCGCTTATTCCCCAAGCGTTGTGATTGATGGCGCGGTTGGGTTACCCACACCCGTATTGATGAGAATCCCGTGATAAGGGGACACGATCTCTGCTTCGATAAGACGTGCCAAGAAAACCGCCTCACAATATGTGCAGTAGCTGGTTGAGAAAAACGGTTCAAATAATGATTGGACCATGGCGTGATGTCACGTTAGGGAAAGTTGTCAGCAGATTAGATTTGTGGAAATATTATACTCTCTACGGTGGTATGTGGAATTTGTTTTGCAGAGCCGGACACGATACTTGTGTTCAAAATCTTCTATGGAGTATTCGGAGAAGGAACCCACCTTGCAATGCCGAAGACAATCTGCGTGCCGGGCTCATCATCATTGAAGCCTGGTTCAGGGGCTACTGAGGAGTCCTGGATTAGGGGGTCCTCGGACAGCCGGACTATATCCTTTGGCCGGACTATTGGACTATGGAGATACAAGATTGAAGACTTCGTCCCATGTCCGGCTGGGACTCTCCTTTGCGTGGAAGGCAAGCTTGGCAATTCGAATATGTAGATCTCCTCCCTTGTAACCGACTCTGTGTAACCCTAGCCCCCTCCGGTGTCTATATAAACTGGAGGATTTAGTCCGTAGGCCAACAACAATCATAATCATAGGCTAGCTTCTAGGGTTTAGCCTCTATGATCTCATGGTAGATCAACTCTTGTAATACTCATATCATCAAGATCAATCACGCAGGAAGTAGGGTATTACCTCCATCGAGAGGGCCCGAACCCGGGTAAACATTGTGTCCCCTGCCTCCTGTTACCATCCGCCTTAGATGCACAGTTCGGGACCCCTACCCGAGATCCGCCGGTTTTGACACAAACAAGGACGACATCCTTCTGGAGAAGGGGGAGCCGCCTGTGGTTCCAACGAAGAGCAGGTCGGCACTGCTCCCCCGGGACGGCTCTCCTGCCTTGCCGTCGCCTGGAGCCGCTTCTGGCTCAGCTGCTGCTCCTGTTTCTGCTTCTGGAGCTGGCACGCCTGCGCCTCGGGTCGTGAAGCTCTCCGGCTTCATGCTCCCGAAGCGGAGGGACTACATCGCGGTGGATCAGTTAGTGTTCTTGTCCTACCTTGCTCTTGATGCTGATGCTTGTTTCTAACTGTTCTTCCTCGTTGTGTAACTAGGCCGACGCATGCGGCGAAGAGGAGAAGGGAGGGCGAGGTGGTGCTGCTTGAGCCCAGGTCGCCGCCTGCGGCTGTGCCCCTCTCCATGAGCAAAGGTGGAGATGGTGCTCGTGCTTCTCCAGCCTGATCATCCTTGCAAGGCTAGGTGGAGCATCCCCGGGAGAAGTCAGGCCCCAAGGCCTCGCTGACTCGGGAGGTGCCATAGTCCGGCTCGGGTGCTGAGGTCCAAGAGGCTCAGGAGCCTCCAGCCTCCCAGGCCATGGTGATGACGACGCCTCTTCCTCCTCCTTCTGCCGTGTTGCTGACCCAAGGTTCCTCTGCTTCTCCTGACGCCCTGGAGTGGGCCCTTTCTGAGATGGCCCGGCTGCGAGAAGATCTTTAGAGCGCCGAACCCCTCCTGGCGGCTGGGCGCCTGGAGCTGGTCTCTGGCTGGCTTTATTCTGACATGTCCGTTTGGGCGGCGCTGAGCCAGGCCACGGCGACCTCCGAGGGGGAGAAGCGAGCCGCATCTCAGGCAGCAGTTGCTCGCGAGGCGGCACTGAAGGACACCGAGGCCACCCAAGGTCACTGCCAGGTGCTGGAGGTTGAGCTGAAGATCCTGCATGAAGAGCGTGCAGAAGATGCTCACGGCCGTAGGGCGGAGGAAGAGGGGATGAAGGTCTGGGAGGACGCCATCAAGGGTCGCGATGCCAAGCTGGAGCAGTTGGCGCAGGCGCAGGCCGCTGAGCGCAGCCGGCTGGAGGAGCTGGAGCGAAGGGTGGAGGCGTTGAAAGCCTAACTTGACGCCAAGACGAAGGTTCTGGCCGAGGACCGCGCGACATTCGCACTCCTCGAGGAGAGGGCCCGTGAGGCGCTGACGACACTTTATGAGAAGGGCTTGGAGAAGCCGATGGCCACTGATGGAGACGGTCCCGCCTAGTTGCTTCCCTACTTGGTCGAGGCACTTGAGGAAGTCGTGAGCGGGATCGACCCCACGGCAGAGGAGGAGGCTCGCGTCCTTTCTTGTGCCGCGCTGATGCGTGTCTTCAGCCACCTCCATCTTTGCAATCCTGCCGCCCACCTTGACGAGCTGCTAGAGCCTGTGGACAACGAGCATTACGCAGCTGCCGCCGCAGCCGGGAAGGGTTAGGTGGAGGCCCTGATGCAGAAGTTCCGCGTCTTCTCCCCCGCGCCTTCGACCGGTGGTACATGCGAAGGCGACGCCACCCGGGAGGGGGCGCCTCTTGCGGGCATCGATGGTGTCCAGGGATGACTTGCTTGCGACTCCTTTCCTATTTAAACTCCTACAACATGTACCGTGCCTCGTGGAGGCGTTTAAACTTGTGTTTGATACTCGGGGAACTATATGTCTTGTAATATTTGCATTGAGATTTTGTGATTTCCTTCCCATTTGCTTTATGTTCTACGTCGGCAGAGCCCGACCCCGCGTGTACCTCAGCTGCCGTTGGGCCGACCGGATCACCAGGGCGGACCAAGGAGTGAGGGGCTATGTGGTCAGTTAGGCTCCTGAGTCACAATGCTCAGGAGTCCCCCTTGACACGCAAACAACTTGTGGAAAGGAGATGCAAGGGTAGGTCTAGTGTTCTACGTCGGCAGGGCCCGACCCCACGTATAACTCAGCTGCCATTGGGCCGACCGGTTCACTACGACGGACCAAGGAGTGAGGGGCTACGTGGTCAGTTAGGATCCTGAGTCGCGATGCTTAGGAGTCGCCCTTGATGTTCAAACGACCTTCATACCTTAGCTCCACTTGGGAGGGCGCGCGACAACCGGGTCCGCGGGACCTGGCAGGGTGGCGTACGCTTGGGCGTGACCCGAGCGCAACCCCCGTGCCCATCCCCATCGCGCGGCTCTCCCGAGGGGAGGTGTTGCGATGAGGCCAGACACCGAGCCCGGAGGCTCCCTGAGGTTGATACGGCCGTGAGGCCGCCCTCAGTTGTGTATCACCAGGACGGACCATGGCGCTTCCGCACTTGCACGGGCATAGCCGCTCCTCGGCAGTGTCGACTGCCAGCGGAGCATGGTGCTTCCACTGGTACGTGGGAGGGGGTTCCCTCTGAGTGGAACCCCCGGGGCGTGTACAACCCCGCCTTGACACATGGCTTGCACAGCAGGGCTGGAGGAGGTGTATCTAGGCACTCGTGAGCCAGCACGGGACTCACGAGGCCCTACCTCAAGGCGGGTTGCGCCTGGTCTTGGTTCTTGATGGCTGTGGCGTTCCTGCGAGATGGTTAGACAACCCGCGCTGAGTGGATTTCCTGAGGCTATCGCACAAGAAGGCCAAGCACCAACGACCCCAGGAGGTGACGTGAACGGGGCCGGACCGCCAGGCAGAGCTCAGCCGTTGGATTTATCGACGCTGCAGGGACGGGCCCGAGCATAGACGCCGTGCCTACCCTTCTAATGCGAAGGATCCTGAAGAAATACAATCGGTGCGCGGCTCCCATGGTAGGTGACAATCAAGCAGGTGATAACCATAGATAGATTATGCATGAGAAGAAAACTGGCTCAGATAAACACAGGAACAATACATGCCCCTGGGTTAGACCCGAGCGGCTTGGGGATGAGGGGTGCTCCCAGCAGAGTGAACTGAAGATGCAAGCAGATACACGCCGCAGGGACGGACCCACGCGGCATGGGGATGATGCAACCCAAGGGGCGCTCCCAGCAAAATGAACTTGGAGAGATTTCACCTAGTTTGGTTGCCGAAGGAGTGTTGGGGTAGCTGAAAGCGCATAGAGAAGAAGTCGCCCCTCATGAGCTGCCGGGGTCCTGAGCCTCGGGAGGCTCTGGAGGCTCGGGCGGCCTCCTGAGGGCCGTCTCCATCTCCGCCAGGACTGCGTGGTGTCTGGCCTCCTGACCTGCCATGATGCTCCGCGGGTGGCACTAGAAAGCAGCAGCCATGCTCGGCAGGCCCAACGGCATGCAAACATAGCTGTGAGGTGGACCCTCGCAGCGTCCAACACACGAAGCCCAGGAGCGCTCCTGAGATGCAGCCCAGTTGAGCCCTGGGATGTCGATGCAGGCACACAGCTCACCACCCTCGCCGAGGTGGGGAGCAGCGCCAGGAGGGCGGCGGTCGCCGCGAATTGCTCTTGCTTCCTGAAGCTCCTGAGTGGCTTCGTCGACGAACTCCTGAGCGCCAGGTGCTCTTCGCCAAGCGCCCTCCTGAGGGAAACGTGCCGCGAGGCACGCCTCCACGTGGTGCCCGAGCGCCTCCCTCGTGATGATGGCTAGGTCTGAGGCCCTCCAGAAGAGAGCCCCCGAGCCCTGCCCGAGGACGGCGAAGGGCGCGCCTCCCTATGCATGGGAGGGAGGCGCCCCAGGCGCTGGCATGGATCCTGAAGTAGTGCCGCTGGAGGTGTCGCTTCCTTGAGGTCCAGTGTGGAGCAGCTGCTTGTTTTTCTTGGGATTGGTCTTGGGAGGGTACTGCGCTGCGTTGCTGTCAGGGTCTTTGAGTGATGCAGCTTGGAAGGCGCACTCGAGGGAGCACACCACGTCTCTTTCTTCGCAGGGGATGGTGATGGTTCCACCGCTTCCGGGCATCTTGAGGATGTTATAGCCGTGGTCGGCGACTGCCATGAATTTGGCCAGCACTGGGTACCCGAGGCTGGCATTGTACGGCAGACAGATGTGGGCGACGTCGAAGTCGATGAGCTCGGTGTGGTAGTTGTCGCGCTGACCGAAGGTGATAGGGAGACGAACTTGCCCTATCGGGGTGGTAGAGCCGTTAGTCACTGCTGAGAAAGGCTTGGTAGGCTGGAGCCGATCGTATGGCACTTGAAGACTGTCGAAAGTCTCGACGGACAGGACATTAAGCCCTGCACCGCCGTTGATGAGGGTCTTGGTGACTTGGACATTGCTGATGACGGGTGAACAGAGCATTAGGAGAACGCTGGCTGTTGCCGAGCACTTGAGCTGGTCTGCCGAGCTAAAGGTGATGGCGTACTTGGACCATCTGAGCGGGCTTGTGGCCTCGAGCCTGGGGAGGACTGCGTTCACCTCGCGAGCAAACTGCTTGAAGACTCGCTGAGAGGCTGGGGCTTGAGCTCCGCCAAGATGCAGGTGATAGCTCGCGGCTCTTGGAAGCCCCCAGCACCCTGGTCCTGCTAGTGGTCGTCGTTCCTTCTTGGCGGCGGCAACGGAGGGAGACCAGGGTTGCCCTGAGGACGGTCCTCACGAGGCTGGTCCCTCCAGGTGCCCTCATGAGGTTGGTCCTGCCAATGATTCTCGCGAGGTTGGTCGCGCCACTCCTAGCGGGGCCCATGGTTGTCCCAATGTCCTCCATCACGTCCACCTCCTCGGTCGTAGCCCTGGTCGTTGCGCTTGGGGCGTCGACTGAAGCGTCCATCTCGAATGGCCCTAAGCTCCTGACAGTCATTGGTGTTGTGCGTGCACACGTTGTGGAAGGCGCAGAATGTGCGGCTGCCCTGGGACGACTCGGGAAGATCTCGGCCGCTCTTGGTGTCTGGTTCTGCTGTGAGCACGGCCACTCCTTTGTGCTTCACGTCCTTGGCCTTGGCCTTCTTCTCCTCTGGATCCGCAGCAGGGAGCTCGAGGAGGGAGAGGCGCCCCTCCTAAGCTCTTGCACACTTGGTCGCGATGTTGAACAGCTCCAAGGTCGTGCACAACTCTTCATGGATGGCGAGCTCCTCCTTCATCTTGACGCCGCGGACGCCGTCGGAGAATGCTGAGATGATGGCCTCGTCCGTCACCTTGGGATCTTTATTCACGCACTGTTGAAGCATTGGATGTATTTCTGCAGGGTTTCTCCTGGTTGTTGCTTGATGTGGCGCAGGTCACCCGCGACCGGGGGGCGGTCGCGAGTGCCCTGGAAGTTGGCGATGAAGCGGCTGCGCATCTTGTCCCAGGAGGAAATCGAGCCAGGAGGCAGGTTCAGGAGCCATGAGCGGGCGCCGTCCTTGAGAGCCATGGGAAACCAGTTCTCCATGACCTTTTCATCGCCGTTGGCCGCTTCGATGCTCAGCTTGTAGAGCTGTAGAAACTCCGCAGGGTCGGGGGTGCCGTCAGAGCAAGGAGGCAGATCTGGCTTGAACTTGCCCGGCTAGACGATGTAACGCAACTCCGGAGTGAAGGCACGGCAGCCCGCCGTGGCCACCGTGGGTTGTCGTGGAGGCAAAGCTTGGTCGTGGTGCCCCTGCGTCACCGCGGCACGCGGCGCATGGCCCTGTCGCATCAAGCAATCCTGGCACAGCGGAGCTGGGAGTGGTGGAGCGTTTCCTTGTGGACGGGGAATCTCTTGGCAACTTCTTTCTTCGTGCATGGGCACGTGGCATGGTGGGTCGCGCCGCTGGGCCGCGCATCTTGGAGCGAGGATGCCGTCTTGACGCAAAGGAGGCTGAGGTGCTCCCTAAGGCGCACGCCTCAGTGCAAGGGTGCCATCTTGTTGCGGAGGAGGCGGGGGCGCTCCGTGAGCCACGTCGCCCGCAACTGGGGGTGGGCGAGGCAGCGAGAGGGATGGTGCAGGAGAGCCTCCCGCGGTGCTGACGAGCTCGGTGATGCGGTCCTGCCAGTCATCGTAGAGGTCATCCACTGGACGGTAGCGCAGGAGCTCGCGTGCCATGAGCAGCGCGGCCTGCACATTCATGGGTCCGCGGCGAGCGTGAGATGACGAGCTGGCCGGAGTCAGCGATGGGGTGGAGGTGTGGCCGTCACGGCGCATAGAGGGATGCAGCAAAGAGGCTTGCTGCTCGTTTTCCGCCGGACTGGTGATGGCATTGGCGGCGGGTGACGGAGAACGACAGGGAGGTGCGCCTACTGGGGCCTCTAAGCGACACGGGCGGCGAGAGCGGTCTAGCGCTCCGTGCGAGCCCCGCGAGCTTCGGCCATGATCTTGGTGGAGTGATGAAGTGTGGGTCGACAAAGAAGAAGGCCTCGGTGCACCCCTACCTGGCGCGCCAAATGTCGGATTCCGGGTTCCGGCAAAATTCTCGAGGTTCGAACACTGGGGTGCGCATGAAGATCTCCCCCTCTCTAGCTCACACACTCAATGATCTCACGGCCTCGCTCGACGAACCCAAAGAACACGAGACACAAGATTTATACTGGTTCGGGCCACCGTTGTGGTGTAATACCCTACTCCAGTGTGGTGTGGTGGATTGCCTCTTGGGCTATGGATGAACAATTATAAGGGAAGAACAACCTCTTGAGGAGAGGTGTTCTTGGGCTTGGTGAGCTTGTGTGAGGCTAAGGATGGAATGGCTCCGATCCAAGATCAGATGCCTCCCTGTGGTGGGGGCTAGTCCTATTTATAGAGGCCCTGGTCCTCTTCCCAAATATTGAGCGGGAAGGGATCCCACAACGCCCAAATTCGAAGGGAGACAACTAGTACAAGTTATCCTGACAAAAGTAGTCTTCGCCTGCCAAAGGCTCAGGTGGTGACGCGGTCTTGGGCTCCACGGTGACCTCCGTCCTGCCGTCCTGCTGGTCTTGGTCTTGTTGCACCGATATGGAAACCTTTGCCTGATGCCTTGGAACTCCTCGCCTGCACTTGCCTCCTTAACACCAAAGAGGAAACGAGGACACTGTGCATGCTGGCGCCCGCCTGGTCTTGATCATCACGGCTTGCGTTATTGGAACCTCGCGAGGTTCGCCTTGCCTTGATCTCTCTGCCCCTCGCGAGCCAGCCTGATGAGGCCGCCCCTGAGGAGGTCTTGCGTCGTCTGTCTCGCAAGGCTTGGCCCCTCGCGAGGGTCTTGGGTGTCTGCTGGTGAAGATGGGCCGTACAGGGCCGCTGGAGGAGCCACGCCACGGGCCGCAGGCAGGCAAGTCTGGGGACCCCCGTTCCCAGAACGCCAACAGCTATACATGCACTTTGCCGTCTGCTGGCATACGGAAAAGAGCTTTGCCATTAGCCAGCAGACGGTAAAGCTGCCATGTGGCACCTACGTGTGAAACCTAGGGTGCACTGGGCTGGCCTATTTGGCAGCTTTGTCGTCTGCTAGCAGACGGCAAAGACTTTTGCATCTTTGCCGTCTACTAGCAAACGACATAGCATGCCACGTGTCAGCTACCTGGGGGCATCTGGGCTGGCCTATTTAGTAGCTTTTCCGTCTGCTGGCAGAGGCAAAGCACACTGTTAACTCCTTAATGGACCTACACTACCATGTGTGCCGTCCATGCCCTTTCCCGTCTGCTGGATGATGGCAAAGGCCTTTGCATCTTTGTCGTCTGCCAGCAGATGACAAAGTGCCCTTTGCCGTAGTTTGTCCACCCGGATGTGTTGCCGTCTGCTGGCTGATGGCAAAGGCCTTTGCCGTACACCAGGCATGCCTTTGCCGCCAGCCATGGCAGACGGCAAAGTGCCTGATTCCTATAGTGATAGTAACATCTATGTCTTCTATTTTCAGCGGGTGCTATGTCATTCATAATTTCTTGACATAAGGTAAAAGGAATAGCACTCACGCTAGCACCTATGTCACATAAACCATGACAATAGTGATCTCCTATTTTAACTAAGACAACATGCATGCCAACAACAGGTCTATGTTTATATTTTTCATCGGGTTTGGCAATTCTAGCAACTTCATCACAGAAGTAAATAACATGCCCATCTATATTTTCTACCAAGAGATCTTTAACCCTAGCAACACTAGGTTCTACTTTAATTTGTTCAGCAGGTTTGGAAGTTCTAATATAACTTTTGTTGACCATAGTTGAAACTTTAGCATGTTCCTTTATCCTAACAGGGAAAGGTGGTTTTTCAATATAAGCAGTAGGAACAACCAGATCAACATTATAGATAATAGTTTCATCTTTAGATGGTACCGGTTCCTTAATTTCTTCTTTAATTGGTGGGTGATATTTAAACCACTTCTCCTTAGGGAGATCAACATGAGTAGCAAATGATTCATAAAAGGAGGCTACTATCTTAGAGTCAAGTCCATATTTAGTGCCAAACTTTTGAAAAGCATCGGTATTCATAAAAGATTTAACAAAATCATACTTAAGCTTAATACCAGACTCTTTACCTTCATCGAGTTCCCAATCTTCAGAGTTGCATTTAATTCTTTAAAAAAGATCCCATCGGAAATCAATAGTCTTCTTCATAAAGGAACCGGTACAAGAAGTATCAGCATGGATTGATCATCACGAGAAAGCCGAGCATAAAAATTCTGAATGATAATTTCTCTTGAGAGCTCATAATTGTGGCATGAATATAACATTGAATTAAGCCTCCCCCAAGCTAGAGCAATACTTTCTCCTTCATGAGGCCAAAAATTATATATAATTCCGATCACGATGTACTAGATGCATAGGATAATTTTTTTGGTGAAATTCCAATTTCAATTGATTCCAATTCCAAGATCCAATATCGTCGCATAGCCTATACCATGCCAATGCTTTTCTATTCAAAGATAAAGGGAAAACCTTCTTCTTAGCTTCATCTCGGGGTAAACCTGCAAGCTTAAATAATCCACAAATTTTATCCACATATATCAAGTGCACATCACGATGCTCAGTTCCATCTCCTGCATAAGGATTAGCTAGCGGTTGTTCTATCATACCCGAAAAAAATTGATAACCAATATTTTTAGTAGTTGTAGTAGGTTGAGGGGTAACTAATTGTGGTTCTGGTCGAGGTGAAGATACCCTGAACAAACCCCTCAAATGATTGTTTTCCATAGTAACAAGTGACAATAAATTTCAGCACGTAGTAATAATTTTTCCTTACCGATTTCCACTTACCAAGAGCGCTTCACTCCCCGGCAAAGGCGCCAGAAAAGAGCCTTGATGACCCAGAAGTTTAGGGGATCAATCCTAGTCCTTTCGATAAGTAAGAGTGTCGAACCCAACGAGGAGCAGAAGGAAATGATAAGTAGTTTTCAGCAAGGTATTCTCTACAAGTATTGAAATTATAAGTAACGAGTAATTTGAAAGCAAGATAATTTGTAACGAGCAAGTAACGATAATGGTAACAAAAGTGCAGCAAGGTAGCCCAATCCTTTTGAGGCAAAGGACTGGCCAAAACGGTCTCTTATGATATGCAAAGCATTCTTGAGGGTACACGAGAATTTCATCTAGTCACTTTCATCATGTTGGTTTGATTTGTGTTCGCTACTTTGATAATCTTATATGTGGGTGGACCGGTGCCTAGGTGCTGTTATTACTTGAACAAGCCTCCTACTTATGATTAACCCCTCACAAGTATTCGCAAATACGAGAAAAGTATTAAGAATAAATCTAACCATAGCATTAAACTTTTGGATCCAAATTAGACCCTTACGGAATAACGCATAAACTAGGGTTTAAGCTTCTGTCACTCTCGCAACCCATCATCTAATAAATACTCCACAAGGCATTCCCTTAGGCCCAAATATGGTGAAGTGTCATGTAGTCGACGTTCACATAACACCACTAAGGGGATAACAACATACATACCATCAAAATATCAAACACATATCAAGTTCACATGATTACTTGCAACAAGATTTCTCCTGTGACCTCAAAAACAAAAGTAAGTACTCACAAATGATAATCATGCTGAAGATTAGTGGGGTATTAAATAGCATATTGGATCTGAACATATAATCTTCCACCAAATAAACCATATAGTAATCAACTACAAGATGTAATCAACATTACTAGTCACCCACAAGTACCAATCTATAGTTCCGGTACAAAGATTGAACACAAGAGATGAACTAGGGTTTGAGAGGACATGGTGTTGTTGAATATGTTGATGGAGATTTCCCTCCCCAAGATGGGAGAGTTGTTGGTGATGATGATGATGACAATTTCCCCCTCTGGGAGGAAAGTTCCCCCAGCGGAATCGCTCCCCGGGAGGGCAAAAGTGCTCCTGCCCAATTTCCGCCACAAGATGGCGGTGCTTCGTCCCGAAAGTCCTCTCCTCATTTTTAGGTAAAATTGACTTATATACCAGAGGAGGGGCACCGGAGGTGGGCCTAGGAGGGCACAACT
Organism: Triticum aestivum; assembly: GCF_018294505.1. NCBI lineage: Eukaryota > Viridiplantae > Streptophyta > Magnoliopsida > Poales > Poaceae > Triticum > Triticum aestivum. The sequence goes on along the minus strand of NC_057809.1, from coordinate 450,201,275 downwards.
GTTGGAAATATGCCCTAGAGGCGATAATAAAGTGGTTATTATTATATTTCCTTGTTCATGATAATTGTCTATTGTTCATGCTATAATTGTATTAACCGGAAACCGTAATACATGTGTGAATACATAGATCACAACATGTCCCTAGTGAGCCTATAGTTGACTAGCGCATTGATTAATAGATGGTTGTAGTTTCCTGACCATGGACATTGGATGTCGTTGATAACGGGATCACATCATTACGAGAATGATGTGATGGACAAGACCCAATCCTAAGCATAGCACAAGATCGTGTAGTTCGTTTGCTAGAGCTTTTCTAATGTCAAGTATCGTTTCTTTAGACCATGAGATTGTGCAAATCCCGGATACCATAGGAGTGCTTTGGGTGTATCAAACGTCACAACGTAACTGGTGACTATAAAGGTGTACTATAGGTATCTCCGAAAGTGTCTGTTGGGTTGGCATGAATCAAGACTGGGATTTGTCACTCCGTATGACAGAGAGGTATCTCTGGGCCCACTCAGTAATGCATCATCATAACGAGCTCAATGTGACTAAGGAGTTGGCCATGGGATCATGCGTTATGGTACGAGTAAAGAGACTTGCCGGTAACGAGATTGAACGAGGTATGGGGATACCGACGATCGAATCTCGGGCAAGTAACATACCGATGGACAAAGGGAATTGTATACGGGATTGATTGAATCCCCGACATCATGGTTCATCCGATGAGATCATCATGGAACATGTGGGAGCCAACATGGGTATCCAGATCCCGTTGTTGGTTATTGGGCGGTGAGATGTCTCGGTCATGTCTACATTGTTCCCGAACCCATAGGGTCTACACACTTAAGGTTCGGTGACGCTAGAGTTGTTATGGGAAATTGTATATGGTTACCGAAGTTTGTTCGGTGTCCCAGATGAGATCCCGGACATCACGAGGAGTTCCAGAATGGTCCGTAGGTGAAGGTTTATATATGGGAAGTTCACTTTCAGTCGTCGGAATAGTTTCGGGGGTTATCGGTATTGTTCCGGGACCACCGAAAGGTGTTCGGGTGTCCACCGGGTGGGGCCACCTGCCCCAGGGGATTTAATGGGCTGAATATGGGAGGGAACCATCCCTTGGTGGTCTGGTGCACCCCCAAGGGCCTAAGGCGCCTAGGGTTGGAAACCCTAGGGGGAGGGGTGCCTCCCACCTTGCTTGGGGGGCAAGTCTCCCCCCTTGGCCGCCCCCTCTAGATGCATCTAAGGGGGCCGACCCCATCTCCCCTTCACCTTATAAATAGAGGGGGTGGGAGGGCAGCTACACCCCTTCCCTGGCGCAGCCCCTCCCTCCTCCAACACCTCCCTCCGTAGTGCTTAGCGAAGCTCTGCTGGAGAACCACGAGCTCCACCACCACCACGCTGTCGTGCTGCCGGAGTTCTCCCTCAACTTCTCCTCTCCCCTTGCTGGATCAAGAAGGAGGAGACGTCCCCGGGCTTTACGTGTGTTTAACGCGGAGGCGCCGTTCGTTCGGCGCTTGATCGGATCTTCCGCGATTTGAATCTCCATGAGTACGACTCCATCAACCGCGTTCTTGTAACGCTTCCACTTAGCGATCTTCAAGGGTATGAAGATGCACTCCCTCTCTCTCGTTGCTAGCATCTCCTAGATTGATCTTGGTGACACGTAGGAAAATTTTTAATTTTTACTACATTCCCTTATAATGGCATCATGAGCTAGGTCTATGTGTATATTCTATGCACGAGTAGAAGACAAAGTAGTTGTGGGCGATGATTTGTTCAATTTGCTTATCGTTACTAGTCTTATCTTGATTCGGCGGCATTGTGGGATGAAGCTGCCCAGACCGACCTTACACGTACGCTTACATGAGACCGGTTCCACCGACTGATATGCACTTGATGCATAAGGTGGCTAGAGGGTGTCTGTCTCTCCCACTTTAGTCGGATCGAATTCGATGAAGAGGGTCCTTATGAAGGGTAAATAGCAATTGGCATATCATTGTTGTGGCTTTTGTGTAGATAAGAAACGCTCTTGCTAGAAACCTTAGCAGCCACGTAAAACATGCAACAACAATTAGAGGATGTCTAACTTGTTTTTGCAGGGTATGCTATGTGATGTGATATGGCCAAAAGGATGTGATGAATGATATATGTGATGTATGAGATTGATCATGTTCTTGTAATAGGAATCACGACTTGCATATCAATGGGTATGATAACCGGTGAGAGCCATAGGAGTTGTCTTAATTTATTGTATGACCTGCGTGTCAATGAAAATGCCATGTAATTACTTTACTTTATTGCTAACCGTTAGCCATAGTAGTAGAAGTAATAGTTGGCGAGACAACTTCATGAAGACACGATGATGGAGATCATGGTGTTATGCCGGTGACAAAGGTGATCATGACGTGCCTCGAAGATGGAGATCAAAGGCGCAAGATGATATTGGCCATATCATGTCACTTTATGATTTGCATGTGATGTTTGTCATGTTTACATCTGATTTGCTTAGAATGACGGTAGCATAAATAAGATGACCCCTCACTAAAATTTCAAGAAAAGTGTTCCCCCTAACTGTGCACCGTTGTGAAGGTTTGTTGTTTTGAAGCACCACGTGGTGATCGGGTGTGATAGATTCTAACATTCGCATACAACGGGTGTATGCCAGATTTACACATGCGAAACACTTAGGTTGACTTGACGAGCCTAGCATGTACAAACATGGCCTCGGAACACAAGAGACGGAAAGGTCGAACATGAGTCGTATAGTAGATACGATCAACATGGAGATGTTCGCCGTTGATGACTAGTCTGTCTCACGTGATGATCGGACACGACCTAGTCGATTAGGATCATGTATCACTTAGATGACTAGAGGGATGTCTATCTGAGTGGGAGTTCATTAAATAATTTGATTAGATGAACTTAATTATCATGAACTTAGTCTAAAATATCTTTACAATATGTCTTGTAGATCAAATGACCCATGCTAATGTTGCCCTCAGCTTCAACGCGTTCCTAGAGAAAACCAAGCTGAAAGACGATGGTAGCAACTATACGGATTGGGTCCATAACTTGATGATCATCCTCATAGCTGCCAAGAAAGCATATGTCCTTGAAGCACCGCTAGGTGACGCACCCATTTTCCCAGCAACTCAAGATGTTATGAACGTCTGGCAGTCGCGTAGTGATGATTACTCTCTGGTTCAGTTCGGCATGCTTTACAACTTAGAACCAGGGCTCCAAAAGCATTTTGAGTAGCACGGAGCATATGAGATGTTCCAAGAGCTGAAAATGGTTTTCCAAGCACATGCCCGGATCGAGAGACATGAAGTATCCGACAAGTTCTAAAGTTGTAAGATGGATGAAAATAGTTCTGTCAGCGAGCATATATTCAAAATGCCTGGGTTGCACAACCATTTGTCTCAGCTAGGAGTTAATCTTCCAGATGACTCAGTCGTTGACAGGATCCTCCAGGCGCTTCCACCTAGCTACAAGAGCTTTGTGATGAACTACAATATGCAAGGGATGGAGAAGTCCATTCCTGAGTTATATTCAATGCTGAAATCAGCGGAGGTGGAAATCAAAAAGGAACATCAAGTGTTGATGGTGAATAAGACCACTAGTTTCATGAAAGGCAAGGGTAAAAAGAACTTCAAGAAGGACAACAAGGGAGTTGATGCACCCGGTAAATCAGCTGCCGGGAAGAAGCCAAAGAATGGACCCAAGCCCGAGACTCAGTGCTTTTATTGCAAGGGAAATGGTCACTGGAAATGGAACCGCCCCAAGTACTTAGAGGATAAGAAGGCCGGCAACGCCAAAGGTATATGTGATATACATGTTATCAATGTGTACCTTACCAGCGCTCGTAGTAGCTCCTGGGTATTTGATACCGGTGCGGTTGCTCATATTTGTAACTCAAAATAGGAGCTGTGGAATAAGCGGAGACTGGCGAAGGACGAGGTGATGATTGATATGTCTCCATCGTATCTACTTTTCCAAACACTTTTTCCCTTGTTTTGGACTCTAACTTGCATGATTTGAATGGAACTAACCCGGACTGACGCTATTTTCAGCAAAATTGCCATGGTGTTATTTTTGTGCAGAAATAAAAGTTCTCGGAATGACCAGAAAATCAACGGAGAATATTTTTGGAATATATAAAAATACTGGCGAAAGAATCAAGGCTAGGGGCCCACACCCTGTCCACGAGGGTGGGGGCGCGCCTACCCCCTGGGGCGCCCCCTGCCTCGTGGGCCCCCTAGTGCTCCACCAACCTCAACTCCAACACTATATATTCACGTTCGGGGAGAAAAAATTTGAGAGAAGGATTCATGGCGTTTTACGATAAGGAGCCACCGCCAAGCCCTAATCTCTCTCGGGAGGGATGATCTGGAGTCCGTTCGGGGCTCCGGAGAGGGGAATCCGTCATCATCGTCATCATCAACCTTCCTCCATCACCAATTTCATGATGCTCACCGCCGTGCATGAGTAATTCCATCGTACGCTTGCTGGACGGTGACGGGTTGGATGAGATTTATCATGTAATCGAGTTAGTTTTGTTAGGGTTTGATCCCTAGTATCCATTATGTTTTGAGATTGAAGTTGCTATGACTTTGCTATGCTTAATGCTTGTCACTAGGGCCCGAGTGCCATGATTTCAGATCTGAACCTATTACGTTTTCATGAATATATGTGAGTTCTTGATCCTATCTTGCAAGTCTATAGTCACCTATGATGTGTTATGATCCGTTAACCCCGAAGTGACAATAATCAGGATACTTACCGGTGATGACCGTAGTTTGAGGAGTTCATGTATTCTCTAAGTGTTAATGCTTCGGTCCGGTACTCTATTAAAAGGAGGCCTTAATATCCCTTAGTTTCCAATAGGACCCGGCTGCCATGGGAGGGTAGGACAAAAGATGTCATGCAAGTTCTTTTCCATAAGCATGTATGACTATATTCGGAATACATGCCTACATTACATTGATGAACTAGAGCTAGTTCTGTGTCACCCTATCTTATAACTATTGCATGAGGAATCACATCTGACATAATTATCCATCACTGATCCATTGCCTATGAGCTTTTCATATATTAATCTTCACTTATTTACTTTTCCGTTGCTACTGTTACAATCACTACAAAACCAAAACTATTACTTTTGCTACCGTTACCGCTACTATCATATTACTTTGCTACTAAATACTTTGCTGCAGATATTAAGTTGTCCAGGTGTGGTTGAATTGACAACTCAGCTGCTAATACTTGAGAATATTCTTTGGCTCCCCTAGTGTTGAATCAATAAATTTGGGTTGAATACTCTACCCTCAAAAACTGTTGCGATCCCCTATACTTGTGGGTTATCAAGACTATTTTCTGGCGCCATTGCCGGGGAGCATAGCTCTATTCTTTGAGTCACTTGGGATTTATATCTGCTGATCACTATGAAGAACTTGAAAGATAAAAGAACCAAGATTTTTCCCTCAACTATGAGGGGGGGGGGGTGTAAGGAACTATCATCTAGCTCTGCACTTGATTCACCTTCTGTTTTGAGTAAACTTGTGACAACTACACCTGCTATTCATTCCGATATGTTGCATGTTATTGATGATGCTACTTCTTCTTTGCATGATACTTATGATGAAACTACTTCCATGCTTGATAATACCGTGCCACTAGGTGAATTTCTTGATGAACAACTTGCTAGGGCTAGAGAGAATGAAATTATTGAAACTGATAATATTGATGAAAGTGATGATGAAGATTCTCCCCCTAGATATGAATTGCCTGTTGTGCTTGAGGGTTATGTTATGGATGAAGAAACTGCTAGAGACTTCTTAGCTTGCAATGATAGATATGATCTTAAGAAATTATTAGCTAAGCCTAAAGAAAAGTCTTTGAATGCTAGAATGAAATATGACCTTGCTTTTGCTACTTCACCTATCTATATTTCCGATAAGGATTATGATTTCTCTGTCAACCCTGAGTTAATTACTTTGGTTGAATTTGATCCTTTTTATGGCTATGAATCTGAAACTGTTGTGGCACATCTTACTAAATTAAATGATATAGCCACCTTGTTCACCAATGATGAGAAAACTCGCTATTACTTTATCCTTAAGTTATTTCCGTTCTTATTAAAGGGTGATGCTAAAACATGGTTTAATTCTCTTGATCCTGGTTGTGTGCCTAGTCCCCAGGATATGATTTATTACTTCTCTGCTAAATATTTCCCCACCCATAAGAAACAAGCTGCCTTAAGGGAAATATATAATTTTGTGCAAATTGAAGAAGAGAGTCTCCCACAAGCTTGGGGGAGTCTTATCCAATTACTTAATGATTTGCCTGATCATCCTCTCAAGAAAAATGAAATACTTGATATCTTTTATAATGGACTAACCGAAGCTTCCAATGACCACCTGGATAGTTGTGCTGGTTGTGTTTTCATGGAAAGAACTGTTGATCAAGCTGAATTGCTATTGAATAATATATTGAGTAATGAAAATGATTGGACACTTCTTGAACCAACTCCTAAGCCAACTCCGAAGAAATGGGGTATTCTATTTCTTAGCATATTGATTGGAAATTGTAATTCATAATATGATATAACAAGATGGTATCTCGCTAGCCCTTTTTGAGACCACAAAACATAAATGCAGAGCACCCCTGAAGATCAAGGGCTGACTGGAAATTGTAATTCATGGTAAAAGAGATCCAATCACAGTCAAGGTTGAAAAAAACGGTGGGCGTAAGTGAGGCGGCTAGCCTTCGCCTAGTGCCTAAACGGTGCTTAAGCGTCCTAGCCACAGCCTAGGCGATTGTATAATTTTTACTATTAGGGTTTATTTGTGGTTATTATATGTGTATTTTATTAATTTAGGGCATATAAGTATATTAACGACCAGCTACTATGATTGGAATATGACCCTTTTGGCATATCAGTGCAATATGGCATGATTTCTCACCTGGGTAGACAATTTCTTACTTGCTCTGCCTAGACTTCTTATTATGCCCTAGGCGAGGCGTTGGTCCATTGCCTAGCACCTAGGCATGCCTACGTGCCTCCTAGGCAATGCCTTTTCCAACAGAGGTCACAATCATACTTAATTTAAACTAATAGTAATGTATGCAAATGACAGCGGTGCTCTCCAACTGGTGCTTTTTAATAAGGGGATGATGACTCAACATAAAAGTGAATAGGTAGGCCCTTCGCGGAGTGAAGTTGGGATTTGTAGGGGTGCCAGAGCTCAGTTTTGAAATAGAGATGAATAATATTTTGAGCGGTATACTTTCATTGTCAACATAACAACCGAGAGATCTCGATATCTTCCATGCTACACACATTATAGGCGGTTCCCAAGCAGAATGGTAAGGTTTATACTCCCCCATCACCAACAAGCATCAATCCATGGCTTGCCCGTAACGACGAGTGCCTCCAACTAACAACAATCCCGGGGGAGTTTTGTTTACAATTGTTTTGATTTGGTTTGAGCATGGGACTGGGCATCCCGGTGACCAGCCATTTTCTCGTGAGTGAGGAGCGGAGTCCACTCCTCTTGAGCATAGCCAGCCTAGCATGGAAGATACAGACAACCCTAGTTAATACATGAGCTATTTGAGCATACAAAACAGAATTTCATTTGAAGGTTTAGAGTTTGGCACATAAAAATTTACTTGGAACGGCAGGTAGATACCGCATATAGGAAGGTATGGTGGACTCATATGGAATAACTTTTGGGGTTTATGGAGTGGATGCACAAGTAGTATTCCCGCTTAGTACAAGTGAAGGCTAGAAAGAGACTGGGAAGCGACCAGCTAGAGAGCAACAATAGTCATGAACATGCATTAAAATTAATCAACACTGAGTGCAAGCATGAGTAGGATATAATTCACCATGAACATAAATATCGTGAAGGCTATGTTGATTTTGTTTCAGCTACATTCGTGAACATGTGCCAAGTCAAGCCACTCGTATCGTTCAAAGGACGATACCACCCTATCATACCACATCACAACCATTTTAATAGCATGTTGGCATGCAAGGTAAACCATTATAAACTCCTAGCTACTTAAGCATGGCATGAGCAACTATAATCTCTAATTGTCATTGCAAACATGTTTCATTCATAATAGGCTGAATTAGGAATGATGAACTAATCATATTTACAAAAACAAGAGAGGTCGAGTTCATACCGGCTTTTCTCATCTCAATCAGTTCATCATATATCGTCATTATTGCCCTTCACTTGCACAACCGAACGGTGTGGATAAAAATAATAGTGCATGTGCATTGGACTAAGCTGGAATATGCAAGAATTCAATTCAGGGAGAGGACAATGTAATATGGGCTCTTTATTAGATCAACAATAATGCATATGAGAGCCACTCAACATTTTCATCAAGGTATTCTCCTCCCGACCCCCAAAGAAAAGAAACAAAACTATTTACACGGGAAAGCTCCCAACAAGCAAAAGAAGAACGAGAAACCTTTTGGGGTTTTCTTTTTAATTACTACTACTATAGGCATGGAAAGTAAACTAGCTAAAAGCTACAACTAATTTTTTTTGGTTTTTCTTAAGGTTTTTATAACACACAAGAAGAAAGCTTAAAAAGATATTAAGCTAGCATGGATGACACAATGAAAAAGTATGAGCACCGACAATTGGCATGAGTGTGTGAACATGAATGTAATGTCGATGAGAGATATGTACTCCCCCAAGCTTAGGCTTTTGGCCGAAGTTGGTCTATGGCCATGGCTGGCCTGGTGGAAATCCAAAGTTGTAACTAGGGTCGTACTGGGATGCAGCAGCTATTGCCTCATGAGCTGTAGCTTGGAGGCGGGCTGCCTCCATCCTCCTCTCATACTCGTTGGCCTCCTCCCTGGTTATAACATATCTCCCTTTTGTCTGAAAGTCAAAGAAAGCAGGAGCAGGGAGAGCAACATGGACGGCGCACCGTCTGTCAAAGATTAGCCGGTACTCGAGGAAATGATCGTTCCTCTCAACAAACTGATGATGAACCATAGCATTATAATCTAGATAAGCAGGAGGCAATTCAATTTCATTCTCATGTATGGGTATCTCAAGAAAATTAGCTACACGAGTTGCATAAATTCCACTAAACAAGTCTCTAGTTAAACTATTAAGATGCAACCTACGTGCAACAATAGCCCCCAACACTACTAGGAAAAGGGCTATAGATGGAATTGACACTAATGGCGCACCAGACATGTGGTGCGCCATTAGTATATACTAATGGCGCACCACCTTCTGATGCGCCATTAGTGTTGAAACTACTAATGGCGCACCCTGCCCACGGTGCGCCATTAGTACCAATTTTTTTTGAACTAGTGCGCCTGTCCAAACATACTAATGGCGCATCCACTGGTGGTGCGCCATTACTAGTTGTAACTAGTAATGGCGCACCAGCCAGAAGGTGCGCCACTAAAGTTATTTTTTATTATTGTTTTTATTCCTTTTTTTGCAAAAGTACTAATGGCGCACTCACACGCGGTGCGCCATTACTAGTTCAAACTAGTAATGGCGCACCGTGGCAGAGTGCGCCATTAGTATGTTTTTTTTGCAAAACTACTAATGGCGCACCACCAGGGGGTGCGCCATTAGTAACCTGGATTACTAATGGCGCATTTGTTGCTGGTGCGCCATTAGTAAGTGGGCAGCAACAAGATATTTTGGACAGCCTCTCCTCCCACACTCACTTTCTCCCCACTTCATTCTCTCCACCGCCTCCTCCTTGTCTCGGGTGCCTCCTCTTTTTCACCTCATTTCCACCATAGATTCATTCAAATTAAGTGGTTAAGTTACCTTGTTTTGCTAGGTAAGTAAGGGGGGAAGCTATATTTATGTTGTTCTCCCTACAACAATGTGCACATGCACTTTTTATGGCCTAGCTAGATCTATGTATGTTCGTGGTGTTGCATATGTTTGTGGTGTTGCATATGTGTTTGTGTTTGGAGGTGTACCGGTATTTGAAATGCGATAGTTGCCAATATTTTGCCGGAATGTTGATTCATTTCCGTTTCGGCGAGAATTTTGGCATTAAGCATTCTTTTTGGTCCTATTTTTAGGGAAAGTCATGCCAAATTTTTTCTTGGTTCTAAAATATCGTTTTGCTCTACCCCGCAGGCGACCATGGTCCGCACGATGACCGAAGGCATCGTGAATAGGTTTTTGAGGTCCGCGAAGGCCGAGATGCTTCAAAAGAACGAGACGGAGATAAGATGTCCGTGTCGAAGATGCAAGCTGAATAGCCTTATTGCGGACCCGGATTCCGGGCAGGTGCGGGACCACCTGCTCTTGCGTGGTTTCATGGATGGCTATCGGTGGCAAGGTGATGAAGATGACTACGAAGTCGTCCATGGGGGCCGGGCAAGAAATGAGGAAGGGCAGCAAGACAACCACCGCGGCTCGGGGGGGGGGCGAGAAGACGAAGAATCCCCAGGAGATGATCACGACGGTGATGCTGTACACAGTCATCATGTAGAAGATGCAGGACATGATGATGATGCCGGCGGAGCAGACGACGCTGGACCATCGATGGGCTGGGTGCAGGACCCTCATATTCAAGAGCTGCTTCTCAAGCAGACGGATAACGCAAGAGCTGCCGCCCGAGAGAAAGCCAAGATGGATCAACTTGAGTTAGACGCGGTTACTCCATTGTATGAAGGATGCAGGCCCGAGGATACCCGCCTGAAAGTAACGCTCATGGCTCTGGAGATGAAGGTAAAACACAAAATGACCGACGCATGCTTCGACGAGAACATGTCATTCTGGCACGAACGTCTTCCCAAGGGGAACAAGTGCCCGACCAGTTTGGAGGAGGCGAAGAAAATCGTGTGTCCTCTGGATTTACCGCACGTGAAATACCATGTGTGCATGAACAATTGCATCATTTATCGGGACGAGCACGCGGAGTCTACCATATGTCCGGTGTGCGGTGTCACTCGATACAAGAAGAGGAAGAAAGCTCCTCGAAAAGTGGTGTGGTACTTTCCGATCACTCCTCGTCTGCAGCGGTATTTCGCGGACCCTAAGGTAGCAAAGCTCCTGCGTTGGCACGCGGATAGGGAGGAGAAGAAGCGAGAAGATGACGCAAATGATCCGGAGATAGATAAAAAAGACAAGATGCTGAGTCACCCTAAGGATGCGAGCCAGTGGCAAGCGTTGAACTTCGAATACCCAGAATTTGGGAACGATCCAAGGAACATCGTGCTGGGCGCGAGCACCGATGGAGTCAATCCGTTTGGCAGCCAGAGAAGCACACATAGCACCTGGCCTGTGTTTGTGTGGATGTACAACCTTCCCCCCTGGTTGTGCATGAAGAGGAAGTACATTCACATGAGTATGCTAATTGAAGGGCCGAAACAACCAGGGAACGACATCAATCTGTATCTGGGGCTGCTGAAAGAGGAGCTTGACACGCTGTGGAAAACGCCAGCCAATACGTGGGACGCCGCAGAGAAAGAATATTTCCCTATGAGAGCCGCACTGCTCACGACGGTGCACGACTATCTCGGTTACGGATATCTTGCGGGGCAGGTAGTCCACGGATTTTCTGGATGCGTAAGGTGCATGGATGACACAACATATCGCCAGCTAGATAGAGATCCCGGGTCTTCGAAAACCGTGTTCATGGGACATCGAAGGTGGCTTCGCGACGATGACCCGTGGAGGAAACGCAAGGATCTGTTCGATGGTGAAACCGAACCCCGAAAACGCCCGTGTACGAGGAGCGGCGAGGAAATAGACAAGCTGTTGAAAAATTGGAAAGACTGCCCACTGCCGGGAAAGAAGCAAAAGGCGCCAGAGCCGGGAAAGAAGCGAAAGGCGCCAGAGCCGCTGCTGAAGGTATGGAAAACGAGGTCTGTTTTCTAGGACTTGCCGTACTGGAAGATCCACCGTGTGCCTCACAGCCTTGATGTCATGCATATCACGAAGAACGTGTGCGAGAGTCTGCTTGTTACCCTGCTCAACATGCCAGAGAGGACCAAAGATGGGCCGAAAGCAAGGGCAGACTTGAAATCAATGGGCATCAGGCAGGAGCTTCACGCTATATATGATGATGATGATGATGATGATGATGATGAGGCGAAGCAGGACACAGAAAGTCGTCGCAAAGGCAAAAAGGCCAAGAAGACCGGAAATGACTACTCTCCCGCATGCTTCACTCTAAGCCGTTCGAAAGGATGAATGGTGTCATCAAAGGATACGTTCGCAACATGTCACGTCCAGAAGGAAGCATAGCCAGGGGCTTTCTGACCGAAGAGTGCATCTCCTACTGCATGAATTATCTAGGCATCGAGAACCCCGTTGGTCTGCCCGTCAACAGGCACCTCGGCAGGCTCGCTGGATGGGGTCACCGTGAGGGTCGCCGCGAAATGCATGTCGACTTCGAGGGTCGACTCGCCGACTTTGAAAGAGCAAACCTAGTCGCGCTACAACACATAGACGTGGTCGATCCTTGGGTGGTAGAGCACAAAACCTTTATTAAGAAGACGTACAATGACCGAGGCCAACAGAGGATGGACGGAGATATACTCAAAGAGCACAACTCATGTTTCACGCGTTGGTTCAAGCAGAAGCTTCTGTCATACCCTTTACATGAGGATTCTTCCGCGGAAGAACAACTCATATTCGCCTTGTCACAGGGCGCCGAGCACAACCTGATGACCTATGAGGCGTACGATATCAACGGCTACACATTCTACACCGAGGCCAAGGACATGAAGAGCGATGGTTATCAGAACTCCGGGGTAACGATGGAATCCTACACCGGTAATGACAAGGACAGATACTACGGAAGGATCGAGGAGATCTGGGAGCTGAGCTATGCTGGAGAGAAGGTCCCGATGTTCCGTGTTAGATGGGCCAAGAATGTCATAAAAGAAGACCGGTATTTCACCACCATGGTTATACCCGAAGCCAAATCCAAGACCGCGGGCGCAAACGTCACCGCGAAAAATGAGCCATGGGTACTGGCTTCCCAAGTGGACCAATGCTTCTTCATTACCGACCCGCCAAAGCCCAGTCGTGTTGTCGTGAGGAGAGGCAAAAGGAAGATCATCGGAATGGATGGAGTAGCCAATGAGCAAGACTTCGACAAGTACGGCGACCCGAGGATCGAACATGACGACGATGATGAAGTAGCAGCATACACCACAAGAAGAAGCAGGACCACCCTACCTAAAGGACGTCCGTTCCACAGAAGAACTCCATTTGCGAAAAAGAAGGGCAAGAAGATTGTGAACAGATAGCTAGCTAAGATCGATTGTATTTAAATCGTAGCCTTCATTTCTCGATTGTATTTCATGGGTACTTTTTGAACTATCATGAATATTTTTAAATTTCATGGACACTCGATCTCGATCCCCCTCCATCTCGATCGCTATCCCACCTCGCCAGATCCGGTCCCCCTCGCCGCCGAGCACCCCCCAGTCCACCGGCCGCCGCCGCCGACCCCCCGCACCCTCGATTCCCCTACTCAACCGCCGCCGCCGACCCCCCGCACCCCGCGCACCGTCTTATAAAAAAATAAGTATCAAACAGCTTTTTAAATGCTACTGTCTTATAAAAAAATATTACTGTTATTATTTAAACAAGTTTGAACATATTTAAACACAAATAAGTATCAAACAGCTTTTTAAATGCTAAAAAAAATTTGTGGAGCCTGGGAGTCGAACCCAGGACCTCCTGGTGTGAGAACTGGCTGCTGACCAGTCGAGCTAGTAGAGGGGACTTGATGTGGATCAGTTCTGGTGGTACATAACCTGTTGGCTCGAGTTGAAATAAAAAAAATACTAATGGCGCACCACGGTGAGGTGCGCCATTAGTATGGATGTACTTATGGCGCACCGAGGTGTGGTGCGCCATTAGTACTGTGCCCGATCCCCCCTTCCCTCCCCCCCTTCGCCCGATCCCCCCTTCCCTCTCCCCCTCGCCAGTTCCCTCTCCCTCGATCCACCGCCGCCGCCGCCGCTGCCCTGACCCACTGCGCCGCAGCCGCCCACGCGCCCCCGCCGCCTCCCTCTCCCCTTCCTCCCCCTCGAGCCCGCGCCGTCCGCCCAAACCTAACCCGACGCCGTCCGCCCGCGCCCGCTCCACCGCCGCCGCCCTGCCTCTCCGCCCTCTCCTCGCCCTCGCCCTCTCCTCGCCTTCCCTCTCCCTCGCCCTCTCCCTGCCTTCCCTCGCCCTCGCCCTCTCCCTCCCTCGCCCTCTCCTCTCCCCCAGAGCCCAGAAAGCCTCACCGCCGTCGCACCATCCCGACACCGTCCGTCGCCCCGCCTCCCTCGACGCCACCGTCCCCGCCACCTCGACGCTGCCCCGCCGCCTCGACGCGACCCCGCCGCCCGGACGCCGCCCCGACGCCGCCTCGACGCTGCCCCCGCCGCCTCGACCCCGCCCCGACGCCGCTGCCCCACCTCGACGCTGCCCCGCCGCCTTGACGCGACCCCGCCGCCCGGATGCCGCCCCGTCCACACCACCATCGCCGGAGCACCACCACCCCCGTGAGCTCCCCCTCCTCCTCTCCCCCTCTCCCCCTCTATAGTGTGCTTTTTACTGTGCATTTTTTAACACACAAGCTACAGGTAGGCCGTATAGGTATATGCACAACTTGTCATGAGCGTGTTTGTTTTTAGTAATTGTTTTATAGCTGTTGCATTATTATTGATGCAAACTAGTGACTTTGCCTCGCATGGTACATTTGCTTCGCAATTATTTTGAGCAATCATGTCCTTTGCAAATAATTTTTTTATTGTTTGCGATGCATTGACAGATTATTTAGTATATAATGCCACCAAGTTGCAGTTTGTCCTAGCCAATCCAATCATGATAGGTTCATCTGTTCCAAGACTAGTCAATGGGAAATATTCTCTCTGGTGAGAGCACGTGGTACGATCCAGTTCAAGTCTCTTGACCAGAAATCTAACTGTAAATCTTTGAATTGTGTTTTTGTAATTAGTGGTCGAAGATAGAAAAAAATTTGACCATACATGACCAGGGATGAATGAAGCCTTGGCTTTGGAATGCAATCTCCTGGACGATGTCACCACTGTTTTGGTTTTTCTTCTTTGGCAAGTAGCAATGTGCATATGGTTAACTATCTGAAATAGAGACCGGCCCGAGACCCGTGACTGTGAAAGTGATATTGTCGAGTGAACTGTTGGTTTCATTCGATCTGGATTTTTTAATATGGAGATTGAGTCGCACAATACCAGACACGGATCACCATTGGTAGTAGTTATCTGATCTGAGATAATTAGAGGAGAAGAAGAGTAGCAGGCACTAGTTGGACAAGTGGCACATAGAGATTGAGTTTATTGGTTGGCAGGATACGACCACTAGCTTTTAGTTTCAAGTACTATGAATTACGTGGAGTTTGTGGTAAACATGTTTGTACCCATAATGTGGTCACAAGCTTCACAAGTGTGTCCTTGTAAATTTTTTCAAGGCATCTTGAAAGTTGTAGCAAAGATTGAGTAAAATGGAATTCTAAACATGTATCCGTGCTTCTGACAAGAATTCTAAATCTGATGCATTTACTAGCAAGAATTGTGAATTGTCATCTTTGTATTGCAGAAGCTTTTAAATTCTTTAGCATGAGTTTCTTCAAGTTTGGTTGTTCCTGCTGCATATGCCCAGCTAATAGCATGATTTAGCTCTTTGAAACTCGTCGTGCGTGTGTGCACGCGCCGCTGTAAGGTTGCAAAGCTTTGGTCCGGATGCTGCTCCGGGACAGATCACCTGAAGCAAAACAATGCACCATATTGCTCAAAGATCAATGTGGAAATGGAATCATAATTCTGAGCTATTTTTGTAGAGACACTGATAAGATGATTCAAACTGCAATGCCTTGATACTGAAAATAGTTAGAACATCTCTGTTTGTGCCAAAAAATAACCCCTTTCTCCTGAAACGTTGATTAATTTCCGTTTCGGTTGAGAAATGGGGCACTCCTAGGTCAAGAAAATTAGCAAAGGTCATGCCCAATTTTCTTGACCTAGAAGGTGCCCGATTCTCAACCGAAATAAAAATTAATTTGCTTTAGTGGTTGGATTAGTTTAGTATTTTATTCACACACCCACATAAGTATTCAACACAATGAAAAAATAGTACAAATCCTGGTGTAGTAAAAAGTAATTACAGATACACTATCCTGGTGTAGCAATGTTCTGTGTCAGTACAACCACTGCTCTAGCAATTTGACATGGTTAGCTGGTCTGCCTTCAGATTTCTTTGGGTCTGCGAACTTTACACCTTTTACAGAATAAATACAGCAAGTTTACATACAGGAAACCATAGAGCAAACAACATCATCCAGCTCTTGACTGACAAAACACTGCAGCTATTCCAGTAGAATTGTAATGTAGAAGTGTTGAGTTTTTCAGAAACTCAATAGTTGCTAGGGGCGCAAGACTATCGACCGCATGTGGTGCTATTTTCATATGCAAACACAGTATCACCATCTATGGTGTAATATGTTTCAGCTATAGATTGAAAAAGCAATAACAGGGTACACTCAGGATTAGTTCTGCGGTGTAGTAAAAAGTAATTACAGATACACTCACCCACATAAGTATTCAGCACAATGAAAAAATAGTACAAATTAAGGAAAGGCAATACCATTTCAGACGCTTGTCTTCTAAAAAGAAGAGTGAACTTTCTAGACACACCCCTCAAGAACTAGGTTACCCTGAGAACGTGGACTTGGACCTTAGCAACAACACACTAACAGGTTCTATCCCAAAACACCTAGGCAATATCACAAACATCTCTCAATTGTTCCTTGACAATAACCAACTTTTTGGCGACATTCCTCGAGAATTAGGTTATTTGGTCAACTTAGAGATCTTGTTCCTTGACAATAACCAACTTTTTGACCAAACTTTGTTTCTATTTAGAGAGAAACATGGCCCACAACGATGAGGCCGGGGGTTCGGGCGGCAAGGCATTCTGGGAGCTGTCCCAGGAGATGGAGGAACAACCTCACTTGTATGAGGCCGCCGCCTTCCCCACCGATCCTGAGACCACTGATGGTGCCGCCGAGGATGACCACACTGATGCCACCACTGATGGTGCCGCCGAGGATGCCACCACTGATGATGGCGGCGCCCGCACAGATGGCAGCCAACCGAAGAGGCAACGGAAGGACCGGCGCCCGATCGTGCTCCTCACCCTCAAGGAGGAAGTTACTGAAGTGGACTCCAACGGGAATCCAACGGCGCCCGAACGAATAGTCAAGGGGTACTCGCTTCAGCTCGGGTGCATTGTCCGGAGCACCGTCTCGATCAACACCGAGAACCTGAGGCATCCTGACCGAGGGAATTTGCGCCACCTCCTCTTCACGAAGCTGCACGAACGATACAAGTTCCCCGCTGAATTTGCAAACACAAGCCTCAAAGGGAATAAAGTGAACAATGCTGCCCTCACGAAGATGAGCAAGGCCCTGTCTACTTGGAAAAGCAATGTGAAGAAAATGATCGAGAAAGGTGAGAGTTATCAGAAGATCAAGGAGAAAAATCCTTCGATCACCGAAGATGACTACAACGACTTCAAGATCAATTGCTCGAGCACCGCAAGCTCCCAATCAAGTGAGTGGGGGAAACAAATGCGGGAGCTGAACATAGGGGAACACACACTCGGTCCCGGCGGTTACAGAGTGGCGGAGCCTATATGGGACAAGGAGGAGGCGGACCGTGCCGAGCAAGGCCTACCGCCCCTCTTCGAGAAATACAGCGGTAACAAGCAGACCAGGAACTTTGTCAGGGCCCGGTACAAGAAGGACCCGAAAACAAAGGAGCTTACCACGGATCCGAAGACCAGGCAGCTTGAGCTTGTTCTGGTAAGGAATACACCCCCGCATAATTAGCTCCATATGGTTGCATTCTAATTAATGAAGCCAAATTTCTAAATGGTTCACATTCCTTCCGCAGCCGACTGAAAGCAGTAGCGCGGGGTCGATTAAGAGCAACCCTTGGGACACCACTCTAAATAGGGCGTTGAATATAATGAAGAACAAGGATAAGCTCAGTAAGCCGACGTCAGCTGGTCGTGTGGCCGGCAAAGGCTTGTCGACAAAATGGGGGTCATACTATACCGCTGGTGTGCGGAAGGAGAAAAAGACCAGCTCGGAAAGCCAGGCGCGTGAGGTTCAAGAACTCAAGGCACAGGTGGCGCGGATTCCGGAGATTGTCGAAGAGCAAGTGGAACAACGACTCGGAGCGACGATCACCGCCATTGTGCCTACCTTGATCTCAGGGTTGAGTGCGTGGATTGCGGGCGGCCAACAGGGGCCGCCCCCGATTCCTAGCTTCACGGCCAGCAACTCGCATAATGCGATGGCGGGGCCATTGGTGCCTCCGGCGGAGGCGGCATTGGTGTCTCCGACGCCGGCACGGGAGCTTAATGCACCCGGGTGTACGCCGGGCGGCACCTCTTCAGCAAGCGGCCCCTCCGTCAACTGCACGCCCGCCGTTGGCGGTGCGTCGACATTAGCCGAGCTCGACGCCATCATCACGGTAACTAATTAAGCCTCTCTCGGCCGAGGACTTCATCTCCTTGCCTTTGACTGGGCATCCCTGACGCCCTACATGTTTTCGCAGGGCGCCGCCGACGTTCCGTGCACTCTCCTCCACTTCGTGAACAACGAGTTGGTCGATGTCGCCAAGGGCAAAATCGTTCAACCGGGCAACCCCTTGTTCCACGGTACCCAGATGCCACCCAACTTGTTTAGGGTTCAACTGGTTCGGGTGCTGCCAGGCTGCGACGACTTGTTACCTCCGATTCGACCCGTCGGGGCCGACGATGAAGACGTGATGACCCTCAGCGCCTGCCTGAGCTGGCCCCTGCTTTGGCCGAAGAGCCAGATTCGTTTGGGGGCGGGGGACACCACCCCAAAGACAACACCGCCAGTCGTGCCGGCGCCAAGTCGGCCCCATGGCAAGACCGCCGTAACGGTGCCGGACATCCCTATGCCACTGGATCCAAACATGCATATGGCACAGGATCAGAACGACGACGACGACGACGATGATACATTTGGCAACGTCGATCAGTACTTTGCCGATCATGGGTACGATGGCGACTTCATGGGGCCTCCTTCTCAAGAACCAAACCCAACAAAAGACGTGTGCGATCTAGCTGGTACCGCGGAGAAGCCAAGTTGCAACAGGCGCCGTCTGGCGTTCAGCTCTCAGGAGACGCCTCCAGCTGCCGACTTCACCGAGCCTCAGATAGGCGAGGTGCGAAATATTATCAGCCCCAACACACTCAAGAAGGCGGTCTGTGAGCAGAACTCGGTCCCATTACAGGAGAAGAAGAAGGCACGCAAAAGAAAGACTAAGAAGGGTGCGAGCCAGCCGGCACCGAGTACGATCCGTGCTCAGGACGGGCCACCTTCACCGCAGGATATCTCGAGGAGGGTGCATGTGGCGGGTAGGGCGATGCTACCGACAAATATGCTCAATGCTGCAACCGGTGCTATGCGGAGTCTGCATGACAGTGTTCTTGCTTTGGAGAAGCGGCGTCTCAGAGAGAAGGATGTGGCATACCCGGTTTTCGCGGCCAAGGTGCCAGAGGGCAAGGGCTTTGTGGATAACTCCATCGGGCGTACGATCGTCCTGCGTTTTGATGACATCCACGCTATGTTGAACCTTCATCCGCTGCACTACACCTTCGTTCGGCTATTTTCGCTGAGTATGGAGATGCGGATCATTCGCGACAAGACCCCGGACATCGTGATAGTCGACCCCTTCTACATGCGTGCCAAGATCTTGGGCAGCGCTGGGGACCGGCAAGTCGCGAGTTCTTACCTCGAAGGCGTCATTCTGGCAAACCAAGATAAGGATAACTTCCTCGTGCCTTACTTTCCCGAGTAAGTCCTCCCCTCAACCGGCCCGTAACATATGAATTCTTACATTTCGATCGTTTTTCTTTTAACATTCCGTGTTTTCTGCAGTGACACACGTTGCACGCTCATCCTCCTAAGCCCCAAATATTCCATGGCCACGTATTTCGACCCGGACCGTCAGTCGAACGTAGACTACACAAATGTCAAGAAGGTTCTTGATGATGTTCTCCCCGGCTACGCCAAATCTGGAGGCACCTTCACCAGGCCTATTCGTAAGTACGGCAAGCACGTGTTCTCCCACAATACGACGTTCTGCTGCGTCAAGCAGCCGCCTGGCGGTCAGAAGGGTGCCTACTACGCCATCCATCACATGCGGGCGATCGTACGGGACCATCATCAACTTCTGCTACCGAGTAAACTCAAAGATTGGGCAAAGAGCGTGTCGGCAATCCAGGACGCGGACCTCCGACAAGAATTCTTTCGCATCCAGTCGGAGTTTGCGGAAATCATCCATCAAGATGTCCTTCGTACCTCGGGGCAGTTCTACCTCAACAATCAACCGTCCAACAGTGACATCGACACAATGCTACAAATGCAGGCTGACAACGACCGTTATTTCATGACTCCCACGATAGACGGCGGCTTCATCCACGCTCCGGTCCCTTGAGTCGAGTCGAAAGCAGTGATGCTGTGTCTAGTTCTGAAACATCGATTGGCTCATGTTGTAATTAAACTTTAATGAACTTGTAGTATGTCTCTTTGGTTTCGAGAGTCGTTCAACTTAGATGTAATCGATGCTATTAATGTCTTGCTTTTCTCTTCCGATCGTTCTGTTGCATACTTATATATTGCTTATGTATTGTCTGTGAATTGGTACTAACGTTTCGTTTGGCTAGTGCATAGCGATGCCGACGTATGTCGTGTACAAGGGTAAGGTTCCCGGAGTCTACGATGACTGGGAGGAGTGTCGGAGACAGGTTCACCGATTCAGCGGTAACAGTTACAAAGGGTACACCACTAGGGCCGAGGCCGAATCTAGATACGCCCGCTATCTAGCGGGAGAGGGGAGGGAGCGTTGGAGGAACCGGATGAAGACGAGTTTCATCGTGATGATGCTCATCGTGATGACCGCAGCTCTCTTCTATGTGATGGTAGTTTAGATGATCGATATCGACTTGTAATGTGAAGACAAACTCGCTACTCGCGGTCTCGAGACTTGTAATATAATGTTCTATCTTTGTTCGGTCTTTTCAATTCGGAGACTAATATGATGAATTGTATTCGGAGACTAATATGATGAATTGTATTCAAAGACTAATCTTCTATTGTATTCGATGAATCTGTTGTTGATGTGTGCTGTCTATATTTTGTCAAATTATACATTTTGTAACCTGTGCAAAAAACAGAAAATAAAAAATAAAAAAACCTAATATTCATACTAATGGCGCACCACATGACAGTGCGCCATTAGTATGACAGTGCATACTAATGGCGCATCACTGGGCAGTGCGCCATTAGTATGCCGCGGTTACTAATGGCGCATCCAGTGGTGGTGCGCCATTAGTATGCCAAAGCACCTGGGTATACATGGCCCCTGGGAGGCATACTAATGGCGCACCCTGGCCTATACTAATGGCGCACCCGCGGTGCGCCATTAGTATACCAGATACTAATGGCGCACCAGGTGGTGCGCCATTAGTAAAAATTACTAATGGCGTGCTATTAATGGCGCACCACAGATGCGCCATTAATGGCCATATTAGGTGCGCCATTAGTAGGGGTTTTTCTAGTAGTGCAAGTTGTATTGTTTATCACCCAATACCGCACTCTTGAGGACACTAAGATCTGGAACGCACATGTCGCAAGCCTCATCTTTACCATTGATGCATCTACCTATAAAGAGAGCAAAATAATGTATGGCAGGAAATTGAATGCTCCCTATGGTAGTTTGTGTTATTTCTCTAGATTCCCCCACAGTGATACTAGCAAGAAATTCTTTAAATTCAATTTGCAAGGTTCACTAACACTACCCCACTGCGGGAGTTTACAAGAGTATTAAAATCTTCTAAATCCATGGTATAAGATTTATCAGAGAGATCAAATAGGACAGTGTGAGAATTGTGTGATGATGTAAATTTAAATCTTCTCACAAAGGAATCAGTTAGGTGATAATATTGAGGGCACTTATCTAACATGAAGCCCTCAAGTTCAACATTACGCACATACACATCAAATTCCTCCTTGATTCCCGCTTGGACCATAAAGTCTTCTGAAGGCCATTCACAAGGCCGCACTTGAGCTTCTCTTGGTAGTTCATAGTCCGACTCACGTATCACAGGCCTGGGTCCTTGCTTCTTTGAGGAACCACCTTGGTATATTTTCCTAAACATATTTGTTCCTCTGATTTTTTTTGAAATTTTTAGTAACTCAAAATAAAATTGAACCAAACTCAACAAAATTGATATCAACTACTCCTACAAGTGCCTAGAGGCCATATCATGCATTAAAACTACTTGGGACCATATAAATTTTACATGCAAGCTCAAGAACAGGGTCCCCTAAGCAGCAGAAATTTGCAATAAATAAAGCACTAGAACAAAAACTAATTGGACCATTGGAGGAGTCACATACCAAAGAACAATCCCCCAAAGCAGTTTTGTGAATGGAGCTTTGAGAAAGGAGATCGAAAATGGCAGCAAGATGAGCTAGAACACAGGTTTGAGCTGGTGGATGATTTTTTCTGGAGGAAGACAAAGTGTGTGGGTGCAAGAATAAGTGGAGGGGACCCACATGGGGTCCATGAGGCAGGGGGCGTGCCCAGGGGGGTGGGCGCTGTCGGTGTCAAAACCGGCGGATCTCGGGTAGGGGGTCCCGAACTCTACGTCTAAGGCGGATGGTAACAGGAGGCGGGGGACACAATGTTTACCCAGGTTCGGGCCCTCTCGATGGAGGTAATACCCTACTTCCTGCTTGATTGATCTTGATGATATGAGTATTACAAGAGTTGATCTACCACGAGATCGGAGAGGATAAACCCTAGAAGCTAGCCTATGGTATGATTGTTGTTGTCCTATGGACTAAAACCCTCTGGTTTATATAGACACCGGGGGGCTAGGGTTACACAGAGTCGGTTACAAGGGAGGAGATCTACATATCCGAATTGCCAAGCTTGCCTTCCACGCAATGGAGAGTCCCACCCGGACACGAGACGAAGTCTTCAATCTTGTATCTTCATAATCCAACAGTCCGGCCAAAGTATATAGTCTGGCTGTCCGAGGACCCCCTAATCCAGGACTCCCTCAGTAGCCCCTGAACCAGGCTTCAATGATGTTGAGTCCGGTGCACAGATTGTCTTCGGCATTGCAAGGCGGGTTCCTCCTCCAAATACTCCATAGAAGATTTTGAACACAAGGATAGTGTCCGGCTCTGCAAAACAAATTCCACACACCACCGTACAGAGTATAATATTTCCACAAATCTAATCTGCTAACAAATTTTCATAACGTGACATCACGCCATGGCCCCGGTTATTATTCGAACCATTTTTCTCAACCAGCTACTGCACATATTGCAAGGCGGTTTTCTTGGCACGTCTTGTCGAAGCAGAGATCGTGTCCCCTTATCCCGGGATCCTCATCAATACGGGCGTGGGTAACCCAACCGCGCCATCAGTCACGACGCTTGGGGAATAAGCGAGTTTTACCAGGCAACTGGGGAGGCACGCAGTTTCTACCGTCCTTATAAAGGGATAAGGACTCCTCTTTTTTACCCACACCTTCTTCTTCCATGCCCATCCATTCTCGCGCACTCGAGCTCCAGTGCCCAAGTTCGCATCTTCTCCGCAAAAATGCTCCGAACATGTCCGGAGCCGGAGGCAAGTGGATGGCCTCCTCCGTTACGGAGGAGAACATCACGAAGCTCCGGGAAGCCGGATACCTGGCCGCAGATATCGCGCACCGGCTCCCAAGCACGGGGCAGATCGTTCCTACCCCCGAGCTCCAGGAAAGGGTTGTATTCCTTACCCATTTCGTCCGCGGGCTGGGATTTCCCCTCCACCCATTTGTTCGCGAGCTCATATTCTACTAAGGGCTGGACTTCCATGATCTTGCCCCCAATTTCATCCTCAACATCTCGGCGTTTATCGTCATGTGCGAGGCTTTCCTTCGCATCAAGCCCCACTTCGGCGTGTGGCTGAAGACCTTCAATGTTAAACCGAAGGTGGTGGTCAGCCAGCAAGCGGAGTGCGGAGGCACCATGGTGGGCAAAATGCCCAACGTCACCTGGCTCGAAGGCTCCTACGTGGAGACCGTGAAGGGGTGGCAATCGGGTGGTTCTACATCACCGAGCCACGTGACACCAACTGGGCGGCGGCCCCCGAATTCCCATCCAACATCCCCATGCGGCTCACCTCCTGGAAAGAAAAGGGCTTATCTTGGGGTTCATCGGTGGAGATGACCGGACTCCAGAACTGTGTTAAAAACATGATAAGCAAGAAAATCAAGTTTGTCAACGTGGTCCAGGTCATGCTCTTCTATTGGATCCTCCCGTGTCAAATACGAGCATTCAATATGTGGGAGTTCGACTCGGCAAGGCACCAGACGATGCGAGAGCTCTTCGACACGATGCACCAGGACATCTAGAGGGTGTTGTTCAAGTCTGCCGAGGTACCTCCTCCTCTTACCGAGGACTGAGGACTCAGTGCAAAGCGCCCTGCTAATCTGGTAAGCTCCTTATATCTCATAAGGTGTTTCTTTCCCTAGTACAATTATGTGAGGGATCTAAGCCTCCGCATTATTTGACAGGAATGGGTCGCGATAGCGGAGTGGATCGACTGTCCGGCCCCACTGCCCGAAGATCTAGCAAGTACTCTCCTGACGGAGATGCTGGTTCCGACACCCTATGAGGCGCCGGAGAAGAAGGCCAAGAAGAAGGCCGCGGGGACCAGGAAAGGTCTCTGGCACAAGGTGGTATCAGAATCGTCGTCCGATAACACCGAGACGCCCTCCTCCCATGAAGACGAGGAGGAGGAAGAGGAAAATTCTCCCCATACAGCCGGGGCAGATAAGAAAAGGAAGAGCGCCCCATCCGGGGAGGCCGAAGGGTACAAGAAGGGAAGAACCCTCCTTCTGGACCGCTCCACCATGGCCGCGCAATAACGAGGAGTGGTTGCCCAGGGACAAGCCCCTGGCGAAGTCGTAAGTATCCGGATACCATAATAGTTCTGGTATATTACGTTTTATTGTTTCTTATCATGCCGAACATGATCATGCAACCCACCCAAAGGACCATCTCGACGTATCCTCTTCGGATGGGTCTTTGGGATTGTCGGAGATGAACAGTGATTCACTCCCGACCGCCTCCTCCCCCCGCCATACGGATGACGCCAAGTTGTTGTCCCGAAGGGCACCAAGCCAAGGGAAGGTAGTTCTGGGGGCGCCCCAAGGCGACCTCCCAGACGCCGGGCGCATGGGAGGCAAGGCTCCCATGGGCCCTAATGGTGGGGGCAGCAAGTCTGGCCCCCGGCCGAATACCGCACCGGAACCTCCAGTTGTTCCGTACTCTGTCGGGCGACCCCTCACTAAGGGGGGCGAGCCGTCTGTGCCGATGGCCTCTGTCCATCTAGAGGCACCGGACAACTTGCTGGAAGCGCTTCACGGCGCTTCCATTGACGAAGAGCACCGCACTGTCATGAGTGCGGTGGTTGAGAAGGTTCAGTCCGCTAAAAGCGGACTGACTGAAGCCTGTGCCAGCCTCCTAACAGGCTTTGAGGTAAGTAATCAATTTATAAGAAAATGTTATAGCATAGATAGTAGCCCCTGGTGCTCTGTTTGGCGTTCGCAAAGAATAGCCAAACAGAGGATTAAATAATAATCACAGGAGTCTAATCAGAATATGTCTTATGTGAATAAGCAGGCTTCGCTGCTGGCCGCTGCCGCTCGCACTGCGGAGGTCCCCGCCCTAAAGCGGAGCCTTGAGCGGTCTGAAAAAGAGCTCAACCTTACCAAGAGGCAGCTCGAAGAGAACAAAGGTAAGTAATACCCGTCCGTATATTCATAAGGAATAAAAAAGAATGTGGTTGTTAAGTCACATGATCATCATGAATTTTTCCAGGGGCCACGACTGAAGTGGCGGCCCTAAAGGGGGCGTTGTCTGAGGCCAAAGACAAAGCGGCCAAGGAGTGCACCGAGCGCGAGAAGCAAGAGGCTCGAGTCGGCGAGGTGCAGCAAGAGCTCCAGGATTTCGTCAAAAAATACGAGTCCTTGGAGCGTGACTCTAAGACGCAAGGGTCTGAGCTTGCGAAGGCCCTTGAGAACGCAAAAACTGCCAAGGCCGAAGCCCACAGGGCCCTCCAGGAGCTTTAGGCGGTCTAGAAGATAGCGGCAGGTAAGGAATTCATTATGCAAAGCAAGCATGTGAAAGAAACTTTCATTTTACTTACCCGAGTTCGGAGCTCTCCAGGGGCGTTCGCAGATCTTCCCCGTAGTGTGTCCGATGCCGCGGGATTTTACTGGGCCGAGGAAGGGAGCTCGATGGAGAAGTTGTTCTGGTCTCAGTATACTAGGACCGAACATCTGGTGCCCTTGAGCGACCAGTTGAAGCAACTGGTCGAGCTTCACAAGGCGCCCAAACAGGCCATGAAGGGCCTCATAGTACGGATGTTGCCTGGCGAGCCCCTGCCTGGCAGCTACTTCGGCCTGGCGAGGTGGCTTGTGAATGCCTGCCCACGGCTTGAAGTCATAAAGCGGTCCGTCTGCATTGAGGGTGCGTTGTCAGGACCCCGATTCCAAGCCACATCGATCTAGCCGGTAACACCTCATATCACTTTGCGGCCTCACGCACGGTATCCCACAGGTGTCGCCTTACCATGGCCCGGGACCATTTGCGCCTTTTGGCTTACGTATATGATAGTGTCGCTAGCATCCATATGACAGAGAACCCAGGCCGACATGGCTAGTTGTGAACCCAAAGCGACACAGACCTATGGAGACAGGCATACATGAATCACATCGAGCATGTCGGTCATCAGCGAGTGATTCCGGGCTGTAGCACTGGGCTAACAGGACTCCGGGGAACCCGGGCTGTAGTAGGTTAGGCAGGACTTCGGAAGTCACCGCGTGACATTTCTCCGAAGGGACAGACATAGGAACGAAGTGAAACACATGACGTCCAGTCAAGTGTCCTGAACAGTAGTGCTGGGCTAGCAGGACTCCGGTGTACCAGGCTGTAGCGGACTACTATGGCTCGAGGAACACTAGACTACATTTCCCCATAAGAAAGGCTGCCAAGGATAAACAACTAGATTGTCGGATCCCACTCATACCAAGCATTTCAATCATACACACAATATGCCCGATATGAGTACATACAACATGCCATCACAACAAAACTCTACAACTCAAGTACTTTATTTAAAGGCTCCAGGGAGCCATACCTAACATGTTCATACAGATAGGGGTCACATGAACCGACACTCAAGTCATACAAACATACAAGCACATGCGGAAGCAACTAGTCTGAGTACAGACTCTAGAAAGAAAGAAGGCTTTCAAAGCCTGTCTATCTACATAGGGCCCTCCATGGCCAGGATCACCACTTGGGTGGCTAGTCACTCGTCGACATCAAGGTCTACGTAGAACCCATCGGAGGGGGCGGTGTTGTCATCTGAAAACAGTAATCAAGCAAACATGAGTACAAAGGTACTCAGCAAGTCTTACAACAGAATCTACTATACATGCTCATTCTCAAGAAGGTGGTGGGGTTATTGCAGCAAGCCAGCTTTGAATCTTGGCTAGGCTATCCTACGTAAGTCCACTAGTAAAATAGTTTTCGCACACGAGTCCACTACTCACCAACACAATACTCCACCGGGGATCCTCCCTCGTCATCCTACGAGAGGGCCATCCTCGGTACTCACACTTATCTTGAGTCTTTTAGTAGTATCCATTAACTTGTCTATGAACTGTATAGGCAACCAAGTAGTCCTTTACCGCGGACGCGGCTATTCGAATAGTTTTATACCCTGCAGGGGTGTACTTCTTCATACACGCTTTCACCACTTACCGCCGTTTACACGACATGTACTCGGCAACCTTCAAGCGGAAGCCCAGCGAGGGTGTCGGCCACGGCCTACCTAAACACTTAAGTCTCTAGTCCAGGTTTATCGCCTATCCAGGTTCCATCCACAGGGAGTCCGGCCGAGGTTTCCACATACGGCTCCGAACAATGTGTACAGGGTTCCCGAGACACCAAACGGGTGACTCGGTACACCGTGCCACGGTGTATCTACCGCAACATAGCCCACCCCTAGGGTCAGCGCTACGCACGGCCGCCAACACATAACCTACAAGCACCAGAAACTATTTGCAACTCCTGGACAGAGTACTAGGGTGACTAAGAAGCCGAGAGGGTCCATTGGTTTCGGGCCCAATGTACGGTAGTAACTGCATCTTAAATCACACATACAGATCTCAGTTCTTATGGACGGCCTCAATGAAACAACCCACCATGTACTCCTACATGGCCTCTCATCGATACCTTTACCAAAACATGTTCAACACATCCCTCATATTACCGACACAAGCATTTCACTCTAGCCCATCACCCAGATGAACCATACCTGACACAACTCTAAGCATAGCAGGCATAGCAAGGTAGGGATCACATACATGGCTCAATCAACTCCTACACATGCTAGTGGGTTTCATCTAGTTACTGTGGCAATGACAGGTCATGCAGAGGATAAGGGTTCAACTACCGTAACACACAGCAGTTTGAATCGCGTTGTCTTAATGCAGTAAACCAGAGCAGAAGCGAGAACATGGGTTTGTATCGAAATGATCAATGGGTTGCTTGCCTGATGGAGTGGTAGTGGGATACTGCCCTTTAGTTGGATACTTGTAAATATCCTCGGAGGCAGAACCTACCACGAAGAACACATCGGAACACAATCAACACAGGACAATATGCAACAATATGATGCATGCTATGACATGGCAATATGAATGTGTCTTGGCCTAATGCAAGTTATAACAGAAAGGAATGAACTCATTTGAATCAAAGATTCAAATATTAGCTCATTAAACATGGCCTTAATAGTGCATTTCCTTATTCTGCTTAAACAACAAGATAAACTTGTTTTCTCATGCATGAAACCATTACAGATGGATAGATTGAATTTTTCTGATCATTTTTCATATATAAATCTTTGCATTTGGAGCTATGGTTGATTTTCTATGATTTTTAGAAGTTTTGACTATTTTCTGGAACTTCCTATTAAAGAATAAATCCAGTAATTTAATTACTGCGTCAGCATTACGTCAGGGTGACGTCAGTGGTCAACGGGGACGTCCAGGTCAAACCTGACTGGTGGGTCCCGCGTGTCAGTAGTTAATTAAGCTAATTATTTTTAATTAAAACTAATCTGATTTAGTTAACAGAGGGGGCCCACTTGTCATTGACTCAGGGGAGTCAAGCTGGGGTCAGACCCCTGGTCAGCGGGGCTAATCCCGCCGGCGACTCGACGCCGGCGAGGCCAAGACGGTGGCGCGGCTCGGAAAACGCCCACAAGGCACGGGCGAGGCCGTTCTTGGGCTCGTTGGAGAGCTCTTGCAGGCGCGCATCTAGTAGTGGTGGAGGCCGAGCCTATGGTGGCCGGAGACAACGACGGCGAGCTCCAAGGTGGCGGCCGGAGTTCGGCCATGTGCGGGGTTTGGCGTCGGCGTGCAAACACGGAAACTAAGGCGCTAGCGAGGCACTACGCGATGCGGCAAGCACGTTGCATAGCACGAGATGACCAAATGGTCACCGAAGCGACGCCGGCGACAAGCTCGAGCGGAGACGAGCTTCGGCCATGGTGGAACTATGGCCTAGAGGGTGCAAACGCGTGGGAAAGAAGAGGGGAAAAGCGACGGAGCTCACAGGGAGGTCGATGAGCAGATCAGTGGGCTCGGGGGCGACTGGAGCGAGGCGAATCGATGAACGGCGTCCGGCGGGTACCGAGGTTGAACACGGCGCGATAGCGGCGATGCAGGGCCTCCGGTGAAGCGTGGCTCGGTGGGGAGGGCGAGGGCGTCGTGGTGTAGCGATTTGGCTTGTCGAAGGGGCGAGGGGGTGGCTCTGGCGTCGTCTACGGCGAACGGCGGCGAGGAACGCGCTCGGGCATCGCGGGAGAGAGTGAGGGAGACGAGGGGGGGGGGAGTGAGCGTGGATGAGAGGGGGACGTGGGGGTCGCGTGGCATCCCTGGACGTCTCCAGTACGTCGGCAGAAGCAGGAGGTGGCCGGTGTGTGGCCGCGGGCGCCGGCCACGCGCTCCGCGTCCTTCTGGCGGGAGGAGGACGACGACTGGCAGCCAGTCGGCTGGGCCGAGCCAGGTGGGCTGGGCCAGCACAGGTAAGGCCCAGGTAGCTTCCCTCTCTCTCTTTTATTTTTATTTGTTTCTGTTTTTCTATTTAACTGCAAATGTTGGGCTTTAATTAAAATACCAAAACGTTTCCAAAAGTCCTGAAAATAATTTTGGGCTCTGTTTAGAATATTTCCAACAGCAAACATTTATTTCCAGAATTATTTGAGCATTTAAATTATTTTATAGCATTTAAATGCCCAAATTCAAATACTTATGATTTAATTCAATGACCTTCTATTGACCTAGAAAATTGTGCACCAATTTTGCCAGAGGTTTTAACCCAAGATAAAGAGGATGAACTTTTTAGATGGGCATTTCAGGTTCATTGAAAATAATTTTAGTAAACCCTAGTTGTTTCTAGGGGGGTGTTGGGGGTTTCTGCTTTCCCCATTTCAAATTTAAGAGAAATTTAAACATGATGCACACTCTAATGCTTGAACTAGCTAGGGTGTGACAACTCACCCCCACTCAAAAGAATCTCGTCCCGAGATTTAGGATCCTCCGGGAAGAAGGTGGGGTACTCGAGTCAAAGATGATCCTCCCTTTCCCAAGTGGCTTCTTTCTCGGAATGGTGTGACCATTGAACCTTGAGAAACTTGATATTCTGACGTCGAGTGGTACGCTCGGCTTGATCAAGGATACGAATGGGATATTCCCGGTAGGAGAGGTTATCTTGTAGATCAAGTGTTTCATGATCCACTCCACGGATAGGATCCGTGAAGCAACGCCTGAGTTGTGAAACATGGAAGACATCGTGAACTCTGGAAAGATGCGGAGGTAGTTCCAATTGGGAGGCAACTTCTCCTCGTTTGGCAAGAATGCGAAAGGGTCCAATGTAACGAGGAGCCAATTTGCCTTTGATACCGAAACGATGGGTTCCCTTTAATGGAGTAACCCGAAGGTAAGCCTTCTCGTCGACTTCATAAATCATAGGTTTATGTTTACGATCATATTGACTCTTTTGACGAGATTGGGCTGTTTTCAATTTCTCATGAATAACGCGAACCTGCTCTTTTGCTTCCTGAATCATATCCGGGCCAAAGAGTTGTCTTTCCCCGGTTTCTAACCAGTTAAGAGGCGTTCGACATTTTCGTCCATAAAGAACTTCGAAAGGAGCCTTGCCTAAGCTAGCTTGATAACTATTGTTATAAGCAAACTCCGCGAAGGGAAGGCATTTCTCCCAACTCATTCCGAACGAGATGACAGAAGCTTGGAGCATATCTTCCAGAATTTGATTGACTCGCTCTACTTGACCACTTGATTGAGGATGGAAGGCGGTACTAAAAGAGAGATGAGTTCCCATAGCATTTTGGAAACTTTCCCAAAATCGAGAGGTGAAGAGACTCCCACGGTCTGAGTTAATTTCCAATGGAACACCATGAAGAGACACTATTCGGGAGATGTATAAATTGGCTAGCTGGCTAGCGGTGATACTCTCACGAACAGGTAGGAAATGGGCTACTTTGGAAAGTCGGTCGATCACGACGAAGATGGCATTATTCCCTCTCCTGGTTCTGGGAAACCCAGTGATGAAATCCATACTGATTTTATCCCATTTCCATTCAGGGATAGCCAAAGGTTGAAGGGTGCCAGCAGGACGTTGATGCTCTGCTCTAACACGACGACAAACGTCGCAATTAGCAATGTATTGAGCGATTTCCCTCTTCATCCTAGTCCACCAAAACCTCTGGCGTAGGTCTTGATACATTTTGGTACTACCGGGATGAATGGTGAGAGGGGATTCATGAGCTTCCTTAAGGATCAGCCGCCTCAGGTTTCGTGCCTTTGGAACCACTAGGCGATTCCCAAAGTATACAACACCTTGATCATTAATGGAGAAACAATTCGCGACTCCTTTCTTAATGTTTCTCTTAATACGGGATATTCCTGGATCTACCTTCTGTGCCTTGATGATCTGATCCGTAAGGGTAGGTTTCGCCACCAGGGTGGATAGGAATCCTCGAGGAACAATGTGAAGATTTAGCTTACGAAATTCCTCATGGAGAAATGGTTGACTTTGTTGTAACATCAGGTTGTTACAATAGGACTTACGGCTTAGCGCATCAGCCATGACATTGGCTTTGCCCGGGGTGTAAGTTATTCCTAAGTCGTAATCCGAGATCAACTCAACCCAACATCTTTGCCTGAGATTCAAATCTGGTTGGGTGAAGATATATTTCAAACTTTGGTGATCGGTGAAGATCTCGCAACGATTATCGAGAAGGTAATGTCGCCAAGTTTTAAGTGCATGGACTACAGCTGCAAGCTCTAGATCATGTGTGGGATAATTTTCCTCATGTGGGTGTAATTGCCGTGAAGCATAGGTAATTACCTGACGATCTTGCATGAGTATGCAACCTAGTCCTTGTCGCGATGCGTCGCAATAGATAATAAAGTCCTTGGAGAAATCTGGTGGTACCAGTACGGGAGCAGATGTTAGGCGTCTTTTCAGTTCCTGAAAGCTGAACTCACACTGTGGAGTCCGCTCGAACTTTTTATCTTTCTTGAGGAGTTCAGTTAGAGGTTTAGCAACCTTGGAGAAATTCTCGACGAAGCGGCGGCAATAGCTCGATAAGCCAAGGAAGCTCCGAACTTGCTTGACCGTCTCAGGTGGAGTCCAATCAAGTACGGCTTGAACTCGCTCGGGATTGACAGCAATACCCTTACCAGAGATTACATGGCCTAGATAGGTCACTTCTAGCAACCCAAATTCACACTTGGAGAATTTGGCATAAAGGCGATGCTCTCGAAGTTTCATCAATACCAGCCTTAGATGTTCAACATGTTCCTCTTCATTCTTGGAGTAGATGAGTATGTCATCGAGGTATACTACGACGAATTTATCCAAGTACTCCATGAAAACCGAGTTCATTAACCGGGAGAAGGTGGCTGGGGCATTGGTTAAACCGAAGGACATAACGGTGTACTCGTATTGGCCATAACGAGTAACAAAGGCCGTTTTGGGAATGTCCCCGTTTCTGATTTTGATTTGATGGTAGCCCAACCTCAGATCCATCTTGGAAAAGATTGAGGATCCAGCGAGCTAATCATACAGATTGTTGATCCTGGGAAGCGGATATTTGTTCTTGATGGTGACCAAATTGACAGGTCGGTAATCCACAACCATTCGATCCGTTCCATCCTTCTTCTTAACGAAGAGGACGGAGCAAGCCCAAGGAGAGGAACTAGGACGGATGAAGCCCTTTTTCAAGGACTCATCGAGTTGGTTCTTAAGCTCGTCTAGTTCTAAGGGTGCCATCTTGTAGGGTCTTCTAGAAATTGGAACGGTTCCTGGAACAAGGTCTATCACAAACTCAACATCCCTGTCAGGTGGAACACCTGGCAGTTCTTCTGGAAAGACATCCGGAAAGTCTCGGACTACCAGAACATCCTCAAGGTCTGGAAGAGGGTTGGCATTTAGGGAGTAAAGCTGGTGATTGGCCACTCGAGTTAAGACATTGACTGTCTTGCCCAATGGGTGAGTAAGTTGAACGGTTCTAGTGGCACAATCAATCTTAGCATAATGAGCTGACATCCAGTCCATACCCAAGATGATGTTTATGTCCGTGGACTTGAGAGCTATTAAGGATGCAAGGAAGACAAGTCTATCGACAAGAATTTCGTTCCCATGGCTTACTCTAGAAGTTTGCCATTTGGAACCTGGAGTTTGAATTACCATGGAAGTGGGCATGTCACAGAATGTCGTGTTATGCAATCGAGCATAGTTCTCGGATATGAATGAATGAGATGCTCCAGTATCGAAAAGAACAGATGCCAGATGGCAGTTAACAAGGAGCATACCAAGAACGACATTGGGATCCTCATGGGTCTCCTCAGCTGAAACATAGTTGACATGGCCACGGGCAGTGGTGACCGGCTTGGCGTAGAATGTTTTTCCCGCAGACTTACCACGGCCAACGGACTTTCTAGATTGAATGGGATTGTTGTTCTGGGGACACTCTCGGCTATAGTGACCCGGCTCTCCACACTTAAAGCATGTCACCACATTGGGGCGTGGATCAGCATTAGCAGCGGGGCCACCATAGGGCTTGGGCGGTGCAAATTGCTGGTTGGGACGAGGCGCCTCAAAGGATGGCCTCGGGATGAACCTGGGTGGCAGTGCCGTGCTTGGGATCCACACCCGGCGCTTCTGAGCTCCAGAGCCAGATGAAGAGCCAAAATCACGGGAGTGCTTGCGTGAAGCGTCATAATCAGTCTGACCTGTCTCATCACTGATGGCTTTATTGACCAACTTCTGAAAGGATGTGCACTCGTGCAGACGGAGATCGCGGCGAAGCTCAGGGCTAAGTCCCTTGCGGAACCTTGCCTGCTTCTTAGCGTTAGTAGATACCTCTTCAGGGGCATAGCGTGCCAGATTCCCAAATTCACGACTATATGCATCCACAGTCAGTCTTCCTTGGGTGAAGTTGCAGAACTCCTCCCTCTTGCGATCCATGAGACCTTCCGGGATGTGATGCTCACGGAAAGCCTCACTGAATTCTGCCCAAGTAGTAATTTGGCCGACCGGGCGCATAGCTTCAAAATTCTCCCACCAGAGGCTAGCAGGGCCTTCGAGGTGGTAGGCAGCGTAAGTAACCTTGTCGGCTTCGGTTACGTTGGCAGAACGTAGCTTGTGAGTAATGCTGCGAAGCCAGTCATCCGCGTCAAGGGGTTCGACGGAATGGTTAAACTTTGGTGGGTACAGCTTGATAAAGTCATTGATTGACACCAAGTCATTTCGTGGGTGGCATGCAGTGTTCTGCTCAATCTGCTCTAGCAGGCGGTTAGTCTCACGCTTGTTTCTTTCCGCCTCTAGCATTACTTCGGCCAGAGAAGGCAGGTGAGGCAGAATTTCACCCCTAGCTGCACTGGCTTCCCCCTGCTCCGAGGCAGCAGGGTTGCTGCGGGTGTTGACCATCCTAGGAGAAAACAAAACAATGGTTTAGACAATGATGGCTCAAACTTAGCAAGGAAGTGCAGAATGTAATGGATAACACGGAATGCAGAGATGTTCATCCGTATGTCATGGTAATATAAAACTGTCATATATATACCATTGGTCATACACATCATACATTGTTTAGTACAAGCCCAGGCTACAGTACAACTATGATGAAAGACGTTACATCTCATCGGAGGCATTCCAAGCTCCTATACATTATTTGTCTACACCTCCGGAATTGATTAAACACTAAGTCGTAGTCCACCAGTCACGCAGGACAGTGAAGATACAACTATTACAATACTAGTGGTACTACTACTAACTCAGACAGCTCCGTAGTAGTCCTCATAGAAGTCACCTCCATAGCCTGGAAGTTCAACATGACCATCCGGAAACAGACGGTCCTGAGGAGCCTGTGGACCATAGGGGCTAGGATGAGGTCTTGGACCAACAAACGGTGGCCTGCGGGGACCACGGGGTGGGGTGATGCCTCCCACATCACGCCAATCCACCATGTCTGGCAGAGCACATCTCACAGGATACAGATCCCTTGTATCCATACATCCAGCTTGCACCGTAGGTGCAAACCGAGTCAATGTGGCCCAATGATCAACACGGGTATTGAAAAGCTCCAGTCTCAAGGCCCAATTCTCTCGGTCCTTATCTTTGAGCATCTCAGCAGTGGTACGAGTTAATGAGTCCTCCTGAGTGGAGTCAGCATGGATAGCCTGAAGATACCCTTGCGCTCCCGGAAGTGAAGCTGGCATGTAACGGAAGTCGGTGTTCCGAAGCAGGCCAGTCCGGACTCGCATAATGGTCATCATGGAATAGGCAGCATCCTGCACAACCATCTCAACAGTAACCCCGAGTCCATAGGAACAGTGAAGGGGCTCGGTAGATCCAGGATAAGAAGGAAATATCCTGACGGTGCAGAAATATTGGCTTTGATTAAAGTCGCGGAATTGCTCTTCGACGGTGTATTCGGGATACCAACGGTAACCCGTCTCGATCATTACCCGGACTAACATAGCAGTATGACCGGGCACGTCGAGGCACCGGGTCAGGCGAACCACTTGGTTTTGAACACGGTTGGCCATCTGAAATCACAACCACAATGCAAAGACATCAGAATTTCTAGGGAAAATTGGACAGCATAACAGCTGTAAATGCTTAGAAAAAGATTTGAGACATCCACAATAGTTTGCAATACCACTCAACAACATCATATCAAGGTTCTGATCCAATTAGCAACATACTAAGAATAGTAGAAACTGAACTGGGATTTGTAACAACAATCCTATAAGCTACTACGGATTAGTAACACATGAACCTGATAGAAGAAGAGAGCCTAGTCCTTAACCCACGTTGAATGAGAAGAGAATGACTCAGATCAGAGGCATAGGGTAAAGGAGTAAAAGAGCCTTACGTTCCCTCCCACAATCAATTCCCCTACATATAACTAAAGCATTTCTAGAATCGACATCGACCAGTTTGGCTCAATGAACCTACAGGCAGTCCGGCTCTGATACCAATGCTGTCAAGACCCCGATTCCAAGCCACATTGATCTAGCCGGTAACACCTCATATCACTTTGCGGCCTCACGCACGGTATCCCACGGGTGTCGCCTTACCATGGCCCGGGACCGTTTGCGCCTTTTGGCTCACGTATATGATAGTGTCGCTAGCATCCATATGACAGAGAACCCGGGCCGACATGGCTAGTCGTGAACCCAAAGCGACACAGACCTATGGAGACAGGCATACATGAATCACATCGAGCATGTCGGTCATCAGCGAGTGATTCTGGACTGTAGCACTGGGCTAACAGGACTCCGGGGAACCCGGGCTGTAGCAGGCTAGGCAGGACTCCGGAAGTCGACGCGTGACATTTCCCCGAAGGGACAGACATAGGAACAAAGTGAAACACATGCCGGCCAGTCAAGTGTCCTGAACAGTAGTGCTGGGCTAGCAGGACTCCGGTGTACCGGGCTGTAGCGGACTACTATGGCTCGAGGAACACTAGACTACATTTCCCCATAAGAAAGGCTGCCAAGGATAAACAACTAGATTGTCAGATCCAACTCATACCAAGCATTTCAATCATACACACAATATGCCCGATATGAGTACATACAACATGCCATCACAACAAAACTCTACACCTCAAGTACTTTATTTAAAGGCTCCAGGGAGTCATGCATAACATGTTCATACAGATAGGGGTCACATGACCCGACACTCAAGTCATACAAACATACAAGCACATGCGGAAGCAACTAGTCTGAGTACAGACTCTAGAAAGAAAGAAGGCTTTCGAAGCCTGTCTATCTACATAGGGCCCTCCATGGCCAGGATCACCACCTGGGTGGCTAGTCACTCGTCGACATCAAGGTCTACGTAGAACCCATCGGAGGGGGCGGTGTTGTCGTCTGAAAACAGTAATTAAGCAAACATGAGTACAAAGGTACTCAGCAAGTCATACAACAGAATCTACTATACATGCTCATTCTCAAGAAGGTGGTGGGGTTATTGCAGCAAGCCAGCTTTGACTCTTGGCTAGGCTATCCTATGGAACTCC
The DNA here is from genome assembly GCF_018294505.1 of Triticum aestivum. Lineage (NCBI taxonomy): Eukaryota > Viridiplantae > Streptophyta > Magnoliopsida > Poales > Poaceae > Triticum > Triticum aestivum. Next base: position 450,163,483 of record NC_057809.1, on the reverse strand, counting down.
ACTAGTAAAATAGTTTTCGCACACGAGTCCACTACTCACCAACACAATACTCCATCGGGGATCCTCCCTCGTCATCCTACGAGAGGGCCATCCTCGGTACTCACACTTATCTTGAGTCTTTTAGTAGTATCCATTAACTTGTCTATGAACTGTATAGGCAACCAAGTAGTCCTTTACCGCGGACGCGGCTATTCGAATAGTTTTATACCCTGCAGGGGTGTACTTCTTCATACACGCTTTCACCACTTACCGCCGTTTACACGACATGTACATGGCAACCTTCAAGCGGAAGCCCAGCGAGGGTGTCGGCCACAGCCTACCTAAACACTTAAGTCTCTAGTCCAGGTTTATCGCCTATCCAGGTTCCATCCAAAGGGAGTCCGGCCGAGGTTTCCACATACGGCCCCGAACGATGTGTACAGGGTTCCCGAGACACCAAACGGGTGACTCGGTACACCGTGCCATGGTGTATCTACCGCAACATAGCCCACCCCTAGGGTCAGCGCTACGCACGGCCACCAACACATAACCTACAAGCACCAGAAACTATTTGCAACTCCTGGACAGAGTACTAGGGTGACTAAGAAGCCGAGAGGGTCCATTGGTTTCGGGCCCAATGTACGGTAGTAACTGCATCTTAAATCACACATACAGATCTCAGTTCTTATGGACGGCCTCAATGAAACAACCCACCATGTACTCCTACATGGCCTCTCATCGATACCTTTACCAAAATAGGTTCAACACATCCCTCATATTACCGATACAAGCATTTCACTCTAGCCCATCACCCAGATGAACCAGACCTGACACAACTCTAAGCATAGCAGGCATAGCAAGGTAGGAATCACATACATGGCTCAATCAACTCCTACACATGCTAGTGGGTTTCATCTAGTTACTGTGGCAATGGCAGCAGAGGATAAGGGTTCAACTACCGTAACACACAGCAGTTTGAATCGTGTTGTCTTAATGCAGTAAACCAGAGCAGAAGCGAGAACATGGGTTTGTATCGAAATGATCAATGGGTTGCTTGCCTGATGGAGTGGTAGTGGGATACTGCCCTTCAGTTGGATACTCGTGAATATCCTCGGAGGCTGAACCTACCACGAAGAACACATCGGAACACAATCAACACAGGACGATATGCAACAATATGATGCATGCTATGACATGGCAATATGAATGTGTCTTGGCCTAATGCAAGTTATAACAGAAAGGAATGAACTCATTTGAATCAAAGATTCAAATATTAGCTCATTAAACATGGCCTTAAGAGTGCATTTCCTTATTCTGCTTAAGCAGCAAGATAAACTTGTTTTGTCATGCATGAAACCAATACAGATGGATAGATTGAAGTTTTCTGATCATTTTTCATATATAAATCTTTGCATTTGGAGCTATGGTTGATTTTCTATGATTTTTAGAAGTTTTGACTATTTTCTGGAATTTCCTATTAAAGAATAAATCCAGTAATTTAATTACTGCATCAGCATTATGTCAGGGTGACGTCAGTGGTCAACGAGGACGTCCAGGTCAAACCTGACTGGTGGGTCCCGCATGTCAGTAGTTAATTAAGCTAATTCTTTTTAATTAAAACTAATCTGATTTAGTTAACAAAGGGGGCCCACTTGTCATTGACTCAGGGGAGTCAAACTGGGGTCAAACCCCTGGTCAGCGGGGCTAATCCCGCCGGCGACTCGACGCCGGCGAGGCCCGAGACGGTGGCGCGGCTCGGAAAATGCCCACAGGGCACGGGCGAGGCTGTTCTTGGGCTCGTTGGAGAGCTCTTGCAGGCGCGCATCTAGTGGTGGTGGAGGCCGGGCCTATGGTGGCCGGAGACAACGACGGCGAGCTCCAAGGCGGCGGCCGGAGTTTGGCCATGTGCGGGGTTTGGGCTGCGGCGTGCAAACACGGAAACTAAGGCGCTAGCGAGGCACTACGCGATGCGGCAAGCACGTTGCATAGCACGGCATGACCAAATGGTCACCGGAGCGACGCCGGCGACAAGCTCGAGCGGAGACGAGCTTCGGCCATGGTGGAACTATGGCCTAGAGGGTGCAAACGCGTGGGAAAGAAGAGGGGAAAAGTGGTGGAGCTCATAGGGAGGTCGATGAGCAGATCAGTGGGCTCGGGGGCGACCGGAGCAAGGCGAATCGATGAACGGCGTCCGGCGGGTACCGAGGTTGAAGACAGTGCGATAGCAGCGATGCAGGGCCTCCGGTGAAGCGTGGCTCGGTGGGGAGGGCGAGGGCGTCGTGGCGGAGCGACTTGGCTTGTCGGAGGGGCGAGGGGGTGGCTCTGGCATCGTCTACGGCGAACGGCGGCGAGGAACGCGCTCGGGCATCGTGGGAGAGAGTGAGGGAGACGAGGGGGAGAGTGAGCGAGGATGAGAAGGGGACGTGGGTGTCGCGTGGCATCCCTGGACGTCTCCAGGACGTCGGCAGAAGCAGGAGGTGGCCGGCGTGTGGCCGCGGGCGCCGGCCACGCGCTCCGCGTCCTTCTGGCGGGAGGAGGACGACGACTGGCAGCCAATCGGCTGGGCCAAGCCAAGTGGGCTGGGACAGCACAGGTACGGCCCAGGTAGCTTCCCTCTCTCTCTTTTATTTTTATTTGTTTCTGTTTTTCTATTTAACTGCAAATGTTGGGCTTTAATTAATATACTAAAACGTTTCCAAAAATCCTGAAAATAATTTTGGGCTCTGTTTAGAATATTTCCAATAGCAAACATTTATTTCCAGAATTATTTGAACATTTAAATTATTTTATAGCATTTAAATGCCCAAATTCAAATACTTATGATTTAATTCAATGACCTTCTATTGACCTAGAAAATTGTGCACCAATTTTGCGAGAGGTTTTAACCCAAGACAAAGAGGATGAACTTTTTAGAAGGGCATTTCAGGTTCATTGAAAATAATTTTAGTAAACCCTAGTTGTTTCCAGGGGGGTGTTGGGGGTTTCTGCTTTCCCCATTTCAAATTTAAGAGAAATTTAAACATGATGCACACTCTAATGCTTGAACTAGATAGGGTGTGACATGCGTGCATGGCTTTGGCCCGAGCGAAAGTGCACTGAGCGAAGATGGACACCGAGAAGCTGGTGAAGGAGGGGCCGCCGGAGGGCAAGGAGCATCGCCACCCCGAAAAGTATTATGACAGCCTCCTGAAGGGTGCCCGCCTTGTGGTGGAGGAATGTTCTAAGGATGTAATATTTGAATGAATGTACTCATGTGATCTTGTGATATGAAAACGAGTTCATGTGCGCTATATAACGCTTGTTGATTTAAAATATTACCTTCTGTGCGGGCGTTTTATAAAATCTGAGAGTTGGCTAGTCGTCGGCTTCTGCCCCCATGTAGCTAGTACTGAGGTGTTTGGGATAAATCTGATCACTATTTATCCCAGTTTTCGGTCCTTCAAAGGAGGTGTTCAGCACAATGAACCAGGCAATCATACTATAAAGCTTTATCACTCTCACTTAGCCATAGAAGTCTACAATTTTAAATTTTGGTGAAGCCCCTAGTATTCGGAAGGCCGAACTTGGGGCGCTATGAACACCTAAATCGGACAGGGCCGACTCCTCGCCTGAAGCGGAAAAAATCTTTAGGATTTGGGACCTCTCGAATAGCGACCAGCTCCCGCCGCATCATGACAGTCAGTTTTCGCCTTTCTCTACTGAGTTGCTCGTTTGGAAGAATCGGGACACAATCACAGTAGTTCTCCCAGTGCTACCTTAGCCGATATAGCGGAACGTAAGGCACCAAAACATGGGAGCCGGGCAAACCCAACTATTGACCCCAAGACATGATTCGGAGCTGATGCGTATAATGCTATAAGTTCAGGGTGTCGCACTGTCGAAAGTGTTCGGACTTTTCTTGCCGTGTTATGGGGTACACTGAAGCCCCTGACGTACTGAATGTACCAGAATGTACGACAACAACTTGTCATGAATAAACAAACAAGGAAAAAATAAAAAGGGGGATGAAGAAATGCAAAATAAGCTGGCGCTGGGCATTGTTATTTAGAGGATATGTCAAAGCGTATGTGCATAAGTAGTACAATAAGCAAAAACGGGACTATCTGACATGTCCGATCCAAGGGCGAGCTGCGTGCGGGTATGTAAAACAGGTATAACGATCATTATGAGAGACCACCTGGGGATTCCCTTGTACGCCAAAGCTTCTTGCTCCCTTGGTGGTTCCCTCCCATGATGGGTCCAACGATCTAGCTATCGGAGAGGGCCTCCAGAGAATAGGGTCCTGAAAGGAAGAAAGTGATAAAGATATACCAGTCCTGAGGCAGTTGAACCGCATAGTGGGACGTGCCATAGCCGTGCCTTCGCCTATACCCATGGTATCTTTAGTGCATAGTTATGTACGCGCGGCACAAATTTCATTGCTTGACTGGGACTAGGACGGAGGCCGAATTGCTAGGTGAGCTCTGAACGCGCCTGGTGATCCTGTTGTAGGTTATTCCGGACTCGCTTGAATGTGTCTGTGGACTTTGTCACCGAATTGGCGGTTTGCCTCAAAAGGCTGCTTTGCACTTCTGCTGCAAAGGCCGTAGTGTGCTCCTCCGTGCAGAGCGAGCGTTCTGTGTTTCCATTAACTGTTATAACCCCGCGAGGTCCTGGCATTTTGAGCTTGAGGTATGCATAATGCGGTACCGCATTGAATCTGGCGAATGCGGTTCGTCCGAGTAGTGCGTGATAGCCACTTCGGAAGGGGACGATATCGAAGATTAACTCTTCGCTTCGGAAGTTATCCGGAGAGCCGAAGACCACTTCCAGTGTGATTGAGCCCGTGCAACAGGGCTCTACACCTGGTATGACACCTTTGAAGGTGGTTTTTGTGGGTTTGATCCTCAAGGGGTCTATACCCATTTTGTGCACCATATCCTGATAAAGCAGGTTCAGGCTGCTGCCACCGTCCACAAGGACTCGAGTGAGGTGGAATCTGTCAATGATAGGATCAAGGACCAATGCGGCAGAACCGCCATGACGGATACTAGTGGGGTGGTCCCTGCGATAAAAAGTGATAGGACAAGACCATGGGTTGAACTTTGGGACGACTGGCTCCATCGCGTAGACGTCCCTGAGTGCACGCTTCCGTTCTCACTTGGGGATATGGCTTGCGTATATCATGTTCACCGTTTTCACTTGGGGAGGAAATTTCTTCTGTCCTCCTATGTTCGGCGGCCGGGGCTCCTCCTCGTCATCGCTATGCAGCCCCTTTTCCTTGCTTTCGGCATTCAACTTGCCGGCCTGTTTGAACACCCAGCATTCTCTGTTGGTGTGGTTGGCTGGCTTATCGGGGGTGCCGTGAATTTGACACGAGCGGTCGAGTATGCGGTCCAAACTGGACGAGCCCGGATTGTTTCTTTTGAATGGCTTTTTCCGCTGACCGGATTTAGAGCCACTGAATCCGGCATTGACTGCCGTGTCTTCAGCGTTATCACCGTTGTTGTGGCGCTTGTATCTGTTGTGACGTGGCTTGTCGTTGTTGTCCTTGGTATCCGAATTACCAGGGTTCTTTGATAAGTTGTTACTGCGAGCTAGCCAGCTGTCTTCACCCGCGCAAAGCGGGTCATGAGTGTTCGTGAGGGCTACCATGGATTTCGGCTTTTCCTGTCCCAGTGCCGGGCAAGCCACTCGTCGCGGATGTTATGCTTAAAGGCTGCTAGGGCCTCTGCATCCGGGACAATCGACTATCTGGTTTTTCTTTGTTAGGAACCGTGTCCAGAATTGTCTGGCCGATTCTTCTGGCTGCTGAATTATGTGCTTAAGTCGTCGGCATCCGGCGGTCGCACGTAAGTGCCCTGGAAGTTGTCGAGGAATGCGGCTTCCAGGTCCTCCCAAGAACCGATTGAGTCTACTGGCAAGCTGTTGAGCCAATGCCAGGCCGGTCCTTTGAGTTTGAGCGGGAGGTATTTTATGGCGTGTAGATCATCGCCGCATGCCATGTGGATGTGAAGGAGATAATCCTCGATCCATACTGCCGGGTCTGTTGTACCATCGTATGATTCAATATTCACGGGTTTAAACCCTTCTGGGAATTCATGATCCATTACTTCATCAGTGAAGCATACGGGGTGTGCGGCGCCTCTATGCCGGGCTATGTCATGACGCAGTTCGTACGAGTCTTGTCTGCTGTGTTCGGCCCGGCCGGATTTGCTTTTGGTATATCCGAAGATCGATCTTTTGTGTCCTGCTTTGTTTTCCAATACGTCTCACAGGTCACGCGTGTTACCCCTGGCCTTGCTATTTTTGTTTGACTAGCGACGGGGTGTGGGCTGGACTTCGGGGTTGTATGCCATTTTGTCCCGGCCATCAGGTGGCCGGTCTGCCGCATCATACGCTGGAAGCGTAGGCTTTAATGCTTCCTCTTCAAGTTGGGGTAGCAGCCTGCGCTTTGGGAAACTTTTGATTGGGCGCTCGAGTTCATGTTCCTTGGCTGCCAGGACCTCAGTCCATCTATCCGCTAGCAGATCTTGCTCAACTTGAAGCTATTGTTGCTTTTTCTTCAGGCTTTTTGCTGTGCCAATAAGCCGGCACTTGAAGCAGTCCTGTTCAACGGGATCCTCATGCACGATAAGTTCTTCGTCACCGAGGCTCACCTCATCTTAGGAGAGAGGCATGTAATTGTCATCATCTGATTCTCCGTCTGCTGCCTGTTCCTTAGGGCTAGCTTGCCCATCCTCCTGCTCAAAGCCTGGCTGGAGGGGATTGTCTTCATCTTCGGCACTATTTGCAGCGTTATTGTCTCCTGTGCCGGTATCGCTGTTTTTGCTATGGCAGGGCTTAGAGCGGCGCCGATGATGCCGGTTCTTGGATTGATTCTCGGGGGGATTATCCTCCTTGCCTTATTGCTATCGCTTTCTTTGGGGTATCCACCCTGTATATATCATACGATGAGGTCGCAATCCAGCGCCGTGTGGGCGGTGGTTCCTGTTCGTCTCCCGCATCGTCGTCCATACCGTCGATGTCTTCGGAGTCGAAGTCGAGCATGTCGGTTAGGTCGTCGACAGTGGCTACTAAGTGGGTGGTGGGTGGGGAACGAATTTCTTCGCCGTCCGCTTCCCACTCGAGCCAGACATAGTTCGGCCAAGGGTCTCCTGACAAGGAGAGAGACCATAATGAGTTTAGCACGTCGCCTAGGGGCGAGTGCTGAAAGATATCCGCGGAGGTGAGCTCCATGATCGGTGCCCAATCGGATTGGATGGGCACGGATGCGAGCAGTTCAGAGTCTGTGGCTAGGGACGAATCCGAGTGTCCGGCAACACAGGTCTCATAGGAGGTGAAGTCAGTATTTGGCTCTATCGTCGCTGAGTGTGCGGCCTCCGTGGAGGGGTCTATCCACCCGTACTCGGACGATGTGACCTGTTCCGGATTGAGGGCCGGAGTAGTTGCAGGTGCGATCTCCTGAACACTGTCCGATGGTAGAGCTAAATCATGCTCATCGTGACTGTGTGGCGCACCTGACATGGGTTCGAATCCGTCGAAGATCAAGTCTCCGCGGACGTCGGCGGTATAGTTCAAGCTTCCAAACCCGACCTGATGGCCAGGGGCGTAGCTCTCGATCTGCTCCAGATGGCTGAGTGGGTTGGCCCGCATTATGAAACCGCCGAATACGAAGATCTGTCCGGGGAGGAGAACCTCACCCTGGATCACATCATTGCCGATGATCGAAGGAGCCATCAAGCCTTATGATGACGACATAGTGGAACTCTCAATGAAAGCACCAATGTCAGTGTCAAAACCGGCGGATCTCGGGTAGGGGGTCCCGAACTCTGCGTCTAAGGCGGATGGTAACAGGAGGCGGGGGACACAATGTTTACCCATGTTCGGGCCCTCTCGATGGAGGTAATACCCTACTTCTTGCTTGATTGATCTTGATGATATGAGTATTACAAGAGTTGATCTACCACGAGATCGGAGAGGCTAAACCCTAGAAGCTAGCCTATGGTATAACAGAAAGCAAAAGGAAGGTATAGAGAGTTGTGCTTTCTAACTTCATCCATATCATGCTCGTCAAAAGGAATCCACTAACAAGGTTGATCAAGTCTTGTTAACAAACTCTTTCTGAATTGCATGAAACCGGAGAATTTCGAATAACACTAGGTTACCTCAATGGGGATATGCACGTCCCCAACAATAAGAATATCATATTTCTTCTTGACAGCAAGAAGAGGAAATTCAAAACCTCCAATAGTAATTGTTGGAATTTTTCCAATAGAATAGATACTATGGACTTGAGGTTGTTTCCTCGGAAAGTGTACCGTATGCTCATTACCATTAACATGAAAGATGACATTGCCTTTGTTGCAATCAATAACAGCCCCTGCAGTATTCTGAAAGGGTCTACCAAGAATAATAGACATACTATCGTCCTCGGGAATATCAAGAATAACAAAGTTTGTTAAAATAGTAACGTTTGCAACCACAACAGGCACATGCTCACAAATACCGACAGGTATAGTAGTTGATTTATCGGCCATTTGCAATGATATTTCAGTAGGTGTCAACTTATTCAAATCAAGTCTAAGAGGCATAACACTAACACCGGCTCCAAGATCACATAAAGCAGTTTTAACATAGTTTCTTTTAATGGAGTGTAACACCCACGATGCGGCTATATCTCCCACGTGTCGGAGCATGACTTAGAGGCATAACCGCATTGTAGGCAATGTCGCAAGAGAGGTAATCTTCACACTACCCATGTAAAGAATAAGGAAAGGGATACATAGTTGGCTTACAATCGCCACTTCACACAATACATGAATAAAGCATTACAACATCCAGATACAAACAAGGTCCGACTATGGAACCAAAATAAAAGAAGACTACCCCTAATGCTATAGATCCCCGATCGCCCCGACCGGGCTCCACTACTGATCAACTGGAAATGAAACAACATAACAAACAAGGTCTTCATCGAGCTCCTCCTTGAGCTCGGTTGCGTCACCTGCACGGTATCATCGACACCTGCAAACTGGTTTTGGAAGTAAACTGTGAGTCACGGGGACTCAACAATCTCACACCCTCGCGATCAAGACTATTTAAGCTTATAGGTAGGGAAAAAGGTATTTGAGGTGGAGCTGCAGCAAGCACTAGCATATATGGTAGCTAACATACGCAAATGAGAGCGAAAAGAGAAGGCAAGGCACGGTCAAGAAACTATGATCAAGAAGTGATCCTAGAACAACCTACGTCACGCATAACTCCAACACTGTGTTAACTTCCCGAACTCCGCCGGAAAGAGACCATCACGGCTACACACGCGGTTGATGCATTTTAATTAAGTTAAGTGTCAAGTTCTCTACAACAGGACATTAACAAATTCCCATCTGCCTCTAACCACGGACACGGCTTTCGAAAGTTCAAAACCCTGCACGAGTGTCCCAACTTAGCCCATCACAAGCTCTCACGGTCAATGAAGGATATTCCTTCTCCCAGGAAGACCCGATCAGGCTCGAAATCCCGGTTACAAGATATTTCGACAATGGTAAAACAAGACCAGCAAGCCACCCAGATGTGCCGACAAATCCCGATAGGAGCTGCACATATCTCGTTCTCAAGGGCACACCAGATGAGCGCTCCGTACAGCTAAAACCAAATCTCGAGTTTCCCCGAGGGGGCGCTGCAAAGGACTCTAGTTTGGACCAACACTCAGAGGAGCACTGGCCCGGGGGTTTAAATAAAGATGACCCTTGAGTCTACAGAACCCAAGGGAAAGAAAAGGCTAGGTGGCAAATGGTAAAACCAATGTTGGGCCTTGCTGGAGGAGTTTTATTCAAGGCGAACAGTCAAGGGGTTCCCATTATAACCCAACCGTGTAAGGAACGCAAAATCAAGGAACATAACACCGGTATGACGGAAACTAAGGCAGCAAGAGTGGAACAAATCACCGGGCATGAGGCCGAGCCTTTCACCCTTTACCAAGTATATAGATGCATTAATTAAAATAAGAGATATTGTGATATCCCAACAAATATCCATGTTCCAACATGGAACAAGCTCAAATCTTCACCTGCAACTAACAACGCTATAAGAGGGGCTGAGCAAAACGGTAACATAGCCAAACAACGGTTTGCTAGGACAAGGTGGGTTAGAGGCTTGACATGGCAATATGGGAGGCATGATATAGCAAGTGTTAGGTATCGCAGCATAGGCATAGCAATAGAGCGAGCAACTAGCAAGCAAAGATAAAAGTGATTTCGAGGGTATGGTCATCTTGACTGAGATTCCGCAGGGAAGAAGAACGAGTCCATGAAGAAGACAAACGGACGTAGTCGAACGGATCCTCACAAACGCGACGTTATCGGAACTAACCCGAAGAAGCAACACCAGAAAGAATCAAACAACATAGTAAACAACCACCACATAATCATGGCATGATGCACAATCAAGTATGATGCATGTCCGGTTTAGTGAAGCATGGCATGTCAAAATGCACAAACAATCCTACAAATTAAGTGGAGCTCAACATGCAACTCCGTTGCATATTGACGAAACACCACATTCAAGTTATTTAGTTCGATCTCATTTATGTACCCAACAATATTAAATGTTGTTAAACATGGCAAGAGGGTGAAGCAAAGTAAAACAACCTATCTAGTCAAGTTTAAATGAGGCCGGAAACAACGAACAACAATTCCGGAAAATCCTCATATGCATATATTAGGTTTGGTACTGTTCTGCCCTAAACCATATTTTAGAGTTGTTAAACATGCAAAGTAAAGCCACCATGTTAAACTATGCATTTTTCTATTAAATTTGGAGTTACGGTTATTAAGTTATGAATTAAAGCATTTTAGCATGTCCATAGAACAAATTTAAGCAAACATCAATTTAAACATTTTAAACATGGATGAAAGTTGCAAATTAATAATCTACACAAAATTCTAACCAAGTTTCATATATAAATCATTTTAAACCGATGCACGGTTATTAAGTTATTATATGCATGAAGTTTAGGGACCTTTCTATAAAAACTGCAGTCTCAGGAAATTAGCTAAAACGTTCTGCGGGAAAAAACACATCTCGGGCCGAATCTAGCCGGCCCAACCATGGAAAAGAAAAAAAGGAGGGCGCGCAGCTGGCCTCACCATGGGCCGAGGCCCAGCTGCTGGGGAGGCTGCAGGAGGGCGCGCTGGCAGGCCAGCCCACTCGAGTACTGGATCGGCCGTGCCCCTGCCGATCCCACTGGATCGAGGCAGGGACGAGCGCGGTCAACAGGCGCGTTCTCCTCGCTCATACATGAAGCAGAGGACGCAGGGGGACGGCGGCAAAGCAGCAGCGGAGGGCGGCGTCTGGCGCGATGCAGGGGAACTTGGCGCAACTCCTGCGAGCTGAGGACTCCGGCGGGACGGCAGGGAGCAGCAGACGGGGAGGACCTGGAGGAGCTCGGGGCCTCAAGTGCAGGCGCAGAGGAGGCCGAGGCGCGATTGCAGGGGAACGACAACAGCGGCGGGGAACTTGGCATCATCAGCAGGCTCAGGAGGCGTCGCTGGGGCCTGTGCCGTCGAAACCCGAAGGAGGAGGCGAGGCATTGACGGATCCGGCCAGTTGCGGGCGTCGTGGCGGCGGGGAGGACCTGGATCGGGAGCTTGGCTCTCCATCACACTCGTCGCTGTGATCCAGCAAGAGGAAAAGACCTGATAGGGAGAGAGAGATCCAGGGAAAAAACGAAGGGAGAAGGAGGAACGGGCGGTTCCTGGTGACTGTTGTTGCTGGCCAGGAGCCTTCGACGGGGGAAGCACCGGCAAGGAGGAGTCTGAGCGCGGGAGGCCGGCGCTGCGTCGTTGCGGGAGCATCTAGACAGGGGTTCAAACGAGCAGGGGATCAGGCGAGGTGGTAGGAGTTGAATCGAGAGGGGCTCTGATTGGCCGGGCGTGCAAATCAAGGAGAGGAGTGGCGGCTGCTGGATGGAATGGTGGATGGGACAGGGGAGATCCCGAGGGGAAATTTGGGTGGAGCAGCGGCAGCGGTAGGGACAAACGTCCTAGGATTTAGGGTTAGGGGTGGTCTATATATAGGGACAAAAGCATTAGTTTTGGACCCTCCGATCAAAATCAAACGGTCTCGGATAAATAGATTAGGGATCCCAATTAAGAAAACGGAGACATTTTATAGACGTTTGGGGATGATCCGGACTCATCGGTAACGACAGCCCGATTCGGGTTCGGGGAAGTTTCGGACACGCACGCGAGGGGGTCTGAGAGAGGTCAACAAGACAAGCGGCCTAGGAGGGGCTAGTGGGCTGTGGAAGAAGGCCTCAAGCTAAGAGGAGAGAAGAGAGAGAGGCCTGGCGACTGTTTCCGAAGGCCGAAAACGTCCGGCGGTTGACCGACTATAACACTGCTATAGTTATCCGTTGGGGCGTCAAACAGACCCCGAATGCGATGAAACTTGGCAGACGGCCTACTAACATCATAACAACACCACATGCCAACTTTCAACCCATTCCGAGGACATTTTCCTGCCACCTATAAAATAATATTTCGGACATGCCACGGACGCGTGCAAGTGTGTCTGGGCTCAGAACGGACAACAGACGGAACGAGGAGACCGGGACGGATGCAAGTTTTGAAAACATGCAGATGCAATGCGGATGATGACATGGCAAGATGCGACACACAAGCAAAAGACAAAGCAACAACAGCGAATAACTGGAAGACACCTGGCACAACGTTCTCGGGGCATCACATGGAGCATGGTATAGTTGGTACTCCTGGATCTCCAAGTTTATTTGGTATTCCACCCTTAAAAGTGTAATTAGCACATGGTGGAAATTTCAGCTTTCAGTATCTTTCTTTTATTAGTAACAATATCTTTCATATACTTAGCATAAGGATTCATTTTAAGCATATCAGTCAGACGCATACGCAAAAAGATAGGTCTAATCATTTTAGCGAAGCGCTCAAAATCCTCATCATCCTTTTTCTTGGATGGTTTAGGAGGAAAAGGCATAGGTTTCTGAACCCATGGCTCTTTTTTTACCGTGCTTCCTAGCAACGAAGTCTCTCTTATCATAACGTTGATTCTTTGATTGTGGGTTATCATGATCAACAGCAGGTTCAAACTCTACATCATTGTCATTGCTAGGTTGAGCATCAACATGAGCATCATCATTAACATTATCACTAGGTTCATGTTCATTACCAGATTGTGTTTCAGCATCAGAAATAGAAATATCATTAGGATTCTCAGGTGTGTCAACAACAGGTTCACTAGAAGCATGCAAAGTCCTATCAGTTTTCTTTTTCTTCTTCTTAGAAGAACTAGGTGCATCAACATTAGTTCTCTGAGAATCTTGCTCAATTCTCTTGGGGTGGCCCTCAGGATACAAAGATTCCTGAGTCATTTTACCCCCTCTAGTCATAACTCTATCATCATTATCATTTTCCTTATTATTTAATTCACTGAGAAAATCATGCTGAGCTTTAAGTACTTGTTCTACTTGAGTGGTAACCATAGAAGCATGTTTACTAATGAGTTTAAGTTCACCTTTAACTCTAGACATATAATTGATGACCCACAAGTATAGGGGATCTATCGTAGTCCTTTCGATAAGTAAGAGTGTCGAACCCAACGAGGAGCAGAAGGAAATGATAAGCGGTTTTCAGCAAGGTATTCTCTGCAAGTACTGAAATAAGTGGTAACAGATAGTTTTGTGACAAGATAAATTGTAATGAGCAACAAGTAACAAAAGTAAATAAAGTGCAGCAAGGTAGCCCAATCCTTTTTGTAGCAAAGGACAAGCCGGAACAAACTCTTATAATAGGAAAAGCGCTCCTGAGGACACATGGGAATATTGTCAAGCTAGTTTTCATCACGCTCATATGATTCGCGTTCGATACTTTGATAATTTGATATGTGGGTGGACCGGTGCTTGGGTGCTGTTCTTACTTGAACAAGCATCCCACTTATGATTAACCTCTATTGCAATCATCCGCAACTACAACAAAAGTATTAAGGTAAACCTAACCATAGCATGAAACATATGGATCCAAATCAGCCCCTTACGAAGCAACGCATAAACTAGGGTTTAAGCTTCTGTCACTCTAGCAACCCATCATCTACTTATTACTTCCCAATGCCTTCCTCTAGGCCCAAATAATGGTGAAGTGTTATGTAGTCGACGTTCACATAACACCACTAGAGGCTAGACAACATACATCTTATCAAAATATCAAACGAATACCAAATTCACATGACTACTCATAGCAAGACTTCTCCCTTGTCCTCAGGAACGAACGTAATTACTCACAAAGCATATTCATGTTCATAATCAGAGGGGTAATAATATGCATATAGGATCTGAACATATGATCTTCCACCAATTAAACCAACTAGCATCAACTACAAGGAGTAATCAACACTACTAGCAACCTACTAGCACCAATCCCGGACTTTGAGACAAGAATTGGATACAAGAGATGAACTAGGGTTTGGAGATGAGATGGTGCTGGTGAAGATGTTGATGGAGATTGCCCTCTCCCGATGAGAGGAGCGTTGGTGATGACGATGGTGATGATTTCCCCCTCCGGGAGGGAAGTATCCCCGGCAGAACAGCTCTGCCGGAGCTCTAGATTGGATCCGCCAAGGTTCCGCCTCGTGGCGGCGGAGTCTCGTCCCGAAAAGTTCCTCCTTATTTTTTCTCATCGAAAGACCTCATATAGGAGAATATGGGCATTGGAGAGCCACCAGGGGGCCCACGAGGTAGGGGGGCGCGCCCTAGGGGGGCGCCCCCCACCCTCGTGAGAAGGGTGTGGGCCCCCTGGCCTTCATCTTTGGCGTGGATTTTTCTTTATTTCTTTTAAGACGTTCCGTGGAGTTTCAGGACTTTTGGAGTTGCGCAGAATAGGTCTCTAATATTTGCTCCTTTTCCAGCCCAGAATTCCAGCTGCCGGCATTCTCCCTCCTTATGTAAACCTTGTAAAATAAGAGAGAATAGCCATAAGTATTGTGATATAAAGTGAAATAACAGTCCATAATGCGATAAATATCGATATAAAAGCATGATGAAAAATGGACGTATCAACTCCCCCAAGCTTAGACCTCGCTTGTCCTCAAGCGAAAAGCCGATAACAATAAATATGTCCTCATGTTTAGAGGTAGAGGCGTCAATAAAAATAAAATACGGACATGAAGGCATCATGATTATTCTTATAACAGCAACATATATAGGTTTTGTCATATGATTACTTATGTTCAAGTGATGATCTATTCACAATGCAAAAGTATAAATCATAAACCTTATTGGGTTCCAACAAACTATAATCTCAGTCATTGAAGCAATTGCAATTTATCATAACATCGGAAAGAGTCTATGTCAGACCTAAAAAGCAAGTCCACATACTTAACTATCATTTAGTCCTCCATAATTGCTAACACTCACGCGATACTTGTGGTTACAGAGTTTTAATCGGACACAGAGAAAGATAGGGGCTTATAGTTTTGCCCCACAACCTTTTACCTCAAGGGTAATGTCAACAATAATGTTTCATGCTCCCCTACATCCAATTAGATATATATATATATATATATATATATATATATATCATGTTCTTTCCAACATGCTGAGCTTGCCAAAGGATAAAATGAAAAAGGAAAGGTGAAGATCACCGTGACTCTTGCATAAGGTAGAAGATAATAATAAAGGATAGGCCCTTCGCAGAGGGAAGCAGAGGTTGCCATGCGCTTTTATGGTTGGATATATAAAATCTCAATGCGAAAGAACGTCACTTTATATTGCCACTTGTGATATGAACCTTTATTATGCAGTCCGTCGCTTTTATTACTTCCACATCACAAGATCGTATAAAGCTTATTTCTCCCACACCAATCAATCATACATATTTAGAGCAATTTTTATTGCTTTGCACCGATGACAACTTACTTGAAGGATCTTACTCAATCCATAGGTAGATATGGTGGACTCTCATGGCAAAACTGGTTTAGGGATATTTGGAAGCACAAGTAGTATTTCTACTTGGTGCTGAGAATTTGGCTAGCATGAGGGGGAAAGGCAAGCTCAACAAGTTAGAGGAACCATGACAACATACTTTATCTCAGATATAAGAAAGACATAACTCATTACGTTGTCTTCCTTGTCCAACATCAACTCTTTAGCATGTCATATTTTGATGAGTGCTCCCAATCATAAAAGATGTCAATGATAATATATCTATATGTGAAAACCTCTCTTTCCTTATTACTTCCTATTAATTGCAACAATGACCAAAGCTATGTCTGCCAACTCCCAACAACTTTTAATCATCATACTCTTTCTATGTGAAGTCATTACTCTCAATAAGATCAATATGAACTTTTAGTTTCTTTTTATTCTTTTTCTCTTTTCTTTTATTCACCCAAGATCATGGCAAAATAATCAAGCCCTTGACTCAAAACTAATCTTTATTATATATAGCTCACGGACTCGATTACATAGAGGGATCATAAAGCAAAACTCAAAACTAGATCATGCCATAAACTTTATTCTACTAGATCAAGATACTACTAATAGGATCGAACTAAGAAAAACGGTAAAGATAGGAGTTGTGATTGTGATACGATACCGGGGCACCTCCCCCAAGCTTGGCAGTTGCCAAGGGGAGTGCCCATACCCATGTGATTATATCTCATTGGTTGATGAAGAAGGTGGCAGTGACGGATAATCGCACATCGAGCGTAAGAGGCCCTCCAGCTTGCGAATAATGCCCTTGAGTGCAACAATATGCTCCTTCAACAAAATATTTTCTTGTGTGAGATACTTGTTTTGTATACGAGCTAACTCAATCATCTTGAAAGCTTCGATCTCAGTTGGGGTAAGAAGGTTATGATCAAGTTGGAGGGTGTCTTTTGCTGCGGGAGCTTGATCCTCCGTGGCCTTCTTGATCCTTTCATCCTTGTTGACCCTCGTGGGTTCTTCCCTCTTCAGATCTATCTTCATTAGCCAAGCATCGTTGTCACCATTGTTGGAGGAGGGAGACGACATGATGCCTAGCCTGGAAAACCCTGACAGAAAACAGCTCGAAACAAGAACAGAGGAGGTTTGCGTGATACGGGAGTCAAAACCTTCGGGAGAATATATAATGAATTTTTACCGACCAAAATACGTAACGTGCAAGAAAACGGAGTCCGGAAGGCACACGAGGCGCTCACGAGGTAGGGGGCGCGCCCAGGGGGTAGGGCGCGCCCACCACCCTCGTGGGGCCCTCGTGTCCTTCCCGGACTGCTACTTATTTTTCTATTTTTCTAAATATTCCAAAACGGAGAAATATTGCCTTAAAAATTGTTTTGGAGTAGGTTTACTTACCGTACCACATACCTATTCCTTTTCGGAGTCTGAAACGTTCCGGAAAGTGTCCCTTATGTATTCCTCCGGGGTTATGGTTTCAATAATATTGGTTTCAACATTTATGGGATTACCTGAGATATAATGTTTAATTCTTTGACCATTTACCACCTTCGGATTTGTGCCCTCGAAGTTGTTGATTTTTATGGCACCGGAACGATAGACCTCTTCGATGACATAGGGGCCTTCCCATTTAGAGAGAAGTTTTCCTGCAAAAAATCTTAAACGAGAGTTGTATAGCAATACATACTCACCTACATTAAACTCACGCTTTTGTATCCTTTTGTCATGCCATCTTTTAACTTTTTCTTTAAACAACTTGGCATTTTCATAAGCTTGGGTTCTCCATTCATCAAGTGAGCTAATATCAAATAACCTCTTCTCACCGGCAAGTTTAAAATCATAGTTGAGCTCTTTAATAGCCCAATATGCCTTATGTTCTAGTTCGAGAGGTAAGTGACATGCTTTTCCATAAACCATTTTATACGGAGACATACCCATAGGATTTTTATATGCAGTTCTATAAGCCCATAATGCATCATCAAGTTTCTTAGACCAATTCTTTCTAGACCTATTAACAGTCTTTTGCAAAATTAATTTGAGCTCTCTATTGCTCAATTCTACTTGACCACTAGACTGTGGGTGATAAGGAGATGCAATTCTATGATTAACATCATATTTAGCAAGCATTTTACGGAAGGCACCATGAATAAAGTGTGAACCACCATCAGTCATTAAATATCTAGGGACTCCAAACCTCGGAAAAATAACTTCCTTAAGCATTTTAATAGAAGTGTTATGATCAGCACTACTAGTTGGAATAGCTTCTACCCACTTAGTAACGTAATCAACAGCAACTAGAATATGTGTGTATCCATTAGAGGCAGGAAAAGGTCCCATATAATCAAAGCCCCAAACATCAAACGGTTCAATAACAAGTGAATAATTCATAGGCATTTCTTGACGTCTACTAATATTACCAATTCTTTGACATTCATCACAAGACAAGACAAACTTACGGGCATCCTTGAAGAGAGTAGGCCAATAAAAACCAGATTGCAATACCTTATGTGCAGTTCTATCTCCAGCGTGGTGTCCTCCATAAGACTCGGAATGACACTTGCGTAGGATCTGTTCCTGTTCATGCTCAGGTACACAACGTCTAATAACACCATCTACTCCTTCTTTATAAAGATGTGGGTCATCCCAAAAGTAATGTCTCAAATCATAGAAAAACTTTTTCTTTTGCTGGTATGTGAAGCTAGGTGGTATAAACTTAGCAACAATATAATTAGCATAATCAGCATACCATGGAGTACCACGAGAAGTACTTATAACATTTAATTGTTCATCAGGAAAGTCATCATTAATAGGTAGTGGGTCATCAAGAATATTTTCTAACCTAGATAAGTTGTCTGCAACGGGGTTCTCAGCTCCCTTTCTATCAACAATATTCAAATCAAATTCTTGTAGCAAGAGAACCCATCTAATAAGTCTAGGTTTAGCATCTTTCTTTTCCATAAGATATTTAATAGCAGCATGATCAGTTGAATAGTTACTTTAGAATCAACAATATAAGATCTGAACTTATCACAAGCAAATACAACTGCTAAAAGTTCCTTTTCAGTAGTAGCATAATTTCTTTGAGCATTGTCTAGAGTCTTACTAGCATAATGGATAACATTTAATTTCTTATCAACTCTTTGCCCTAGAACAGCACCTACAACATAATCACTAGCATCACACATAATTTCAAAGGGTAAATTCCAATCAGGTGGCTGAACAATAGGTGCAGAGACTAATGCTTTCTTAAGTATTTCAAATGCTTCTACACAATCATCATCAAAGACAAATGGTATATCTTTTTGCAATAAATTAGTCAGAGGCCGAGAAATTTTTGAGAAGTCCTTAATGAACCTCCTGTAAAATCCGGCGTGACCAAGGAAACTTCTTATACCTTTGATGTCCTTGGGACATGGCATCTTTTCAATAGCATCAACCTTGGCTTTATCAACTTCAATACCTCTTTCAGAAACTTTGTGCCCCAAGACAATACCTTCATTAACCATAAAGTGGCACTTTTCCCAGTTCAAGACAAGATTAGTTTCTTCACATCTCTGCAAAACTCGATCAAGATTGCTCAAGCAATCGTCAAAAGAGGAACCATAGAAGGAAAAGTCGTCCATGAAAACCTCACAAATCTTTTCACAAAAGTCAGAGAATATAGCCATCATACATCTTTGAAAGGTAGCAGGTGCATTACATAAACCAAAAGGCATACGTCTATAAGCAAAAGTACCAAAAGGGCATGTAAAAGTAGTCTTTGATTGATCTTTAGCCGACACAGGTATTTGAGAGAAACCAGAATAACCATCTAGAAAGCAATAGTGTGTATGTTTGCATAATCTTTCTAGCATTTGATCAATAAAAGGTAAGGGGTAATGATCTTTCTTTGTAGCTTTATTTAATTTCCGGAAATCAATTACCATCCTATAACCTGTGATAATTCTTTGTGGAATCAATTCATCTTTATCATTAGGAACAACAGTAATACCTCCCTTCTTAGGGACACAATGGACAGGACTTACCCACTCACTATCAGCAACGGGATAGATTATACCTGCCTCCAGAAGCTTTAGTATTTCTTTTCTTACCACTTCTTTCATTTTAGGATTCAGACATCGTTGAGGATCACGAACTGGTTTGGCATCTGCCTCCAAATTTATTTTATGTGGACAAAGAGTGGGACTGATGCCCTTAAGATCATCAAGAGTATATCCAATAGCAGCAAGATGCTTCTTCAGAGTTTTCAATAATCTTTCTTCTTCATGCTCTGAAAGGTTAGCACTAATAATAACAGGGTATATCTTCTTTTCATCAAGATAAGCATATTTAAGATTATCAGGCAAAGGTTTAAGCTCAAACACGGGATCACCCTTGGGTGGAGGAGGATCCCCTAGAATTTCAACAGGCAAATTGTGTTTTAGAATAGTTTCCTGTTTAAAGAATACTTCATCTATTTCCCTTCTTTCATTCATGAACATATCATTTTCATGGTCTAGCAAATAGTGTTCTAAAGGATCACTAGGAGGTACGGCAATAGAAGCAAGACCAATAATCTCATCCTTACTAGGTAATTCTTCCTCATGATGTTGTTTACTAAATTTAGGGAAATTAAACTCATGAACCGTATCATCCAAGCCAACAGTAACAACATTCTTTGTGTAATCTATGGAAGCATTGACAGTGTTTAAGAAGGGTATACCAATATAATGGGACAAAAGCTATCTTGTGGGGAACCAAGAACAAGAAAATCAGCAGGATATTTAGTTTTCCCACACAAGACTTCAACATCTCTAACAATTCCCATCGCTGAAATAGTATCTCTATTGGCAAGTTTAATTGTGACATCAATATCTTCTAACTCAGCAGGTGCAATTTCATTCTTAATTTCTTCATATAAAGTATGTGGTATAACACTAGCACTAGCACCCATATCACATAAGCCATGATAACAATGATCTCCTATTTTAACAGAAATAATAGGCATGCCTACCACAGGTCTATGTTTATCTTTAGCACAAGGTTTAGCAATTCTAGTAGTTTCACCTTCGAACTGAATAACATGCCCATCAATATTATCAGACAAGAGATCGTTAACAATAGCAATATTAGGTTCTACTTTAACTTGCTCAGGAGGTGTATAAGTTCTAATATTGCTTTTACGAACAACAGTTGAAGCTTTAGCATGATCCTTTATTCTAACAGGGAAAGGTGGTTTCTCAATATAAGAAGTAGGAACAATAGGATCATTATAAGTGACAGTCTTTTCTTCAACTTTAATAGGTGCAGCTACTTTTACTTCTATGGGAGGATGATATTTAAACCACTTCTCCTTAGGGAGATCAACATAAGTAGCAAAAGATTCACAGAAAGAAGCTACTATCTCAGAGTCAAGTCCATATTTAGTGCTAAACTTACGGAAAATATCGGTATCCATAAAAGATTTAACACAATCAAACTTAGGTGTCATACCTGACTCCTTACCTTCGTCGAGGTCCCAATCTTCAGAGTTGCGTTTAATTCTATCCAATAAATTCCATCTGAATTCAATAGTCTTCATCATAAAAGAGCCAGCACAAGAAGTATCGAGCATGTTGCGATTGTTTTCAGAAAGCCGAGCATAAAAACTTTGCATAATTATTTCTCTCTGGAGCTCATGATTGGGGCATGAATATAACATTGATTTAAGCCTCCCCCAAGCTTGAGCGATGCTTTCTCCTTCGCGAGGCCAGAAATTATATATATAATTGCGATCACGATGAACAAGATGCATAGGGTAATACTTTTGATGAAATTCCAACTTCAATCTTTTATAGTCCCATGATCTCATATCATCACATTGCCTATACCATACCAATGCGTCTCCCTTCAAAGATAAAGGGAAGACCTTCTTCTTAGCAACATCATCGGGTATACCTGCAAGCTTAAATAATCCACAAACTTCATCCACATATATTAAGTGCTCATCAGGATGCTTTGTTCCATCTCCTGTAAAAGGATTAGCTAGCAGTTTTTCTATCATACCCGAAGGATACTCAAAGGAATTTCATTTTCAATAGGTTCAGTAGGTTGAGGAGCAACTCTTTGCTCTACTGGACGGGGTGAAGATACCCCGAACAAGCCCCTCAGAGAATTACTTTCCATAGTAACAAGTGACAGTAAATTTCAGCACACTATATAAATTTTTCCTTACCAAATTCCACCTACCAAAGGCGCTACACTCCCCGGCAACGGCGCCAGAAAAGAGTCTTGATGACCCACAAGTATAGGGGATCTATCGTAGTCCTTTCGATAAGTAAGAGTGTCGAACCCAACGAGGAGCAGAAGGAAATGATAAGCGGTTTTCAGCAAGGTATTCTCTGCAAGTACTGAAATAAGTGGTAACAGATAGTTTTGTGATAGGATAAATTGTAACGAGCAACAAGTAACAAAAGTAAATAAAGTGCAGCAAGGTGGCCCAATCCTTTTGTAGCAAAGGACAAGCCAGAACAAACTCTTATAATAGGAAAAGCGCTCCCGAGGACACATGGGAATATCGTCAAGCTAGTTTTCATCACGTTCATATGATTCGCGTTCGATACTTTGATAATTTGATATGTGGGTGGACCGGTGCTTGGGTGCTGTTCTTACTTGAACAAGCATCCCACTTATGATTAACCTCTATTGCAAGCATCCGCAACTACAACAAAAGTATTAAGGTAAACCTAACCATAGCATGAAACATATGGATCCAAATCAGCCCCTTACGAAGCAACGCATAAACTAGGGTTTAAGCTTCTGTCACTCTAGCAACCCATCATCTACTTATTACTTCCCAATGCCTTCCTCTAGGCCCAAATAATGGTGAAGTGTTATGTAGTCGACGTTCACATAACACCACTAGAGGCTAGACAACATACATCTTATCAAAATATCAAACGAATACCAAATTCACATGACTACTCATAGCAAGACTTCTCCCTTGTCCTCATGAACGAACATAATTACTCACAAAGCATATTCATGTTCATAATCAGAGGGGTAATAATATGCATATAGGATCTGAACATATGATCTTCCACCAATTAAACCAACTAGCATCAACTACAAGGAGTAATCAACACTACTAGCAACCTACTAGCACCAATCCCGGACTTTGAGACAAGAATTTGATACAAGAGATGAACTAGGGTTTGGAGATGAGATGGTGTTGGTGAAGATGTTGATGGAGATTGCCCTATCCCGATGAGAGGAGCGTTGGTGATGACGATGGTGATGATTTCCCCCTCCGGGAGGGAAGTATCCCCGGCAGAACAGCTCTGCCGGAGCTCTAGATTGGATCCGCCAAGGTTCCGCCTCGTGGCGGCGGAGTCTCGTCCCGAAAAGTTCCTCCTTATTTTTTTCTCATCAAAAGACCTCATATAGGAGAAGATGGGCATCGGAGAGCCACCAGGGGGCCCACGAGGTAGGGGCGCACCCTAGGGGGGTGCCCCCACCCTCGTGAGTAGGGTGTGGGCCCCCTGGCCTTCATCTTTGGCGTGGATTTTTCTTTATTTCTTTTAAGACGTTCCGTGGAGTTTCAGGACTTTTGGAGTTGCGCAGAATAGGTCTCTAATATTTGCTCCTTTTCCAGACCAGAATTCCAGCTGCCGGCATTCTCCCTCTTATGTAAACCTTGTAAAATAAGAGAGAATAGCCATAAGTATTGTGACATAAAGTGAAATAACAGTCCATAATGCGATAAATATCGATATAAAAGCATGATGCAAAATGGACGTATCAATAATCACTCAAGTGTTTAATCATATAAGCATTACGTTTCAGTTGTCTACCAACATAATCATTGAAGTTTTCTTGTTTAACAATAAAATTATCAAACTCGTCTAAGCATTGGCTAGCAGACTTATAATGAGGAATATCACCTTCATCAAATCTATAGAGAGAATTTACCTTTACTATCTGTGTCGGGTTATCAAGACCATGTATTTCTTCAATAGGTGGTAAATTCTTAACATCTTCAGCATTAATACCTTTTTTGATGCGGAGCATCCCAAGGTCATCCCCATGGACCTATCATCGTCTCACCAAGTGCCTAGAAGACCCATGACACGGGCACGTGCAAGAGCTCTCGAAACCGTGGTGACATCTCTCCTCTCACAATTCCACTTCAATGCACATCCAGAAACAAGCATAGTAGTGGCCACCCATCCTCCTCACCGATCGGAATTCCTGGTCGTCGGATCTTTTCCTTTATGCGTTCTTGACCGTCTGATCTCGCTCGGGAGAGATCTTGGCCGCCGAATCTACCCGGATCACTACTACAATGAACAGTGATGAATAGTAGCTTCCATTCACTTTTTCTTACTAGTTTTGTCTACTCAGGAATTACTGTCTTACCTAGCTGACGTGTGAGGTTGATACCTGGTGGGCCGCGCTGGTCAGCGGCTTTGCCGGTGCGTGTGGTCTGTGCGAATCGTTGGCGCCCTCCAGATCGTGCCACCGCCTGTAAAATTAGGTGACCGTCAAGGGTATTTTAGACATTTCATGTGGTTAGGAAAATATCCAATAGCAACAGGGCTGTGAACCTAGCCGTCGCTCCTTCCTCGCTCTCGCGTCGTATCCCCTCCTCTCCCTCTCTCAAACCTTGACCCCGCCTCCACTCACCGGCGCATCCTCTCCTCCTCCACGCCACCTCCCACCCCTCTCCAGCCAGCCTACTCCCTCCTCCCTTCCCTCCCCACTCTTCCCCATGTCCCTCTTTGCTGCACCACGCCCTCCCCCACCTTCAAAGGCAACATGGACCTGATCTGGAACTTTCAAAGATGGCTACCATGAACTTTCAAAGACGGCTACTAGATCAGCAACGCACCTTGGCGCGAGGGTGCCGGTCCTAACGATATGGTCAAGCCGTGGAAGATCAAACGGCATGATGCATTAGTATGAAGGCAAGTTTAGCAAGTTTAGCATATGCATTATATGGTCAAGCCGTGGAAGAAACAAGCATAGGCTGCTATAGTACTGATGAGTCACAAATGGTCAATAAATTTTTTCATGGATCTTATCGACTGACTCTAATTAGCATTACTAGCATATTTATCATTTCCTTAATTGTTAACAATATATGTAATGCTCACTCTGCTTTTGAAGGTTCCTATATATATACTAAGAAAGGCGGGGCTTCTTTTCTTTAGCATGAATCTGCTTATTTGTCCATCCCTTTGCACTGGCTTGGAGTGGTAGCATTGTTTACTAGATGATTACCAATGGAATCATTTGGGATAAGAAAAGGTATTGTCTTTTGATCTCTGATGCGACCATTTTCTAATATTAATTAGTGATAACATGGTTTCCTTGTCAAATTTTATGGCAGCTACAGGGCTGGAGGCGGCATTCGGGGTTGGAGATGGCAGGAGAAGCAGAGCTCCCTTGTGCCACTCCCTCTACAAAGGTGATGCTTGCTCCCATTCATGGCTTGGTTTGCTAAATTAGTGGGACTTGTGATTAACTAACAGTTCTTACATATATGTGCTTTCATTAAGAAAAATAACCTACCATGGTAGATTAGTTGATCCAGGGCTTAAGTTATATACCAAAATAATGCTGAGAGTTCTGTCAGAAGTACCTTGAGCCTTTTTATTTTTTATATTCTGTTTTGACACTCATTTAATGTCATTTGCAGTGTGAAGTAGAAAAATATCATAAAGAGCTTGATGACTTCTATCATTATTGGTCATAGTATATTAAAGGGTGTTTAGGTGACCAATTAGGAAATAATCAATTGTGAATGCTTAATATGGTTACAGCCGGTCATATAAATTACCAAAATGTTCAGAATTGGGATGTGCGAATGCTCTATCTTTTCAGTTACATAGATTCATTATTCAGTCCTCAAGCCATCTACTTACTGGAATAGGCAACAAATGGAGGATGGTAGACTATAGAAACTGGTCTAAGGTTGCAAAAGTAGTGGGATGAACATTACTTAGCAGTATACAACTTCATGACATATTCTTAGGTTTATGCTTGATTATTTGCATGATTTTGGTTGCTCCCAACTCTGTTCTTAGCTGAAGGTTATTCATCAAAATTCATGGACATTGGAGGACATATTTATATGTATAGTAAGCCTTTTTTTTGGGTGACATTTACCAACCCGTCCACCTGAGCATGATGCTGCCACTGCTCTCCCTGTCAAGGCCGCCCCTCGGAGCTACTCCTGATCCACCAGGGAGGCGAGGAGCACCAGCAGATCGAGTCCGCAGTGTTTTCTTTAGTTCAGGCACGGATGATCTTGTGCAGATTTTATCGTCCATGGTTTCTTTAGTTCAGGCACGGATGAACATCAAGATGCAGAAAAGGAATATAGGCTTGACTTTGGTTTTATTAGGTGTCTTAAAAATCGAGTTTGATTTTAGTTAAGGCAAGGATGAGCATCAGGATCTAATTGTGTTTGAGTTACCTATTCAGTGAAGTTGGATCGGTGCTCTGGAGATGTCATGTCTAGGTTATTGCACATGGATAAGAGTTCTTATATTCTGTTACGATGATGGAGATATCCACCATCTTTTTAAAAAAAATGTTACAATATCGGTTGGTTTTGGTTATCAATCCTGAATCAGAAACTCAGAAAATATAAAACATCTTCATCTGGCTGTATTTAAATATCTGCTTTATGGCGGCAGATGCTATATGTTGGGTTGATCTCCGTCGCCTATAGCTTTTAGATGTACTTTCTGGATAGGGTGTCTTCTCTTCAGGGTGGTTATGTGATGGTCGTCTTCTCCTGAGTCAGGTTGATATGCATTCAGGTTGCTGTGCATGTATACTATGATTAGTGGCTGGTTGTAATAACTCGTGGATATTCATCGTTCTTTTATTCAACGTGTATCTTATCCTTTGCCTGACCATGTTACTCGTACATGGGTATAATGTAAGATGGCTTATGCACTTGAATGCCTGGTGATATGCTATGTAGGGTTATATCGGTCCTTCTTCTAATGTTATGTGTCTTGCTTCTTATTTGCCCAGCGTTTCGGTATGACGTTGTCTGGTCATTGACATGGCACGTGCCCCGGTTGCGGCTCGTGGTCAAGGCGCGTTTGAAGTTGTCATCAGGTTGGTAGGTGGTCGTGCCGTGGCCGTGGGCGGGCTGCTGCTGGTCGTGGACATGCGAGCGGCCGTGGAGGTTCTAATACTGGGTGTGCCCCTGTTTCTGATTGTGTTGCTGGCCGTGCAGATGCTACTCATTGGGTGCCTGTCGCTGGAGCCCAGCCTGTCGCCAGGCGTCGGGGTCCTGCTCGGAGGGTGCCTGCCGCTGGAGCCCAGCATGTTGCTGGGCACCGGGGTGCTGCCCGGCTGGTGCCTGACGTTGGGCTCCAGCCTGTCGCCGGTCGTGGGGGTGCTGCTCGGCGGGTGCCTGCCGCTGTACACCAGCCTGTTGCCGAGCGTGGGTGTGCTGCTCGGCGGGTGCCTGCCGCTGTAGACCAGCCTGTTGCTGGGCATGGGGGTGCTGCTCGGTCGGTGACTGGCATCGGCCGTGCTATTGGACTTGGGGCTGCTTTCCCTTCTCGGCGGGTGCCAGGCGCTGGGATTGCTAGGCGTTACACGCCACGTCAGCTATTGGGTTTCCTCCTCGCAGGCGTACATGTAAGTCTCTATCCGTAGTTTTTCGTCCTTCTTTTGTATCTTAGGGTGCTCTACCAATTACTTCATTTCCGTGTTGTTTATGACGTGGTAGGTGATGGTTGGTTTCCTTTTTTGAGCTCGGCCGTGGCGGCTGCAAATCGCAGAAAACGGAAAGGGTGCGTTGAGTTTAAGCGTGCTCACTACGAAGGTGCGTGCGAGTTCTTAGTTTATTGTTAGTTGTTGTCATTTGGGTGTGTGGTGCCTTAACTGTTTCTACATGTTCTGTTAGAACGTGTCGCCGACGGCACCTTGCCGAAGGATTGTCATGGTTTCTCAGTTTATGTGAGCTCGGAGGTTACCGGGGTGGATCGCAACAAACGGAAAAAGCGTAAAGTGTCGATTAGACTGCGTCGTCCTGGACATGAAGGTGCATGGAATTCCTTGATTTCTTCTTGCTTTTTGTTGTTTCCATGTAGTCTCTTATTTGGGCGTACGTGTCTTGTTAGATGTTGTGGTCAAAGGGCCTTTGCCGAAGGATTGGCAAGGTTTCTCGGTTGGGTTTGTTGAGTCTCTTAAAGGTACCTAATGAAAAAGCATTGTTTCCCTGGTCGTGTCATTGTTGTTTTTCCTTTACGCTTGGTTTGTGCCTTATAGTCTTGTGCTTTGGTCGTTGTTAGCTTGCTATGCAGATAGGTCATACTATGGCCCTCCAGATTTCTTATGCCGGTATTGTGTTGCCTCCTTCTGGTTTGCTGAGTGTTCTTAGTCCGGGTCATCCTGGACACAACGTAAGATGTTTTACAATCGCTGTTGTAAAGGCGCTAAGGTCTATATTCCTCCCTTTAAGGATCCCCCGGCCTATCTTCGGGAGCTCCTTCGATTCGATGGTACTTCTCGTGCAAAAAAAATTCATCCGGGCTATACGTGAGTACAATTGTATGTTCTCTTTTACTTCGATGGGTGCTACTGTTGAACGCTCTTTTGGTGGCAGTCGTGGGACTAAGATCTTCAAGATAAGTGTTCAAGTGTCTCATCGTATTGGTTCGCTGGTGCCCAACGGTGATGATGCTCCTAAGTTTGCTGAGTTGTACATACATGACCCCGCTAATGAGATTAGACATAGGATGAATGCTTTAAATCCGGATGATAAGCATACTGGGGGGTCGATGAGAGTATTGTGGTTGGCCTTAGAGATATGCTTAATGAGTCTAACCCATTGGTACAGACCTTTAGGGAGGCGAGTAAGATGATAGAGGGTCGTGGTGATGAACCTATCGAGGATATCTCGATTCGTACCATAGGGCCTTCGGAAGGTGATAGTCCACAATTTAGCTTGCCTACAACTACTGGGCTTGCTGCTTTGGTTGTCGATGGTGGGTTCACGTTAGAGGCGTCTTCTCGAGATATTGTTGTCTGCAGTCGTTCTGATGGTTTGCAGTAGATATCTTCTCTGAACACTGCGTTCATGCCTCTGCAATATCCGTTGCTTTTTCCTTATGGTGAAAGGGGGTTCTAGATTGATGTTCCTCACCTGATTGTTCCTGAAGAAGGTGAGGATGATGGGGCCGTAGATCCTGATCCTGCACCTGGAAGTCCGTCTGTTGAGGCATCTTCGTATCCTTCTGGGGGTGGTGACTCGGACACGAATAGTCGGAATAGGATGACCATGCAAGATTACTATCATTTTATGTGCCATTACAAAGGTGATCAGCCCAATCCATATATATGCTATGGTCTCCTCTCCTCCCAATCCGTTGTTGATGCGCGCGCATGCATCGATGAGAGTAGACTGTGGTATATCATAAGAAATCAGGACATGTTTAGATCAGAGCATATGCAGGGTATTATCGATGCAGTAGGTGATGTGTGTATGGATGGCGACGCTGTTGGAAAGAGGACCATTGTTCCCTCCAGTCACATGGGTGGTTGTCGTTATTTTTAATGGGAATTTCCATGATGGCCTTGCCGTTTGTCGGGTGCATGGTGCACCAGACGTATTTACCACTTTCACTTGTAATCCCAAGTGGCCCGAGATCACCGCTGCATTGGAGCCAGGACAGGCGTCTTCTGATAGGGCAGACATTGTTGTTAGGGTCTATCACATGAAGCTTGCCGAGTATTTGGACGAGATCAAGTCAGGGCGGGCTTTTGGCCCCATCAAAGCTGGTACTATGTGCTGTTGTGCTTTGTGTGTGGTCGGTGTTTCTTACCGGCCTTTTATTTATTTTGCTTGCTGGTCTGGCTGATTTATCTTCTTTATTTCCTTTTCAGTCCTGTATACTGTTGAGTTCCAGAAGCGTGGGCTGTCACACGCGCATATACTTGTCTGGCAGAGAGGGGGCAACAGTAAGATTGGTGTTGAAAATATTAATTCATTAATATCTGCTGAAATACCTGATGCATTGCTTGATCCTCTAGGATATGCTTTAGTTTCTGAGTTTATGATGCACGGTCCGTGTGGTGAAATGAATGATAAATGTGTATGCATGAAAAAGGGTGTTTGTTCTAAATATTTCCCAAAAGATTTTAGACATATCACTGTCATTGATGATAATGGGTTTGCCTTGTATCGACGTCGTGACGATCGTGGAAGGGTCTATAAAAATGGTCATTACCTTGACAATAGGCATGTTGTTCCTTATAATATGGCGATGCTCAAGAAATTTTAGGGACATATAAATGTAGAGTGGTGTAATAAGACACAGGTGATGAAATATCTCTTTAAGTATGTCACCAAAGGTGCTGATTACTCTAAGGTCATGTTAGAAAGGCTAAAAAATTTGACTAAATCTGGTTGTCGTACAGTAGATGAGGTTCAGGAGTATCTGATATGTCGGTATATATGTGAGTATGATGCATTGTGGCGCATATTTGGGTTTGAAATACACTTTAAAATGCCGTCGGTTCAAAGGTTGACCGTTCATATGCCTGGCATGAATACTATTTACTATCGTGCTAGTGCTGACCTCACGAAATTGTTGATTCCGACTTCTTGTGAAAGACTATGCTTACCGAATGGTTTTTTGCGAATGAGACATTCGAAGATGCCCGTTCATTAACTTATTGTGATTTTCCAACTTCTTGGACCTGGGACGCTAAAAGTAGGTCATGGCATCCAAGGGGTGGGGGTGAAAAGATTGGCCGCATGTATTATGTACATCCTTTGAGTGGTGAGTTGTATTACTTGTGCATGCTTTTGATGATTGTTAAAGGGGCTAGGTCTTTCGAAGATCTTCGAACATATGTTGGTCGTATTTATCACACCTTTAAAGAGGCTTGTGCCGCGCGTGGTTTGTTGGGAGACGATAACGAGTGGTACATAGCGTTTGATGAAGCGGTTGTTTGGGGGTTTGGGCATCGACTTAGACAACTATTTGTGACTATGCTCATGCATTGTTCTATCAAGGATGAGATGGGTTTCTTTGAACGTTACTGCACTAGCATGTACGATGATATCGAGCATGGGTTCCGTCATGCCCTGGGTAATCCAAACTATGTTGTTCCTCCTGAAAGATTGAGAAATATGCTTCTTGACGAGTTGGCCGATGTTTTATTGAAACATGGTTCTGATATAAGAAGTTTTAACTTGCCACCTCGCTCTGGCGAAGGTGAGCAGTCTGATGATAATCATCTAATTCGTTAGGAACTGTCTTATGATGCATGTGCTCTGTCTAAACAGTACTTGGTTATGTCTGATAGTTTAAATGAGGACCAATTGGTTGCTTATAAGACGATTGTAGAGTGTGTGCAGGCGGGGAGCCTGGGCTTTTTTTTGTCTCTGGGTACGGTTGTACTGGGAAGACATACCTGTGGAGTGCAATATGTGCTTTCCTTAGGGGCGAGAGGAAGATAGTGCTTACTGTTGCGTCGTCGGGAATTGCATTGCTGTTGTTTCCTGGTGGGAGGACCGCTCATTCTCGCTTTAAGATACCTATTCTTCTTGAAGATAATACACAGTGTGATATTAAAAGAGGCTCTAAGCTTTGTAAGTTTTTGATGGTATCTTCGCTTGTTATTTGGGACGAGGCACTGATGACACACAGGAAATGCTTTGAGGTTGTAGATAGAACTTTGTGTGATGTCCTCTCTGTGGCTAATCTAGATCTTGCGGATATTCCATTCAATGGAGTAGTGATGGTCTTGGGTGGTGACCTTAGACAAATCTTACCGGTCATTGAGGGAGGTACTAGGCCTCAGATCATTGATGCAACAATCACGAATTCTCCGCTATGGCATTCTGTTCAAAAATTGTCGCTTTCTATTAACATGCGCTTGGGTGTGCATGGTGCGGATACCCAGGTGCAGAAGGATGTTGCCTTATTTAGCATATGGGTGCTAGATCTTGGGGAAGGGAAGTTGCCTGTCACAAGGCGAGGCGATGAGGTTGAGGCTTCTTGGATACAGATACCAGACGACCTCTTGGTTTGTACGTATGGTGATCCAATAGCTGCTATTGTTTCTTCTGTCTATGGTGATTTTTTGCATAACTACCTGAACTCTGGTTACTTGCAAGAGAGAGCCATTTTAGCCCCTACCAATGACCATGCTGAGGATATTAATGATCATATTCTTGCATTGGTTCCTACTGATAGCAGAGACTATTTGAGTGCTGATTCTATTGACGATTCTTCGGATTCTGTTAGGGACAAAGATGTTTACTATCCAGTCGAGTACCTGAATGCAACTAAAATTATAAATTTCCCAAATCATAGGTTGACTCTTAAGGTTGGTGTTCCGATTATGCTTCTTAGAAACCTGAGCCAGGCAAATGGTTTGTGTAATGGTAAACGACTAATTGTAAAAGAATTAGGTGATCAGCTTATCGAAGCTGTCATTATGGCTGGCTCACATGTGGGTGATACTGTTTATATCCCCAGGATTGAATTATTGGCAAAGAAGGGAAATGCACCCTTTGTGCTTAGACGTCGCCAGTTTCCTGTTCGTGTGTGCTATGCCATGACAATTAATAAGAGCCAGGGACAAACCCTGTCTGCTGTTGGTATATATCTTAAGGGTCCTGTTTTTACTCACGGGCCGCTGTATGTGGCAGTGTCTCGTGTTACGTCGAGGGCTTCTTTGAAAATCCTTATATTAGATGCTGATGGAAAATGCGGCTCTGAGACCAAGAACATTGTTTTCCCTGAGGTCTTCCGGGTTGCGGGGCTGACTTAGGTTTGGGTATGATGGTAATCTTCATTTTGGTAGGTTTTCGCATGCTTTTGTGAGTTGGGTGATATTTTGGGTGGCGACATATAGTGTTGGCTGAATAAATATGTCGTCCCATGCGATGGGGGTGATATTTTGAATGTTCGCATGTCCTGGGATTGGCTTTATTCCGCGGTTTGGTTTAGATTTACTGAGTTTAACGGTGAAGTTGTGTTTTGGTGCTGATACTTTTGTAGTAGATGCTGATGACTGATCTGCAGGCTCTTCTTGTGGGGAACAAGAACCTGACCATTCGTGTGTATGTTTCACGTCTGTAGCAGCATTGTGGATCCACTGACAACGGTCCTATCAAACACACTGACATGGTCCTTTTGGATGTGTAGGTACATGGCTTCTCTAGACCCCGTGCCCTATGTTGTTTGTAATTTTCTCCTACCTTTTCTGCTTGGTAACTGATCTTTCTTGTTTCTTGGCAGGTCTAACATAAACTTGTGCCTAAGTTCAATTGAGACAACGACATCCATGTTGTTTCTTGGCATGGGCAACCACATCTATGCTGATATTGGTGAGAAGCACGTGCTAATACCCTTTTTGTGACTTGAATTGATATTTTTCTTATTTGACCCCACCAAAATATATCTCAATGCAGCTATTCTCTAATCTAAACATGGATGACTTTCAACAGCCTCTTAGTTTTCATGCATTTAGCAAGACAATGCTACTTTGTTACTTGGTTTGATAAAATAACTACAACAAAGATGTGTAGCTTTCATGTCTTGCTCAATGTGTTCTATAATGATGATGAAAGCCTCTTTTATTTGCCAGGCTCCTGGGCTCCTTTATAGGTCTCTTGCTGTGAAGCTTGTGGTTGGCATGCCTTTCAAGGTCTGATATCCTATAACTGTATCTTCTAGCATGCAACCATTTTTTGAGGGACTCAAGGTTGAACTGACCGATTTCTTCTAGCATTCAATTCTTGCGAGGGTGGAGTTGGAGAAGGTGGGGCGTTAGAGCAGAGCCTATTGCAGCGTCCATGACCTCCTCGGGCACGACCAATCCCGCCAGATTGACCAGGTTGTGGGGTTTGGTTAGCAGTGTGTGTGGCCAGTTGTTGGAGCACACTGAAGTGAGGAGCAGTGTTGTTGTCGACCATGGATTTAGGTAGTTTCTGATCTTCTCTCTTGTTGTGGTGGTCTAGCAGGTTACTGTTTAAATGATGCATTGGTCGCAGTTGGTGTCGTGCTTGCATGTCTACTATAATGCCTCTGCTACAACATGGCATGTGTTAATGTAGTGTGTATTAAGGTTTGGTCGGCATGCTGAATAAGTCCAATATCCATCTGTTTCAGATTCTGCCATGGAAGCATTTTACCTCTCCTGCAATTTTCATTACACTAAATTAGTACTGACTGTTAATATTTCTTGTCTGTATATTTACGTTACAGGATTAGAACGAAAAGAAGAAACTACAGCGTCACATAACTGTAGCAAAGAAGGTGCTGCATGAGATGGAACAGGGTCGTATTCTGGAAGGTTAGCTCTAAATTAATGTTCATCATATGTGCTCTGTACTAATGATTGTCTTCAGGGATTATTCCATTCATATTGCTCTGAATTAATCATACTCATGCTACCTCATTACCTTATTATGTTACAACTTTGATGAAAAAGCCATTGTTGGTATTTGGAGTACAGACTGTAGAATTAGGATCCTCTGACATCTATTTACTACTCTGAATTAATTATTATTCGATGACCATATAAATACACATTTCCAAATAATATATATATTAGTTTGTCTATTCAATGGTGTCATTTTCCATTTTTATATGCATTAAGATCTCCCTGTTATTTTTGTTCTAAGGATGCACTTCAGTATTATGTAACTATGCTGATCTTACTGTCAGCATAAATAATAGATGAGTTATGATTTATGCTACATAACTTTACACCGTAACAAACTAGAGACTTCTAACTGGAAGACACAATTTTCATTTTTGAAGCGAAGAACAGAATCCCTGCTGTTCCACGGAGTGAGTACCGTTAAAGGTAAAAAAAGGAAAAAGGAATTATGGAGCTCTCTCGGTTGTACAACAAAGAGGGGTTACTTCACATACTCATCAGCAGTGAGGCTAATATCATCTCTAATCAACTGAAAAAGCAAGGGCGCAGCCTTAGTTTTCTGTTGGAAGACTTCTATTTCTCTCATTCCAAAGGTGCTAGCCTGTGCAAGCAGTGACAGTGTACTTTTTATTGATCTGATCTTCAGGCTTCATTTTGAAATTTTGGGCCACGAACACTTGATCGCAAAAGTAACATGTATCATGTTGAGGCCAATTTCTGTTTTGCATGTTGCCTTATTTCTCTTCTATCTGCAGTTTGCTTCCACGTTCTATATGTTTGCGAGGAAATTTCAAATCAATTTGTATGCTCATCTATTGTTGCATCTAGAATATGTATGTGAACCATGTACCTTACAGATTCCTTAAGGGCCTCATGATTGTTGGTGTTTTTTTTCATACGAAACACCAAGGTTATTATCCTAACTATCATAGTTTGTACCAGCAGGATTATCATAACAATTATGCAATTTTTCCAGGTGATTACATAGTTAAAGGTAGTGAATTTTTTTAGTCCTATGTGATTTCTTATCAACTGAGCTATCAAATTGTGCATTACGTACTTGGTCACAACGTTGTAACCGGCACCCTCGCGCCAAGGCGCATTTCCGATCTCATTGGATACTTTTGTACTTTAGTTAGAAGCAGAATTGTCAGAAGCAAGCATAGTGGCCATATGATGAAGCCGATAAGTGTTTAGTAGAGACTCCAATAAATTCGATCTCTCCATGATCTTTACCACATATGATATTTTCCTTCTTGGTATTTAACTTTGTCAAGTGCATGCTATGGTTCAGAACAAAATTCAGTTTCCAATTATAATTCAGTGATTTTCTTACCTTGTATTTTATTTTGCATAATTGTAGAAATTGCGGTGGCCATCCGCGGATCTACTGTCCCTGGTTTTCTTTGTCTAGGTACGATCTTTCATAATGTGTTGTATCTTGCAATATTATTTGATTTGTTCTTGCCATCATTTTTCAGTCTCTTGCAATATTATTTGATTTATATCTCTCATAAACAGAGCACAAGTTGCCCCTTCTAATTGATCTGTCTTGTGTCTATATGGTGCAGTGGTGTGTTATGTAGAATATGTACGGTCCCATGTTTTGTTTTCTGCATTACTTTGTTGTTCTCTAAGCTCTACCAATAGTGAGACCAAATTATGTTCGGTATATTCCTTACATGGTAGATCCACGGATGTCCACACCAATTTCTACAATTTTTTAATACAACAAATTGCCATTTTTAATCATACACTACCTCCTTTGTGGTTTAGGAATATGCTCTTTTATTTTGCAAGCAAAACAATTATTAAGGTTTGTGTGATCAAGTTTATATGTTGCCTGCTATGCAGTGTCCCGGGCAAGAGGACCAAGTGTGGGCGGGTAGGTATCGGCAAGGCGGGCTGTTAGCACGGTATTGCAGTTGGTCGGTAGTGGTGTACCTACGCCATGTATATATGGATCAATACTCTAGGAGGTTCCATTGAGGTCCAGTTTATCTAGGTAGTTTGTTATACTACTGAATTAGATACACTTTATTTATTAAGGATTTTTGTATATCATAATATCAAAGGCAAAAGGGTTTGTCTATGGATGCACTTCTTATGGTCATGTACAGTTCAGAGCAACTGTTATTCATTAAGAACATAATTTAACTAAAGCTCATTAAAAAAATCCCATAGAAATAGTCACTTTGGATTGGTAGTGTCAACAGGATGCAGAACATTTGTAACAATTCTTCCCATATTCATGAGACTTTCACTCTATTGTTGCATTACTCAAGTTTAATTTCATTACATATGTGTGCATGTATCAGTTTTCATACTTAAAGTGATATATTTAAGAATTATGAGAAATTTTGCCAAATTTGCCAGGCACAAAATAGAGATATCTGGTAGCACGACAAACGTCACTGATATTTTGTTGGTCATTTTTGGCGTCGCATCTCAAATGGAATGTCACTCATGGAGGCAATTGAACCAAGCTATGGCATCGTAGTTTTATATCTATTGCCACTGTTGGCTTTTGCTCTCTTGTGTTCCTGCTCATATTACTGAACTTAATGTTGGCTAATTAGCTTTGGTAATCATATGACCGTGCTGAATTGGACGTTGCCTTGCTTCTGGGACGGGTTAACTTTTATAATCTCATGACCATGTTGAACTTGATGATGTTACACTTCTGGTACAGTGTGAATGTTTCTTCTTACCATTGAACTCGATAATTGGTTGTCCTGCTACATGTGCTAAACTTGCCTTCATACTAATGCATCATGTCGTTTGATCTTCCACGGCTTGACCATATCGTTAGGACCGGCACCCTCGCGCCAAGGCGCGTTGCTGATCTAGTGAGACATGGCTACTACCTCAAACGGGCACATTATGCATACTCAGGTACCAAGGAGTTAGCCATGGAGAAGCTAAGGAGGAAGAAGGATCGGAAGCGGAAGACATGCGTGAAGACGGAGAAGAAATCAACCAAGACCCAGGCTGGCTGGACGATCCGGACGAGGTCCCGGGCGATCCAGACACAGCCCGAACGATCCGGACCCCAGCCCGAACAATCCGGATAAGTGGAGACCCGAGAGCACCCGAAGCTGCACCCCGAGGCCGAATCCTCCGGACGAGCCCCGGATCATCTGGATCCCAGCTGGACGTCCGGACCACCCGCCGGACATCCGGGCCGCCGCCAACACCGCCCGCCTACTCGCCTCGTCTGGACCCCCTCCCGGATCATCCGGGTTCCTGAAGCCCGGATCATCTGGCTGCCTGTCCGGATCATCCGGACCACCACCTGTGTGTGTGTGTGTGTGTTGGGCCGAAGTCCATGTACCCCTTCGCCCCCTTTGCCTATATAAACGACTCCTCCACCACTTTTCTAGGGTTAGCAAAGGATTAGCTCGCATTTGTGTGAGAGCTTTGCTCATCCACTTGGTTACCTTCTCCTCGGAGATCGCGCCTCATACGGAGAAGATCCCCCAAGTGGATTCAAGACCCCTTAACGAGAAGAACCTCAAGACCTCCTCACAGAGAAGATCGTGCTACTTGTATCGTCCTTAGTTGATCGTGGATTGTGTGATCTCTTATGTACTCGAGGATCTAGCATATGTGTGACTATTTCTTGTTGGTTTTAGTGATTCTCTCGTGTTCCCCCTCGTGATTTCCCTTGTTTCCCCCCTCGTGTTCCTCGTGTTCTTCTCGGGATCCGCTCCTTTCGTGAAAGATTGGCCCCTAGGGTTCCTACCCTACATCATCTTGGTATCTAGAGCCACGTTGATCATGATTTCGGAGCCTCCCCGTTGTGATTCTAGCTTGATTTTGTTGTTTTTCGTCCTAATTCGAAAATCCCCTCAAAAATAGCCCCAAAAATTTTCTTGTGATTTGTCAGTTTTGATGATGTTTTGTTGGTTTTGATCCGTGAATTTGTTGTGTTGCAAGTGGATCTTACCTTCCCCCACCATCTCCACCTCGCAATCCATCCAAAAATCCGCGAAATCATTGAATTTGCCCCCATTTTCAAGTTCATCCCAAGCTTTCCCCGAGCGAGTTGACCCGCCCGGATCATCCGGACCCTGATACGTCTCCATCGTATCTACTTTTCCAAACACTTTTGCCCTTGTTTTGGACTCTAACTTGTATGATTTGAATGGAACTAACCAGGACTGACGCTGTTTTCAGCAGAATTGCCATGGTGTTGTTTTATGTGCAGAAAACAAATATTCTCGGAATGAC
Source organism: Triticum aestivum (assembly GCF_018294505.1). Lineage (NCBI taxonomy): Eukaryota > Viridiplantae > Streptophyta > Magnoliopsida > Poales > Poaceae > Triticum > Triticum aestivum. The sequence goes on along the minus strand of NC_057809.1, from coordinate 450,124,932 downwards.
CTGAAACTCCACGGAACATCTTAGAAAAAAATAATAAAAAATCCTCGCCAAAGATGAAGACCAGGGGGCCCACACCATTCTCACGAGGGTGGGGGCGCCCCCCCCCCCCTAGGGCACGCCCCCCTACCTCGTGGGCCCCCTGGATGCCCTCCGACGCCAACTCTATATTTGCTTTCGAAGAGAAAACATCAGAGAGAAGAAATCATCGCGTTTTACGATACAGAGCCGCCACCAAGCCCTAAAACCTCTCGGGAGGGCTGATCTGGAGTCCGTTCAGGGCTCCGGAGAGGGGGGTTCGTCGCCGTCGTCATCATCAACCATCCTCCATCACCAATTTCATGATGCTCACCGCCGTGCATGAGTAATTCATTCATAGGCTTGCTGGACGGTGATGGGTTGGATGAGATTTATCATGTAATCGAGTTAGTTTGGTTAGGGTTTGATTCCTAGTATCCATTATGTTCTGAGATTGATGTTGCTATGACTTTGCTATGCTTAATGCTTTTCACTAGGGCCCGAGTGCCATGATTTTAGATCTGAACCTATTATGTTTCCATGAATATATGTGAGTTCTTGATCCTATCTTGCAAGTCTATAGTCACCTACTATGTGTTATGATCCGGCAACCCCGAAGTGACAATAATCGGGACCACTTCTGGTGATGACCATAGTTTGAGGAGTTCATGTATTCACTATGTGCTAATGCTTTGTTCCGGTTCTCTATTAAAAGGAGGCCTTAGTATCCCTTAGTTTCCAATAGGACCCCGCTGCCACGGGAGGGTAGGACAAAAGATGTCATGCAAGTTCTTTTCCATAAGCACGTATGATTATATCCGGAATACATGCCTACATTACATTGATGAATTGGAGCTAGTTCTGTGTCACCCTATGTTATGACTGTTACATGATGAACCGCATCCGGCATAATTATCCATCACTGATCCGGTGCCTATGAGTTTCCCATATACTAGTTTACGCTTATTTACTTTCCAGCTGCTACTTTTACAATCACTACAAAATACCAAAAACATTACTTTTGTTGTCTTTACTTTTGTTGCTGCTACCACCACTATCATATTACTTTGCTACTAAACAATTTGCTGGAGATACTAAGTTTCCAGGTGTGGTTGAATTGACAACTTAGCTGCTAATACTTGAGAATATTCTTTGGCTCCCCTTGTGTCGAATCAATAAATTTGGATTGAATACTCTACCCTCGAAAGTTGTTGCGATCCCCTATACTTGTGGGTTATCAAGACTAATTTCTGGCGCCGTTGCCGGGGAGCATAGCTCTATTCTTTGAGTCACTTGGGATTTATATCTGCTGGACACTATGAAGAACTTGAGAGATCCAAAAACCAAGATCTATCCCTCAACTACGAGGGGAGGTAAGGAACCGCCATCTAGCTCTGCACTTGATTCACCTTCTGTTATGAGTAAGTTTGTGACACCTACACCTGCTTCTGCTATTCGTTCCGATATGTCGCATGTTATTGATGATGCCACTTCTTCTATGCATGATACTTATGATGAAACTACTTCTATGCATGATACTACTGTGCCCCTTGGTGAATTTCTTGATGAACAAATTGCTAGGGCTAGAGAAAAAGAAATTATTGAATCTGAATACGATGATGATAGTGATGATGAAAATATGCCTGTTATTCTTGAGGGTTATCTTTTTGATATGGAATCTTCTTCCGCTATTTTAGCTTGCAAAGATAGATATGAGCTTACGAGGTTATTAGTTAAATGGAACAAAGAATCACTTAGAGATAAAATGAAACCCAACCCTGCTTTTGCTACTTCACCTATTTGTGTTCCCGATAAGGATTATGAATTCTCTGTTGATCCTGATATAATTACTTTGGTTGAATCTAATCCGTTTTATGGCTATGAATCTGAAACTGTTGTGGCACATCTTACTAAGTTAAATGATATAGCTGCCCTGTTTACTAATGATGAGAGATCGTGTTAGTTTTATATACTCAAAATATTGCCGTTCTCATTAAAGGGTGATGCTAAGATATGGTTTAATTCTCTTGATCCTGGTTGTGTGAGTAGTCCCCAGGATATGATTTATTACTTCTCTGCTAAATATTTCCCTGCTCATAAGAAACAAGCTGTTTTGAGGGAAATATACAACTTCGTGCAAATTAAAGAAGAGAGTCTCCCACAAGCTTGGGGGAGGCTTCTCAAGTTACTTAATGCTTTGCCTGATCATCCTCTTAAGAAACCCGAAATACTTGATATCTTTTATAATGGACTAACCGATGCTTCCAGAGATTACCTGGATAGTTGTGCTGGTTCTCTTTTCAGGGAAAGAACACCGGATGAAGCTGAAATTCTATTGAATAATATGTTGACAAATGAAAATAATTGGGCAGCTCCTGAGGATGATAGTATCTTTGCAAATGGATTATATTGTAGACTTGACTTGAATAAGTTGACACCTACTGAAATATCTTTGCAAATGGCTGATAAATCAACTGCTATACATGTCGGTATTTGTGAGGATGTGCCTATTGTGGTAGCAAATATTACTATTTTAACAGACTTTGTTATTCTTGATATACCCGAGGATGATAGTATGTCTATTATTCTTGGAATACCTTTTCTTAATAGTGCAGGGGCTGTTATTGATTGCAACAAAGGCAATGTCACTTTTCATGTTAATGGTAATGAGCATACGGTACACTTTTCGAGGAAACAACCTCAAGTTCATAGTATCAACTCTATTGGAAAAATTCCATCGATTATATTTGGAGGTTTTGAATTTCCTCTTCCTACTGTCAAGAAGAAATATGATATTCTTATTATTGGGGCTGTGCATATCCCTGTTGAGGTAACTTAGTGTTATTCGAAATTTCTCCGGTTTCATGATTATCAGAATGAGTTTGTTAACAAGACTTGATCAACCTTGTTAGTGGATTCTTTTTGATGAGCATGAGATGGATGAAACTAGAAGCACAAACTTCTGTACCCTCTCTATACTTTCTGTTAATTAGTAGAAATAAAGTAAAATAGTATTTTTTCTGTCTGTTTCCTGACTTATCCGTGCAATATAAAAATATCCCAAAAATAAAAGTCCTCAGAATGACATGCCAATTTAATATGATTTTCTCGGGAATATTTGAGGATTTACTGTGCAAAAATTACCGTGGGAGGAGCTGCGACCTGGCCACGAGGGTGGTGGGTGCGCCCCCTGCCTCGTGGGCCCACGGTGGCCCTCCTCCACTTATCCCAGCACCCATCTTCTTCCTCTGTCTCACACAAACCCGAAAAACCAACTCAAGCACGAGTTTCAGCCACTTTTGCTGTGATTTTTGATCTCCTTGCTCAAAGCACCTCTCGCAAAACTGCTTGGGGGAGGTTCCTTGGTATGTGACTCCTCCATTGGTCCAATTAGTTTTTGTCCTAGTGCTTTATTCTTTGCAAATTTGTGCTGCATAGGTGACCATGTTCTTGAGCTTGCATGTCAAATTTATATGGTTCTAAGTAGTTCTAATGCTTGATATAGGCTCTAGGCACTTGTAGGAGTAGTTGCTATCAGTTTTATTGAAGTTGGTTCACTTTTATTTGAAGTTACTACAAATTTCAGAATCTTTCAGAGAAAAACAATATGCTTAGGAAGATGTTCCAAGGTGGTTCCTCTAAGAAGCAAGGACCCAGGATTGCTATGCGCGATGCTGACGAGGATCCACCAAGAGACGCTCCAGTACGACCTTGCGAATGGCCGTCGGAAAGTTTTATGGACTGTGCAGGAATTAAAGAAGAATTCAAAGCATATTTTTGCAATGCCGGTCTTGAGGATTTTGAGGCTAACAAATGCCCCCAGTATCATGATCTCACAAGTTCATTTGTGAGGAGGTTTGAGTATTCATCTTTGCATAATTCTCCTTCAGTCATGTTTGATCTTTATGACAAATCTTATACCATGGACCTAGAGGATTTCACTCTTGCATGCAAACTTCCATCATGGGGCAGTATTAGGGATCCCCCTAAATCTGAATTTAGAAACTTTCTTGCTAGTATAACTGTAGGGGAATCTAGAGATATAACACAGGCTACCATAGGGAGCATTCACTTTTCTGCTATACATTATTTTGCTCTCTTCATCGGTAGATGCATAAATGCTAAGGATGAAGCATGTCACATGTGTGTCCCTGATCTTAGCATTCTTAGGAGTGTTGTGTCAGGAGACCAATCTTATCATATGGGAGCCATTGTAGCTCGTAGGTTGCATCATAATAGACACAATGGAGATTTCTTTGGAGGAATTTATGCAACCCGCTTAGCTCATTTTCTTGAGATAGACATTCATGAGAGTGATACGGAGTTGCCTCCTGCATATTTAGATTATGACTCTATGGCTTCGCACCAGTTTGTCGAGAGGCCTGAATCACCTCTCTTATATCGTTTAATTTTTGATAAATGACGTGTTTTCCGTATTACTCTCCCTGCTCCTGCCTTCTTTGATTCAAAGACAAAAAGAAGATATGTTATTACCATAGAAGAGGCAGAAGAGTACGAGAGGAGAGCGGAGGCAGCTCGACTCCATGTTGCAGCTCAGCAAGCGATAACCGCTGCACATCAGTATGATCCCAACTATTCCTCCTCATCACAGTACGACCCCAACAACTATTATTATGAATATCCGCCAGGCCAGCCGTGGCCATAGACCAACTTAGGCCAAAAGCCTAAGCTTGGGGGAGTACGTATTTCTCACCGACATTACATTTATGTTCACACACACTCATTACTAGATGTCGGTGCTCATACTTTTTCACTGTAATATCCATGTTAGTTTATTTTCTTTTTCCTGCTTTCTTCTTGTGTGTTTGTTAAACCTTAAGAAAAAACAAAAAATTAGAAGTAGTTTATTTTTCTGCTATAGTAGTAATAATTAAAAAGAAAACACAAAAATATTTCCCGTTCTTCTTTTTTGCTTGTTGGGAGCTTTCCCATGTAAATAGTTTTATTTCTTTTTCTTTTCTTTGGGGTCAGTAGGAGAAGACCATAATTAAATTGTTGAAGTGGCTCTTATATGCATTATTGTTGATTTAACCAAGAGCCCATATTGCCTTGTATTCTCATGTTTATTGAATGCTCGCAGATTCCAGCTTAGTCCAATGCATGTACACTCTTATTATTATTCACACTGTTCGGTCGTGCAAGTGAAAGGCAATTATGATGATATATGATGGACTGACTAAGATGAGAAAAGCTGGTATGAACTTGACCTCTTTTGTTTTTGTAAATATGATGAGTCCCTCGTTCTTGATTCAGCTTATTATGAATAAACATGTTTGCAATGACAATTAGAGATCATAGTTGCCTGTGCCATGCTTGATTAGCTATGAGTTATAATGATTTACCTTGTGTGCCAACATGCTATTGAGATGATTATGATGTGGTATGATGGGGTGGTATCCTCCTTTGAATGATTTAAGTAACTTGACTTGGCACATGTTCACACATGTAGTTGAAACAAAATCAACATAGCCTTCACGATATTTATGTTCATGGTGGATTATATCCTACCCATGCTTGCATCCAATGTTCATTAATTTTAATGCATGTACATGGCTGTTGTCGCTCTCTAGTTGGTCGCTTCCCAGTCTTTTGCTAGCCTTCACTTGTACTAAGCGGGAATACTGCTTCTGCATCCAATCCCTTAAACCCCAAAGTTATTCCAGATGAGTCCACCATACCTTCCTATATGCGGTATCTACCTGCCGTTCCAAGTAAATTTGTATGGGCCAAACTCTAAACCTTCAAATAATCATTCTGTTTTGTATGCTCGAATAGCTCGTGTATCAACCAAGGTTGTCCTTATCTTCCCTGTTAGGCGGGTTATTCTCAAGAGGAGTGGACTCCGCTCCTCACTCACGAGAAAATGGCTGGTCACCGGGATGCCCGGTCTCATGCTTTATGCAAACTAAATCAAAATTAATTGCAAACAAAACTCCCCCTGGGACCTGATGTATGTTGGAGGCACTTGTTGTTTCGAGCAAGCCATGGATTGATGCTTGTTGGTGGAGGGGAGTATAAACTTTACCATTCTGTTTGGGAACCACCTATAATGTGTTTAGCATGGAAGATATCGCCATCTCTTAGTTGTTACGTTGACATGAAAGTATACCGCTCAAAATACAATTTATCTCTATTTCAAAACCGAGCTCTGGCACCTCTACAAATCACTGCTTCCCTCTGCGAAGGGCCTATCCATTTACTTTTATGTCGAGTCATCACCCTCTTATTAAAAAGCACTAGCTGGAGAGCACAGTCGTCATTTGCATTCATCACTGTTATTTATATTGGGTATGACTATGATTGGATCTCTTTTACCATGAATTACAATGTCTAGTCAGTCCTTGATCTTTAAAGGTGCTCTAAATTTATGTTTTGCGATCTCAGAAAGGGCTAGCGAGATACCATCTTGTTATATCATATTATGATTGTTTTGAGAAAGTGTTGTCATCCGAGATTTATTATTATGACTTGCTAGTTGATTATGCTAATGATATGAGTAATTATGAGACCTAATAATTATTGCAAATGTGGTTAGTTATGATCTATGATGAAAACTTGAATACTGGCTTGACATAGTTACAACAACAAGAGCAAACAGAGTTTGTAAAAGTTTTTCTTTCTTTCTTTCAGTTTGTCAACTGAATTGCTTGAGGACAAGCAAGGGTTTAAGCTTGGGGGAGTTGATACGTCTCCGTCGTATCTACTTTTCCAAACAATTTTGCTTGTTTTGGACTCTAACTTGTATGATTTGAATGGAACTAACCCGGACTGACGTTGTTTTCAGCAGAATTGCCATGGTGTTGTTTTATGTGCAGAAAACAAATATTCTCGGAATGACCTGAAACTCCATGGAACATCTTAGAAAAAATAATAAAAACTCCTCGCCAAAGATGAACCAGGGGGCCCACACCCTTCTCACGAGGGTGGGGGGCACCCCCCAACCTCCACCCCAGCCCGGACGATTTGGATAAGTGGAGACCCGAGAGCACCCGAAGCTGCACCCCGAGGCCGGATCATCCGGATGAGCCCCGAATCATCCGGACCCCAACCGGACGTCCGGACCACCCGCCGGACATCCGGGCCGCCGACGACACCGCCCGCCTACTCGCCTCGTCTGGACCCCCTCCTGGATCATCCGGGTTCCTGAAGCCCGGATCATCCGGCTGCCCATCCGGATCATTCGGACCACCACCTACGTGTGTGTGTTGGGCCGAAGCCCATGTACCCCTTCGCCCCCTTTGCCTATATAAATGACTCCTCCACCACTTTTCTAGGGTTAGCAAAGGATTAGCTCTTATTTGTGTGAGAGATTTGCTCATCCACTTGGTTACCTTCTCCTCGGAGATCGCGCCTCCTACGGAGAAGATCCCCCAAGCGGATTCAAGACCCCTTAACGGGAAGAACCTCAAGACCTCCTCACGGAGAAGATCGTGCTACTTGTATCGTCCTTAGTTGACCTTGGATCATGTGATCTCTTATGTACTCAAGGATCTAGCATATGTGTGAAAAATTCTTGTTGGTTTTAGTGATTCTCTCGTGTTCCCCCTCATGATTTCCCTCGTGTTCCTCATGTTCATGGGATCCGCTCCTTTCGTGAAAGATCGGCCCCTAGGGTTCCTACCCAACATCATTTTTCCTTCATAGATTTCTTTGCCTCTTGCATATCTTCAGGACTGAGAAATAGAATACCCCTTTTCTTCGGAGTTGGCGTAGGAGTTGGTTCAGGAAGTGTCCAATCATTTTCATTACTCAACATATTATTCAATAGCAATTCAGCTTGATCAACAGTTCTTTCCCTGAAAACACAACCAGCAGAACTATCCAGGTGGTCTCTAGAAGCATCGGTTAGTCCATTATAAAAGATATCAAGTATTTCATTTTCTTGAGAGGATAATCAGGCAAATCATTAAGTAATTGGAGAAGCCTCCCACAAGCTTGTGGGAGACTCTGTTCTTCAATTTGCACAAAATTATATATTTCCCTTAAGGCGACTTGTTTCTTATGAGCGGGGAAATATTTAGCAGAGAAGTAATAAATCATATCCTGGGGACTACGCACACAACCAGGATCGAGAGGATTAAACCATGTTTTAGCATCACCCTTTAATGAGAACAGAAACAACTTAAGGATAAAGTAATAGCGAGTTTTCTCATCATTAGTGAACAGGGTGGCTATATCATTTAATTTAGTATGATGTGCCACAACAGTTTTAGATTCATAGCATAAAAAGGATCAGATTCAACCAAAGTAATTAACTCAGGGTCGACAGAGAAATCATAATCCTTATCGAAAATACAGATAGGTGAAGTAGCAAAAGAAGGGTCATATTTCATTCTAGTATTCAAAGACTTTTCTTTAAGCTTAGCTAATAATTTCTTAAGATCATATCTATCATTGCAAGCTAAGAAGTCTCTAGCAGTTTCTTCATCCATAACATAACCCTCAAGCACAACAGGCAATTCATATCTAGGGGGAGAATCTTCATCATCACTTTCATCAATATTATTAGTTTCAATAATTTCATTCTCGATCAAGAGTCTGTTCGGGGCTCCGGAGAGGGGAATCCGTCGCCATCGTCATCATCAACCTTCCTCCATCACCAATTTCATGATGCTCACCGCCGTGCGTGAGTAATTCCATCGTAGGCTTGCTGGACGGTGATGGGTTGGATGAGATTTATCAAGTAATCGAGTTAGTTTTGTTAGGGTTTGATCCCTGGTATCCATCATGTTCTGAGATTGATGTTGCTATGACTTTGCTATGCTTAATGCTTGTCACTAGGGCCCAAGTGCCATGATTTTAGATCTGAACCTATTATGTTTTCATGAATATATGTGAGTTCTTGATCCTACCTTGCAAGTCTATAGTCACCTATTATGTGTTATGATCCGTTAACCCCAAAGTGACAATAATCGGGATACTTACCGGTGATGACCGTGGTTTGAGGAGTTCATGTATTCACTAAGTGTTAATGCTTTGGTCTGGTACTCTATTAAAAGGAGGCCTTAATATCCCTTAGTTTCCAATAGGACCCCGCTGCCACGGGAGGGTAGGACAAAAAAATGTCATGCAAGTTCTTTTCCATAAGCACGTATGGCTATATTCGGAATACATGCCTACATTACATTGATGAACTAGAGCTAGTTCTATGTCACCCTATGTTATAACTATTGCATGAGGAATCACATCTGACATAATTATCCATCACTGATCCATTCCCTACGAGCTTTTCATATATTGATCTTCGCTTATTTACTTTTCTATTGCTACTGTTACAATCACTACAAAACCAGAACTATTACTTTTGCTACCGTTACTGCTACTATCATATTACTTTGCTACTAAATACTTTGCTGCAGATATTAAGTTTTCTAGGTGTGGTTGAATGGACAACTCAGCTGCTAATACTTGGGAATATTCTTTGGCTCCCCTTGTGTCGAATCAATAAATTTGGGTTGAATACTCTACCCTCGAAAACTGTTGCGATCCCCAATACTTGTGGGTTATCAACGATGCGCGTCGGGAATGGTTCCAAGGTCGATGTGATCACCGTCGGCACGCTACCTCTACATCTACCTTCAGGATTAGTTTTAAACCTCAATAATTGTTATTTAGTGCCAGCTTTGAGCATGAACATTGTATCTGGATCTCGTTTAATGTGAGATGGCTACTCATTTAAAAATGAGAATAATAGTTGTTCTATTTATATGAGAGATATGTTTTATGGTCATGCCCCGCTGGTCAATGGTTTATTTTTATTGAATCTCGAACGTGATGTTACACATATTCATAGTGTGAATGCCAAAAGATGTAAGGTTGACAATGATAGTCCCACATACTTGTGGCACTGCCGCCTTGGTCACATTGGTGTCAAGCGCATGAAGAAAGTCCATGCAGATGGACTTTTGGAGTCTCTTGATTATGAATCATTTGACATGTGTGAACGATGCGTCATGGGCAAAATGACCAAGACTCCATTCTCCGGAACAATGGAGCGAGCAACCAACTTATTGGAAATCATACATACTGATGTGTGCGGTCCAATGAGCGTTGAGGCTCGCGGTGGCTATCGTTATGTTCTCACCCTTACTGATGACTTAAGTAGATATGGGTATGTCTACTTAATGAAACACAAGTCTAAGACCTTTGAAAAAATCAAGGAATTTCAGAGTGAGGTAGAGAATCAACGTGACAGGAAAATAAAGTTCTTACAATCAGATCGTGGAGGGGAATACTTGAGTCATGAGTTTGGCATGCACTTAAGGAAATGTGGAATTGTTTCACAGCTCACGCCGCCTAGAACACCTCAGTGTAATGGTGTGTCCGAACGTCGTAATCGCACTCTATTGGATATGGTGCTATCTATGATGTCTCTTACCGATCTACCGCTATCATTTTGGGGTTATGCTTTAGATACTACCACATTCACTTTAAATAGGGCTCCGTCGAAATCCATTGAGACGACACTGTATGAATTATGGTTTGGGAAGAAACCTAAGCTGTCGTTTCTGAAAGTTTGGGGATGCGATGCTTATGTCAAGAAACTTCAATCTGAAAAGCTCGAACCCAAGTCGAAAAAATGCATCTTCATAGGATACCCTAAGGAGACTATTGGGTATACCTTCTACCTCAGATCCGAAGGCAAGATCTTTGTTGCCAAGAATGGATCCTTTCTGGAGAAAGAGTTTCTCTCGAAAGAAGTAAGTGGGAGGAAAGTAGAACTTGATGAGGTACCGCCTCTTGAACCGAAGAGTAGCGCAGCTCAGGAAGATGTTTCTGTGATGCCTGCACCAACTCGAGAGGAAGTTAATGATGAAGATCATGAAACTTCGGATCAAGTTGCTATTGAACTTCGTAGGTCCACAAGGACACGTTCTGCACCAGAGTGGTAGGAAAACCATGTCCTGAAAATCATGTTGTTAGACAACGGTGAACCTACGAACTGTGAAGAAGTGATGTCGGGCCCGGATTCCAACAAAATGGCTTGAGGCCATGAAATCCGAGATAGGATCCATGTATGAAAACGAAGTATGGACTTTGATAGACTTTCCCGATGATCGGCAAGCCATAGAGAATAAATGGATCTTTAAGAAGAAGACTGACGCAGATGGTAATGTGACCATCTATAAGGGTCGACTTGTCGCTAAGGGTTATCGACAAGTTCAAGGTGTTGACTAGAATGAGACCTTCTCACCCGTAGCGAAGCTGAAGTCCATCCGAATCATGTTAGCAATTGCCACATTCTACGATTATGAGATATGGCAAATGGACGTCAAAATGGCATTCCTTAATGGTTTCCTTAAGGAAGAATTGTATATGATGCAGCCGGAAGGTTTTTTCGATCCTAAGAATGCTGACAAGGTATGCAAGCTCCAGCGCTCCATCTATGGGCTGGTGCAAGCATCTCGGAGTTGGAACATTTGCTTTGATGAAATGATCAAAGCGTTTGGGTTTATGCAGACTTATGGAGAAGCTTGTGTTTACAAGAAAGTGAGTGGGAGCTCTGTAGGATTTCTCATATTATATGTGGATGACATATTATTGATGGGAAATGATATAGAACTTTTGGAAAGCATAAAGGCCTACTTTAATAAGTGTTTTTCAATGAAGGACCTTGGAGAATCTTCTTACATATTAGGCATCAAGATCTATAGAGGTAGATCGAGACGCCTCATTGGTCTTTCGCAAAGCACGTACCTTGACAAGATATTGAAGAAGTTCAATATGGATTAGTCCAAGAAGGGGTCCTTGCCAGCATTGCAAGGTGTGAGATTGAGCACGACTCAATGCCCGACCTCGGCAGAAGATAGAGAAAAGATGACTGTCATCCCCTATGCCTTAGCCATAGGCTCTATTATGTATGCCATGCTGTGTACCAGACCTGATGTGAACCTTGCCGTAAGTTTGGTAGGGAGGTACCAAAGTGATCCCGGTATGGAACACTAGACAACGGTCAAGAATATCCTGAAGTACCTGAAAAGGACTAAGGATATGTTTCTCCTTTATGGAGGTGATTAAGAGCTCGTCATAAAGGGTTAAATCGATTATAGCTTCGGCACAAATCTGGATGACTCCAAGTCACAAACTGGATACGTGTACATTTTGAATGGTGGGGCAGTCAGCAGGTGCAGTTGCAAGCAAAGCGTCATGGCGGGATCTACATGTGAAGCAGAGTACATAGCTGCCTCGGAGGCAGCACAAGAAGCAGTATGGATGAAGGAGTTCATCACCGACCTAGGAGTCATTCCCAATGCGTCGGGCCTGATGACTCTCTTCTGTGACAACACTGGAGCTATTGCCCTTGCCAAGGAGCCCAGGTTTAATAAGAAGACCAGGCATATCAAGCGTCACTTCAACTCCATTCATGAATATATTCAAGATGGAGACATAGATATTTGTAAAGTGCATACCGATCTGAATGTCGCAGATCCGTTGACTAAACCTATTCCACGAGCAAAACATGATCAACACCAGAACTCTATGGGTGTTCAATTCATCACAATGTAACTAGATTATTGACTAGTGCAAGTGGGAGACTATTGGAAATATTTCCTAGAGGCAATAATAAAGTGGTTATTATTATATTTCCTGGTTCATGATAATTGTCTATTGTTCATGCTATGATTATATAAACCATAAACCGTAATGCATGTGTCAATACATATATCACAACATGTCCCTAGTGAGACTCTAGTTGACTAGCTCGTTGATCAATAGATGGTTGTAGTTTCCTGACCATGGACATTGGATGTCGTTGATACCGGGATCACATCATTAGGAGAATGATGTGATGGACAAGACCCAATCCTAAGCATAGCACAAGATCGTGTAGTTCGTTTGCTAGAGCTTTTCTAATGTCAAGTATCGTTTCCTTAGACCATGAGATTGTGCAACTCCCGGATACCGTAGGAGTGCTTTGGGTGTATCAAATGTCACAACGTAACTGGGTGACTATAAAGGTGCACTACAAGTATCTCCGAAAGTGTCTGTTGGGTTGGCACGAATCGAGATTGGGATTTGTCACTCCGTATGACAGAGAGGTATCTCCGGGCCCACTCGGTAATGCATCATCATAACGAGCTCAATGTGACTAAGGAGTTGGTCACGGGATCATGCGTTACGGAACGAGTAAAGAGACTTGTCGGTAACAAGATTGAACGAGGTATGGGGATACCGACGATCGAATCTCGGGCAAGTAACATACCGATGGACAAAGGGAATTGTATACGGGATTGCTTGAATCCCCGACATCGTGGTTCATCCGATGAGATCATCATGGAACATGTGGGAGCCAACATGGGTATCCATATCCCGCTGTTGGTTATTGGCCGGAGAGATGTCTCTGTCATGTCTACATGGTTCCCGAACCCGTAGGGTCTACACACTTAAGGTTCGGTGTCGCTAGAGTTATTATGTGAAATTGTATGTGGTTACCGAAGGTTGTTTGGAGTCCCGGATGAGATCCCGGACATCACGAGGAGTTCCGGAATGGTCCGGAGGTGAAGATATATATATATATATATATATATATATATATATATATATATATATATATATATATATATATATATATATATATATATATATATATATATATATATATATATATATGGGAAGTCCAGTTTCAGTCGTCGGAATAGTTTCAGGGGTTATTGGTATTGTACCTGGACCACCAAAAGGTGTTCGGGGGTCCACCGGGTGGGGCCACCTGCCCCGAGGGACTTAATGGGCTGAATATGGGAGGGAACCAGCCCCTGGTGGGCTGGTGCCCCCCCCAAGGGCCCAAGGTGCCTAGGGTTGGAAACCCTAGGGGGAGGGGTGCCTCCCACCTTGCTTTGGGGGCAAGTCTCCCCCCTTGGCCGTCCCCCCATTAGATGCATCTAAGGGGCCCGGCCCCCTCTCCCCTTCACCCTATAAATAGATGGGGGTGGGAGGGCAGCTGCACCCCTTCCCTGGCGTAGCCCCTCCCTCCTCCAACACCTCCTCCTCCGTAGTGCTTAGCGAAGCTCTGCCGTAGAACCATGAGCTCCACCACCACCACATCATCGTGCTGCCGGAGTTCTCCCTCAACTTCTCCTCTCCCCTTGCTGGATCAAGAAGGAGACATCCCCGGGTTGTACGTTTGTTGAACACGGAGGCGCCGTGATACGTCTCCAACGTATATATAATTTTTGATTGTTCCATGTTGTTTTATTATCAATCTTGGATGTTTTATAATCATTTTATATCATTTTTTGGTACAAACCTATTGACAAAGTGCCAAGTGCCAGTTGCTATTTCCCATGTTTTTTACATCACGGAAAATCAATATCAAACGGAGTCCAAATGCCACGAAACTTTACGGAGATTTTTTATGGGCCAGAAGGAAGGCAATGGGCCCTGGTTGCACCTGGGGGTGCCCCGAGGGGGGCACAACCCACCAGGGCACGCCAGGAGGCCCAGGCGCGCCCTGGTGGGTTGTGCCCACCTCGGGTGCCCCTCGGACCGCCTCTTCGCTCTATAAATACCCCAAAAATACCAGAACCCTAGGGGAGTCGACGAAATATTCATCCAGCCACCGCAGAGTCCAGAACCACCAGATCCAATCTAGACACCATCTCGGATGGGGTTCACCACCTCCATTGGTGCCTCTCCGATGATGCGTGAGTAGTTCTTTGTAGACCTTCGGGTCCATAGTTAGTAGCTAGATGGCTCCATCTCTCCCTCTTGATTCTCAATACAATGGTCTCTTGGAGATCCATATGGTGTAACTCTTTTGCGGTGTGTTTGTTGGGATCTGATGACCTTCGAGTTTATGATCAGATCTATGTTTTTATATCCATGAAAGTACTTGAGTTTATTTGATCTCTTTTATGCATGATATCTTATAGCCTCGTTGTCGGTGTCAAAATCGACGGATCTCGGGTAGGGGGTCCCGAACTGTGCGTCTAGGCCGGATGGTAACAGGAGACAGGGGACATTTTGTTTTACCCAGGTTCGGGCCCTCTCGATGGAGGTAATACCCTACTCCTGCTTGATTAATATTGATGATATGGGTAGTACAAGAGTAGATCTACCACGAGATCAAGGAGTCTAAACCCTAGAAGCTAGCCTATGGTATGATTGTTGTGTATGGAGTTGATTGCCTACGGACTACAACCCTCCAGTTTATATAGACACCGGATAGGGTTAGGGTTACACAGAGTCGGTTACAATGGTAGGAGATCTTGAATATCGCATCGCCAAGCTTGCCTTCCACGCCAAGGAAAGTCCCATCCGGACACGGGACGAAGTCTTCAATCTTATATCTTCATAGTCCAGGAGTCCGGCTGAAGGTATAGTCCGGCTACCCGAACACCCCCTAATCCAGGACTCCCTTAGTAGCCCCTGAACCAGGCTTCAATGACGACGAGTCCGGCGCGCAAATTGTCTTCGGCATTGCAAGGTGGGTTCCTCCTCCAAATCCTTCATAGAAGATTTGTAAACACCAAGAGTAGTGTCCGGTTCTGCAAAATAAGCTTCCACATATTGCCATAGAGAGAATAATATTAGCACAAATCAAATCTGATGACGTATTCCGCAGTGTGCTATCACACTACGGCCAAGTCCTTTACTCGAATCGTTTTTATTTTTCCACCTCAGCATGTTTTGCGAGGCGGTTTCCTTGGCACGTCTTGTCAAAGCAGAGATCGTGTGCCCCCCCTTTACGGGATTCTCATCAATACGAACGTGGGTAACCCTAACTGCGCCATTTACCATGGAGCTTAGGAGGCAAGCGAGTTTTATTAGGCAGGTGGGGACGCACAACCGCATCCGCCCCTATAAGGGGATAAGGATCCACCTTTTTACCTACGCCTTCTTCCTCCTTTGCCTATCCATTTTCCGCGCACTTGAGCTCCAGCGCCCAAGTCCGCACTTCCCAGCTCTAACGCCGGAATGTATCCGAGCTCCAACGCCGAACTATGTATCCGAGCTCCAACGCCGGACTATATCCGAGGTGTCGTAAATCACCTTGGTTCAAAGAAGTTTTGAAGGAGTTTAGCCGAGCTTAATGCCGGAAATGCCCTCTATGGAGCCAGCCACTAGCGCCCGAGCTTTATGCCGGACTGCTTCCGAGGTGGTGCACCACCCCGACTATGGGCCGATTTTTTGTCAATATTTTTTATTGGTGCAATTTATTCTCTGCCGAGATATATAGCCAGTAGCCCTCAAGGTGTGTATCGGTCTAAAACCCGAGATGCACATGAAGGATGACATAAGACCGCTGATCCCAGTAGCCGCTGAGACTCAGGTTGATTTGCAAAATCGGCCTGAGGATCAAGTCCTAGCTCGGCAGAATACTTCGGGACACAAAAGCGGCGTGCTCAGTCCTCAAGACTCAGGTTGGGTGCGGCCGACCAACCTGAGGATCAAAATCTCCTCGGAAACTATATTGCACATAAAATTTTCTGCATTGGACAAGCAATGCAGTAGCCCCCGAGACACTGGTCGGGTGGCAACACCAGATCAGGGGATCGATGTGCCCCTTTAATATTTGTAAATAATAAGCCCGAAGCCCAGTAGCCCCCGAGCCTTAATGCAGGCATGGGTGGCCGAATTAAGGATCAATATCCATAGTAAAATCACAAATTATGTGTAATGACTATGTATCCGAGTACTTTACGTCATTAATGCTCGGATCCGCATTGTACAAAACTTTGTTGACCGACCATCGGCTTCCACCTCCTTGGCCAGTAGCCGAGGAGTGTTTGTCCTACTTTATAAAGCCTTTATGAGGGCAAAGATTTACGACAAACAAGGCAATCTGGCCACACGGTTTTATAAACAAAGGTACACAGAGAGATATGTTATATTACTGTTTAACAGAAGAAATGTATTCCAAAGAAAATAGTCCCGCTATCGGTTCCTTTCTTTGGGTTGTCATGCTAAGCATGATCATGAAACCTCAGCTCGAATGTAAGAGCAAAATATCGAGGATTTAGTTTGGGAGGCCAGTTAATAGCCCCCGGTAGTGTTTGGCGACAGTCGAGGTCAAGCCATAAACACTTCGGCCAATGTTATGAATGGCCCGTCATAGTCATCGGATCACTGACCAGTTTACGCTTATTGTGACAGACAGTTTTCGGCTTTCTCCACTAAGGTGCTTAACCATGTGAGCTGGAAGCACAATCGCAGTGGTTCTCCCTTTGCACGCCTAGCCGAACAAAACGGAACGTAGGAAGCAAGTGCAGGAGCCGGGTAACCCAACTATTGACCGAAGACACAATTCGAAACCGATGCATATATAGCAATATCTGAGAATGTTTTTGCCGAATCCCTAAAGGTGTCCGGCGTTGCACTGCGAGACTAATGCTGGAAAAGCACAAATAGTTTAGAAGTGCCAAAAAGCTTGGAAAACCAAGAAACGTCAGTAAAAACATGACGTCCGAACAAGATCAAGTGTTCGGTGCCAATCCAAAAATTGGTCTTAGAAAAAAAGAAGTGCTTCTGTCGTGCTTTAACATGATACATCCTATCTCAAGACTTCGAGCGGGTCAGCCTACGGCTTAACCTCCTATCCCGAGGGCGGAGTACTTCTCATTAAGCCAGTTTAGCAAACTAAACTCTAGCGGCTTTGAGAGAGAAATTAGGCTCCCCGGCTAGTGACCGCACACTCGCGTCGAAAAAGGGAGTGATAAATAATAATAATAATAATAGAACTTTGCAACAACTGAGAAGAAGAACACTTATTATAAAACGGCTCAAATAAACTTAAGAGCCCCCAAGTGACTTGGGTAGAAGAATGATTGCATGTACCGAAGTACTTATATCATATCTATGTTCAACCGAACTTTAAACGCGTCTTAACCGACCGTCAGCTTCTCCCTCTTCGGTCAAGGACCGAAAAGTGTTATGTACTCCATCGGTCGAGAATATCGACGGTGTTTCCAATAACCAGGCAATCAGGCCATAAGGCTGTAACAGACAAAGCGCGCTCAGGGAACTTATGCTATATTACCATGAAGTGTAAGAAGCATCTTCGAAGAAAATAGTACCCCCACCGATACCTTTCTTCGGTGCTCATTGTTATTATGAGACTTGTGCAATAGATTTTTTGTACTCATGAGTTCCGTTGTGTGCTGACCATCATTGAATAACTATAAGAGCGCTAGCTTTCGGCTTCACCCAGTCTGAGGTCTGGCTCGGGTGACCCAATCGTGACAATCGCAGAGGTGCTCCCTTTACTCCCTAGCCAAACAATCGGGAACGTAGGGGTAAACACAGGAGCGAGGCAACCCAGCATGCAAATCGCTTAAGTCAATGTGGTGCATATTGTGGCGTAATACACGAACAAGGAACGAAGCCATACAAGTATAATCATATGCAACAGGAAAAGCTTCATAAAAGAAGCCCCCAAGTAAATGGGGTATTTGAATTTATGCGTCACAAACAAAGTTTGGACAAGGAAAAAAATTTAGAAGGAACTTTTTTCCAAAAAGTATAATGCTTGGCCGAACCGAACACAAGTTAGAAATTAAAGCTTTGAGCATGAAAGTCCTAGGCATTTCCAATAAGTTCAGGGAAGTGAGGGCGAAGCCTTTTTTGAGAGGGAAAATACACTCCTCACCGTGTTGTTTACTTTCAGTGTTGTTTATTGTTCACAGCTGGATTGAGCTCAGTTGAGAGTGTCATGCTCTGTCAATATCTGTTGCAGGACGACTTAGCTGGTTAATGTGTTCGGTATTGATGACGCGGTCCGAGCTAGATGCGGGGCAAGGTTCCATCCCCCAAGCCGGTCCCGAGGTGGCAGAGAAGAGAGCTCGACACGCCGAAGTGGTGACATAGCACGGTCAATGCAGACCGGCAGAGTGACGCCGAAGTCCCCGGATCATTTTCCTGTGCACAAAAAATAGTGCAAACCGGAGATAATAGTAATAATGATAATTAAAAAATGTTGCATAATAAATAATTTATGCAAAGTGAGGAATAGAAGAAATATGGCCTGGCGCCGAAGTCAATGTCGATGCAGGGCGTCGGCGTGATGCGGTAAGGGCGTGGCAAAGCCTGAATTCACAGGTCAGTCCGAGTTCCAGATGCGGCATTCGCCGGACTATGTACGGAGACTGACCGGACCACCATGCGACCGTCGTTAATGCGACCACCATTTGATAGACCTGTGTACATATGATGGACAAACCAGAGTAATAATTCCTTGGGGAAAAATTGAACCCGAACAAGAAAAAAATACTAGGATTAATAGCACCTGGTTTATTTGTTGTAGCAATCTGAAGGAAGGTGATTCCCAAAATTGAGACTCGATCCGCACACCCGTTACTGGAGTAGGTTGATGAAGAGATGATGAAGCCCCCAGTCCAGCCGAGATGTCGAAGTAGGTCGGCGTGATGGACACTGGCTCGGAGGAGCAATAGTGCGGCCCTGCCGATGCAGGCCGTGACGTGGTCAATGCCGGCTTGATGAAGTGATCGTGCGGTGATGCCAGTGTGCCCGCTTCGTGTAACCCGTGGGGCAGCGATGTTGGTGATGATTTATCCTTCGCGATGCCGGACTCTTGTTCGGCTTGCTGAGATGATGATCCGAAGAAGTTGAGCTCGGCTAAAGTGACGACGTGTCTAGCGCAGGTCGGCAGCCGTGGAGTAATATTGCCGGACTGGTTTGACACCAGCCTGATGTTGAAGATCATGTTCAAAAGATCTTAAAGTTAGTGGGATGTGTTCGGGAACAAAACACAATACCCCATACAAAACTTCCTTCAAAAGGGATGTCCGAAATCCTGTTCATAAAAAAGATGAACTCGGGTCGGATTCGTTTTCGCGCAGAAAACAGATCCGAAAAGTGATGCACTAATCGGAAGGTTCCCGGAGTTTGGACGGTCGGATCGAGCTGAAATTTTGAGAGGTGGTAGATATAGGAATTCCACAGCCGATCAACGGTTGGATCTTCCAAAGGACGTCCGAGCTAGAAGCTGGACACCACGCCCTAAACTCATCCAAATTCTCATCCAGATTCCATGCCCTAGACTGGGCTTCGGTATATCATGGATTGCCAGAGATTCCTCCATCGGAACTCGACGAAATTTTCCAGGATTGTTATAGACTCAATTCCGCACAATTCCACCAAAGCGATCGTCAAATCGATACTCGAGGAGGTGGTGGCGGCAGATACGAGTTTGCTGTCCAAAAAACAGCACGGTCGCTTGAGGGCAATGTTGACGTTGAGCCCCCGAGCTCCATATATGATTCCTCCGTGATCTTGCTAGAGATCGGAGTTGATGTTTGATGAAGGCCCTCGTCCGAACATGGTGATCCGAACACGGGGCACAATTCTTGGTCGAACCAAGGTGACCAGTCGAGCTGGTGACGAAGATGCCGAAGTCGCACTTGATCTGCAGGCGAGCCATCGATCCTTTTGTCGATCACACAGCGGAGCTCTCAATGAAAGCACCAATGTCGGTGTCAAAACCGGCAGATCTCGGGTAGGGGGTCCCGAACTGTGCGTCTAGGCCGGATGGTAACAGGAGACATTGGACACTTTGTTTTACCCAGGTTCGGGCCCTCTCGATGGAGGTAATACCCTACTCCTGCCTGATTAATATTGATGATATGGGTAATACAAGAGTAGATCTACCACGAGATTAAGAAGGCTAAACCCTAGAAGCTAGCCTATGGTATGATTGTTGTGTATGGAGTTGATTGCCTACGGACTACAACCCTCCGGTTTATATAGACACCGGATAGGGTTAGGGTTACACAGAGTCGGTTACAATGCTAGGAGATCTTGAATATCGCATCGCCAAGCTTGCCTTCCACGCCAAGGAAAGTCCCATCCGGACACGGAACGAAGTCTTCAATCTTATATCTTCATAGTCCAGGAGTCCGGCTGAAGGTATAGTCCGGCTACCCGAACACCCCCTAATCCAGGACTCCCTCACTCATATTTCTACTCCGATATTTCGGTTTTGTTTGGCGAACTTGATCTATTTATTTTGCAATGGGAAAAGGTGCCCGGTAGTGGGTCCGTTCGGCGCTTGATCGGATCTTCCGCGATTTGAATCACTACGAGTACGACTCCATCAACCGCGTTCTTGTAACAAATCCGCTTAGCGATCTTCAAGGGTATGAATATGCACTCCCTCTCTCTCGTTGCTAGCATCTCCTAGATTGATCTTGGTGACACGTAGGAAATTTTTGAATTATTACTATGTTCCCCTACAACAACCCACCAGGGCACGTTTGGGCTCCCTGGCACGCCCAGGTGGGTTGTGCCCACCTGGTGGGCCCCTCTGGTACTTATCGGCTCCAATATTTTTTATATATTCTATAAAAAATCTCCGTAAAGTTTTAGCTCATTTGAAGTTGTGCAGAATATGTAGCCTCACGTAGCTTTTTCAGGTCCAGATTTCCAGGTGCCAGAATTCTCCTATTTGTGTGTACCTTGCATATTTTGAGAGAAAAGGCATTAGAATTACTCCAAAAAGCATTATTATGAATAAAAACAATATAAATAACAGTAGGAAAACATGATGCAAAACGGACGTATCAGGCTCCGCCTTGTCGGCGAGGAGCGCCGGAGGCCTCGCTCTGTTTCTGCTAGAGAGAAGGGCGTGGTCAAACCTGACTGGTGGGTCCAAGGACCACTGTCAGCGACTTAGACTGCGCCAGGTTGGCTGTAAGTGGAAGCGTACTTTTTAGATTACGTATTCACTTCCTAGAAAGTGTATTTCTGCCCGAACCGTTATCTATTTAGAGTTTAAGTAAATACAAAATTTTGACCCAAGTTTGACTGCCTGTAGTTTTTAAACCACAACTCCAAATGACTTGATTATTTTTCTGTTATTCCTCAAATTTCATATAGTTCATTTTAGTATTTATTTCAAAATTTTCCAAACACCTTGTTTGTACTATTTTGAAATTATGTGGTAATTGCAATATTTTGAAAAATAGAAGAAATGGAGGGAAGATGTATTTTACAAAATTGTGGAGTGAATCAACATTTCTACACACCCAAGGCAAGCATCTTGAACACTTGATATGATGATTGCTTGGTTGATTGATAGCTAGAATTTTGAAACATGTTTAGGTTAATTCAAATGAATTTGCAAAGTTGATAATCATGCATGTAAGATGACTAGCTAATGTTTTGATTTCACTTCAACATGTAACATCTGTGGGTGTGGTTATTGCCTCTGCCACACATGCATATGTTGTTCTGACTAAACTGCAGGAAAGAGTCAGCCATGAGAAAAAGTGAACGTGTGTAACAGCCACGATGTGGCTATATCTCCCACGTGTCGGGGCACGACTTAGAGGCATAGCCGCATGGTAGGTTTGTCGCAAGAGGGGTAATCTTCACACAATCCCATGTACTGAATAAGAAAGGGATAAAGAGTTGGCTTACAATCGCCACTTCACACAAATACAAGTTAAACATACATCATCCAGAATACAATCAAGGTCCGACTACGGAACCAAAATAAAAGAAGACAACCCCAAATGCTAGATCCTCGATCGTCCCATCTGGGCTCCACTACTGATCAACTGGAAACGAAACAACACAACAAACACGATCTTCATCGAGCTCCCACTTGAGCTCAGTTGCGTCATCTGCACTGGAATCATCGGCACCTGCAATAGTTTGGAAGTATCTCTGAGTCACGAGGACTCAACAATCTCACACCCACGAGATCAAGACTATTTAAGCTTATGGGTAGGAAAGGGTAGTGAGGTGGAGCTGCAGCAAGCACTAAGAATATATGGTGCCTAACATACGCAAAGAAGAGCGAGAAGAGAAGCAACGCAACGGTCGTGAACTAGAAGTGATCAAGAAGTGATCCTGAAACTACTTACGTTCAAGCATAACATAAGAACCGTGTTCACTTCCCGGACTCCGCCGAGAAGAGACCATCACGGCTACACATGCGGTTGATTCATTTTAATTAAGTTAAGTGTCAAGTTCTCTACAACCGGATATTAACAAATTCCCATCTGCCACATAACCGCGGGCACGGCTTTCGAAAGTTCGAACCTCGCAGGGGTGTCCCAACTTAGCCCATCACAAGCTCTCACGGTCAACGAAGGTTATTCCTTCTCCCGGGAAGACCCGATCAGTCTCGGAATCCTGGTTACAAGACATTTCGACAATGGTAAAACAAGACCAGCAAAGCCGCCCGATGTGCCGACAATCCCGATAGGAGCTGCACATATCTCGTTCTCAGGGCAACACCGGATAGGTCAAGCTACGAGTAAAACCAGCCCTCAAGTTGCCCCGAGGTGGACCCGCAGGTTGCCCGGTTCGGACCAACACTTAGACAAGCACTGGCCCGGGGAGGTTAAAATAAAGATGACCCTCGGGAGCATGACTCCCAAGGGAAAAGTAGGTGGTGGTGAGGCAAAAGGTAAAACCAAGGTTGGGCCTTGCTGGAGGAGTTTTATTCAAAGCGAACTGTCAAGGGGTCCCTATAACACCCAACCGTGTAAGGAACACAAAATCAAGGAACATAACACCGATATGACGGAAACTAGGGCGGCAAGAGTGGAACAAAACACCAGGCATAAGGCCGGGCCTTCCACCCTTTACCAAGTATAGATGCATTAAAGTAAATAAGATATATTGTGATATCCCAAACATATCCACGTTCCAACAAGGAACAGACTTCAACTTCACCTGGAACTAGCAACGCTATAAGAGGGGCTGAGAAAAAGCGGTAACATAGCCAAACAACGGTTTGCTAGGAAAGGTGGGTTAGAGGCTTGACATGGCAATATGGGAGGCATGATATAACAAGTGGTAGGTATCGCGGCATAGCAATAGATCGAGCAACTAGCAAGCAAAGATAGAAGTGATTTCGAGGGTATGGTCATCTTGCTTGAGATCCCGCAAGGAAGAAGAACGAGTCCATGAAGAAGACAAACGATCGAAGTCGAACAAAACCTCACAAACGCGACGTTATCGGAACTAACCTGAAGAAGCAACACCGGAAAGAAGCAAACAACATAGTAAACAACCATCACATAAACATGGCATGATGCACAAACAAGTATGATGCATGTCCGATTTAATGAGGCATGGCATGGAAAAATGCACAAACAAACCTACAAATTAAGTGGAGCTCAATATGCAACTCCGTTGCATATTGATGAAACACCACGTGACTTATTTAGTTCTCTCTCGTTTATGTACCCAACAATCTTAAATGTTCTTAACATGGCAAGGGGTGAGGCATAGTAAAACTACCTATCTAAGCACGTTTAAATGAGGCCGGAACAACAAGCAACAAGTCCGAAAAATCCTCATGTGCATATTTTAGGTTTGGTACTGTTCTTCCCTAAACCATAATTTAGAGTTGTTAAACATGCAAAGTGATGCCACCATGTTAAACTAGGCATTTTTCTACCCCATTTACATATAAAGTTTATTTAAAACCGAGATACGCTTATTTAGTTATGAAATAAAGCATTTTAACATGGCAAAATGGGAAATTATAAACAAACAACAAGTTAAACATTTTAAACATTCATGAAAGTGTCATATTATGAAACTAGACAAGATTCTAAGCATTTTTCATATTAAGTTTGTTTTAATATGATGCACCGTTTGTGAGTAATAAAATGCATGAAGTTTAGGGGCTATTCTGTAAAACTACAAACTCTGGAATAAAAGGAAAAACACAACAGGAAAAAAACACGCATGGGCCGAATCTATGCAAAGGCCCAACAGGAGCAGGCGTTGGGGCTGCTCACCCAGTGGGTTTGGCCCGGATCTGTGGAGAGGTAGAGGTCAGCATGGGCGCACTGGGCCGGCCTCCTTGGTTCCATCGGGGAAGGGTCAACGTGGTCGTTCTATCTCTTGGTGGAAGCAGGGGACGCAGCGCCAGGGGCTTGCAAGCGAGGCAGGGGAACTTGGCGGCGCCAGGCGACGGGGATCCGGTCGAGGACGGCGTTCTCCGGCGAGGCACCAGATCCGGGCTGCTGCGAGGGAGCGATGGAGATGGCGGGGCCCCGGGGTAGGGCTTCAGGTCTGCACGGGGTCGGAGGAGGACGGCGCCACCATGACTGCTCCAAGGTGCAGCGGCGCTGGAGGCAGGCTTGCGGGGCGGGCGAAGCAGCGGCTCCATGGCGGCTGGAGACGGACTTGGCGAGGCAGGGACGCGCCATGGCCGGTCAACGAAGCTGGGGTCATGGGTCGAAGTGGCTGCCTGCGTTCCAGGAAGAAGAGTGGTGGCGGCGTTGGTGCTTCCGGCGACGGCAGACGGCGAGACGACCACCGGAGGCGGTGCGAGGGTGAGGGGAACCGATTCCCGGCGATGGGAGGCGGATCCGGTCCCCGGAGATGGGTCTAGACGGTGGTGCCCGATGAGCTCGAGCTCCGGGCGTCATGGCGTCATTGTTCTTATCGACAAGAGGGGAAAAGCAGGGGGTCAGAGAGGGGAATGGAGAGCAGTGGGAAGGGGAAGCAGAGGGAAGAGGGAGAGGCCTGGCTGCGCTCCGGTTGCCTGCTCCGGCGAGGAGCTGCAGGCGCGGTGAGGAGTTCGGGCAGGTGGGATCGGGTGCTGGTTGGTTCGGACACGGGTGGGCTCGGTGGATTTGGATCGGGGCAAGGTGGAGGCTACCGGTTGTGTGGTGCTGAAAATGAAGGAGAAAAGGTGGCTGGATCAGGAGGGATCCCGAGGATGGACAGAGGTTGTCGGCTGGCTCGGTGGAGGATTCGAGGGAGATTTGGTGGCGGCGCGAGGAGGGGAATAGGGTTAGGCTAGGGTTTGAACTGATTTAGTAGGTGGAGGACTAGATATATATAGTAGGTGGGTTTGACTTAGGGGTATATTGTCCCTTCGATCGTAATCGTACGGACGGGAAAAATAGGCTAGGGAGTCCAATTAAGAAAAACAGGGATGTTTTATAGATGTTTGGGCATGATCCGGACCCATCCGTAACGATTGCCCGGGTCGGGTCCGTGGAAGTTTCGGACACGCACTCGAGGGTGGTCGATGCACTGTGCAAGGAGGGGTTTCAGGGCCTGACAGTAGGTAGTGGACTGTGTAGACGGTCTAGGGAGGAAAGAGAGGGAAAGCCCGGCAACAGTTTTCGGAGACCGAAAACGTCCGACGTATGACCGGCTATAATGCCGCTATGTTATCCGTTGGGGCGTCAAACGGACTCCGAATGCGATGAAATTTGGCAGGCGGCCTACTGACAACAAAACAACATCACACGCCAACTTTCATCCCATTCTGAGAACATTTTCCGGCCACTTATAAAATAATATTTCGAACATGCCGCGCGCGCGTGCAAGTGTCTCTGGGCTCAGAACAGACAAAGGAGAGAACTGGGAGACCCGAAGGAATGCAAGTTTTGAAAACATGATGATGCAATGCGGATGATGACATGGAAAAATGCAACACGCAAACAAATGACAAGGCAACAACAGCAAATAACTGCAAGACACCTGGTGCAACGGTCTCGGGGCGTCACAACACTCCACCACAACAAGAGGATGTCGTCCCGAGATCTACGATGGCACTGGAGGGAAAACGGAAGAGGAAGAGAAGAGGTAAAGCTAAGTTGCTTCTTCGAAAAATGAGTGAAACCATGAACCTTGAGAAGTGAAACCAATTTGAGAAAAGAATACAAGAGAGATGATCGAAGTTGAAAACACTCCGTTAGAAAAGAGGAACTAGGAAGAACAAATTCAGACAGCACTCCGGTTGAAAAGAGATGCAAGACTTGATAAGTTGAAAAGAACTTGAGCAGAGGACACAACACTCCGGTTAAAATGGATAAGCATGAAAAAGAACACGATCCTCATGATTCAAGATGATGAGTGAAAAGAGCAACATCACAATGCCTCCGGAACGAAAGAATAGAAGTTGGATCATTGCAAAGGAAAGAATTGAGAAGAAAATGACAACTTCTGCCACACATGAGCTTGGAAAACACCCTTCCAAGAAAATTATAACGGAGTTGTTGGAAAACCAACAACGAAATGAATAAGCTTGTAGTGGGCTTATGGAAAACTTCTCAAAATTGAGGTGAAATTCTACCACTACGGAAACAATAGATTGGATTTATAGCAACAAGGAGACGAGAAGCTTATTTCACTGGGATAGGAAGGAGAAGATTGGATCATTGATAAGCATCATAATAGCAACATTCCCAATGGAAGGCTTTTGGTGAAATGTAAACCAAGATACTCCAATGAAGTAATTGTTGGATTTAATTATCTCATTCCTGACAACTGTTGAATCACGACATACGAAGAGAAATTGTCAAGAGTGGCATAACACCACCTCAAAAGATGAGATATGAAAGAATTGCACTTCGGAATGCAAGATGAAGAATGCTTGACCTCGCCCAAACAAACATGTGTTGAGCACCATGTTTATTTTAGAGTATAGCTAGGTAGATCTTAGCTTCGAGAGAAAACTTGACGAACAATTGAAGAATGAAAGGAATCCTTGATGAACCACCATGTAGCCTCCATGAAGAACTCCGGTAATAAAAGAATGATCAAAAGAAGTGAAGGATGCAAAGAATAAGATTAAAGCCTTGCAATGATTAGATGGATCTTCGTGATGATGAGAGCTTGTAACTCCAGGAAAAGAAAAGATGAACCAATTGAAACCGAGAATTTGATGAACCTCCAGAATAAGGAATTGAATTCACTCGATGAAACAAGAATAAGAATTACATTATGCATATCCTTCACCACTTTAGATTGATGACAAGCAATGGATTTGGCATACTACTTATTCTCGTAGAAAGGATTAAGATAGATATAGCGCGAACTTGAGAAGGTCTTGATGGAACCACCGGTGGGATTTGGAAACAACGAATGAATCTATATGATAACAAAGGGATAGAACTCTTGAACGACCCACCGTAGCAAAGGCACAATTCACCAGGAAGAATTGGAAAAAACGAATGAAGATACTTGATGGAATTTAGATACAAGGGAACAAAGATATCATGAACTGATTAGAGAACACTTGAATGATGCACCGGTAAGATTTGGATAACGAGAGCTGAAAGCTGGAATGAATAATATTTGAAAAGATGGCCTTCAGAGGAAAGAAATGAAAACAACTCATGAAATGCTCCGAATGGGTGAAAAGAATTCTCACAATCAAAACAATTATGAGAGGATGGCATCAAGCTTGAACTACCATCTTCGAGAGAACGGACCAAGATTTAAGAGAAAATCTTCTTCGGTCTTCAAATGTTGAGAATGACGATGAGAAACACCACCATGAATCATTGAGATACTCCGGGATGAATATTAGAAAGGTTGAACCAACGATGAAAATAATTTGAAAGATCTTGGAGAAAGACATATGACTGATGATAATTCATTCTTACGTCAACTTGGAGAAGAATTTGATAGTAGCTCCGGAAAATAGAAGAGTCAGGTAAGATCCTGGAAAAGACCTGTGGGTTAGGGCCCACTCAAAAGGTCCACCATTGAACAACTTCAGAAATATTGCGCCAGTTGAATTAAATGGCTAGAATGAGATGACAACCTCGAGATATCTTGAACGGGTTGATAATGGAGACACAAATCTTCTGAGAAGTCTTCAACACTCCGGATACAAAAATAACAAGAGGTGAATGATTAAGAGGTGCATCGGCATGAGAATACATTTGAAACGAGGAAAGGAATACGATCAACACTGAAAGCTTGAGTTGGATCCACCGGAGAAGAAAATGAGTGAAGAGTGACGAACTTGAAGCTCCCTTAGCATCTTCCTGAGAATCACCGGATAAGAACATTGAAAGAAAAGAACGAAGAGACTTCACATGAATAAAATGGATACTTGATTAAGAAATCTGAATCCTTGAAGAAAAAGGGTGGGAGGGCGGGAAAAAACAAAGACAACTTGGGCAGATGGAAAATATACCGTTGAGAAAACTGAGGTTTGATCTTAGGAATGTTAAAAATGATTGGATCCACTTGAAGAGAAACACGCCGGATGAAAAAGGGTTGACATGACAATCTCGATGATCGAAAAGGATTAGCACTCCCATAGAAATATGAGAACACCACTTAGAAAGAGGCATGGGATCAACATTTGACTTCGAAGCAACTCGAATACCACAAATAAAAGAAAAGAAAGGACTGGCTTGCGGAATAAGCCGGAAACAAACATATGATAGATCTCGTATCGTATCATGTGTCTGTTGGAAAGATATTCTAGGAGCTACTTGAATTCCCACTTATAAACTTACGAAACTTTTTGGTTATGCAATCGGGTGTTGGGGATACAGGGGAAGCATAATATCTCACCCAAAACTAGCAAACCCTACATCCAGTTGTATCCATCCTTCAACACATAACCAAGAAACCTTCGGAAATCATTTACCTCAACCTTCGAAAAGCAAGCATCTGTTATACGAGTTATGGCAATACTCCCGAACTCCCGCCCCAGTACTGGGTGGCGTCGAAGTTATCTCACCAACAACTGCATAAAAGAGATTTTCGATGTCGGCGAACTCAGGTATTCCAGAACTGCAATGATAAAATTGTGACGACAACACCTCGGAGCTCAACTCCCCGGGACACTGCCACAACCCCTAAATGTCATGAGGCACCAAGAACAATGTTCTTGTCACAAAACCATCAAAACGATTCCAAGATACCCGCGTGATCCTAATTTTTTCATGAAATTTGAGGAGAGAAGAGTCAAAACTCTACGTCAGGAGGCCTCACCAGAGCAACGAAGGGACTAAGGAGTAAAAAGAATCCTACTCTCTGATATATATAATCCTAAGACTCAAAAACATTTTGTTCTAGACTCAACAATGTCAGTGATTCGATCAAGCAGGGGGCTCCTAAGTCGGGGATGGCTCTGATTACCAACTTGTAACACTCACGATGCGGCTATATCTCCCACGTGTCGGGGCACGACTTAGAGGCATAGCCGCATGGTAGGTTTGTTGCAAGAGGGGTAATCTTCACACAATCCCATGTACTCCCTCCGTCCGGAAATACTTGTCCTAAAAATGGTTGAAAATGGATGTATCTATAACTAAAATAAGTCTAGATACAACCATTTCTAGGACAAGTATTTACGGACGGAGGGAGTACTGAATAAGAAAGGGATAAAGAGTTGGCTTACAATCGCCACTTCACACAAATACAAGTTAAACATACATCATCCAGAATATAATCAAGGTCCTACTATGGAACCAAAATAAAAGAAGACAACCCCAAATGCTAGATCCTCGATCGTCCCAACTGGGCTCCACTACTGATCAACTGGAAACGAAACAACACAACGAACACGATCTTCATCGAGCTCCCACTTGAGCTCAGTTGCATCATCTGCACTGGAATCAACGGCACCTGCAACTGTTTGGAAGTATCTGTGAGTCACGATGACTCAACAATCTCACACCCGCGAGATCAAGACTATTTAAGCTTATGGGTAGGAAAGGGTAGTGAGGTGGAGCTGCAGCAAGCACTAAGCATATATGGTGGCTAACATACGCAAAGAAGAGCGAGAAGAGAAGCAACGCAATGGTCGTGAACTAGAAGTGATCCTGAAACTACTTACGTTCAAGCATAACACAAGAACCGTGTTCACTTCCTGGACTCCGCCGAGAAGAGACCATCACGGCTACACACGCGGTTGATTCATTTTAATTAAGTTAAGTGTCAAGTTCTCTACAACTGGATATTAACAAATTCCCATCTGCCACATAACCACGGGCACGGCTTTCGAAAGTTCAAACCTCGTAGGGGTGTCCCAACTTAGCCCATCACAAGCTCTCACGGTCAACGAAGGTTATTCCTTCTCCCGGGAAGACCCGATCAGTCTCGGAATCCTGGTTACAAGACATTTCGACAATGGTAAAACAAGACCAGCAAAGCCTCCCGATGTGCCGACAATCCCGATAGGAGCTGCACATATCTCGTTCTCAGGGCAACACCGGATAGGTCAAGCTACGAGTAAAACTAGCCCTCAAGTTGCCCCGAGGTGGACCCGCAGGTTGCCCGGTTCGGACCAACACTTAGACAAGCACTGGCCCGGGGAGGTTAAAATAAAGATGACCCTCGGGAGCATGACTCCCAAGGGAAAAGTAGGTGGTGGTGAGGCAAAAGGTAAAACCAAGGTTGGGCCTTATTGGAGGAGTTTTATTCAAAGCGAACTGTCAAGGGGTCCCCATAACACCCAACCGTGTAAGGAACGCAAAATCAAGGAACATAACACCGGTATGACGGAAACTAGGGCGGCAAGAGTGGAACAAAACAACAGGCATAAGGCCGGGCCTTCCGCCCTTTACCAAGTATATAGATGCATTAAAGTATATAAGATATATTGTGATATCCCAAACATATCCATGTTCCAACAAGGAACAAACTTCAACTTCACCTGGAACTAGCAACGCTATAAGAGGGGCTGAGAAAAAGCGGTAACATAGCCAACCAACGGTTTGCTAGGAAAGGTGGGTTAGAGGCTTGACATGGCAATATGGGAGGCATGATATAGCAAGTGGTAGGTATCACGGCATAGCAATAGATCGAGCAACTAGCAAGCAAAGATAGAAGTGATTTCGAGGGTATGGTCATCTTGCCTGAGATCCCGCAAGGAAGAAGAACGAGTCCATGAAGAAGACAAACGATCGAAGTCGAACGAAACCTCACAAACGCGACGTTATCGGAACTAACCCGAAGAAGTAACACCAGAAAGAAGCAAACAACATAGTAAACAACCATCACATAAACATGGCATGATGCACAAATAAGTATGATGCATGTCTGGTTTAATGAGGCATGACATGGCAAAATGCACAAACAAACCTACAAATTAAATGAGGCCAGAACAACAAGCAACAAGTCCGGAAAATCCTCATGTGCATATTTTAGGTTTGGTACTGTTCTGCCCTAAACCATAATTTAGAGTTTTTAAACATGCAAAGTGATGCCACCATGTTAAACTAGGCATTTTTCTACCCCATTTACATATAAAGTTTATTTAAAACCGAGCTATGCTTATTTAGTTATGAAATAAAGCATTTTAACATGGCAATATGGGAAATTATAAGCAAACAGCAAGTAACATTTTAAACATTCATGAAAGTGGCATATTATGAAACTAGACAAGATTCTAAGCATTTTTCATATTAAGTTTGTTTTAATATGATGCATCGTTTGTGAGTAATAAAATGCATGAAGTTTAGGGGCTATTCTGTAAAACTGCAAACTCTGGAATAAAAGGAAAAACACAACAGGAAAAAAAACACGCATGGGCCGAATCTATGCAAAGGCCCAACAGGAGCAGGCGTTGGGGCTGCTCACCCAGCGGGTTTGGCCCGGATCTGTGGAGAGGTAGAGGTCAGCAGGGGCGCACTGGGCCGGCCTCCTTGGTTCGATCGGGGAAGTGTCAACGTGGTCGTTCTATCTCTTGGTGGAAGCAGGGGACGCAGCGCCAGGGGCTTGCAGGCGAGGCAGGGGAACTTGGCGGCGCCAGGCGACGGGGATCCGGTCGAGGACGGCGTTCTCCAGCGAGGCACCAGATCCGGGCTGCTACGAGGGAGCGATGGAGATGGCGGGGCCCCGGGGTAGGGCTTCAGGTCTGCACGGGGTCGGAGGAGGACGGCGCCACCATGACTGCTCCAAGGTGCGGCGGCGCTGGAGGCAGGCTTGCAGGGCGGGTGAAGGAGCGGCTCCGTGGCGGCTGGAAACGGACTTGGCGAGGCAGGGGCGCGCCATGGCCGATCAACGAAGCTAGGGTCATGGGTCGAAGTGGCTGCTTGTGTTCCAGGAAGAAGAGTGGTTGCGGCGTTGGTGCTTCCGGCGGCGGCAGACGATGGGACGACCACCGGAGGCGGCAGATGGTGGGACGACCACCGGAGGCGGCAGACGGTGGGACGACCACCAGAGGCGGCGCGAGGTTGAGGGGAACCGATTCCTGGCGGTGGGAGGCGGATCCGGTCCCCGGAGATGGGTCTAGACGGTCGTGCCGGACGAGCTCGAGCTCCGGGCGTCATGGCGTCGTTGTTCCTGTCGACAAGAGGGGAAAAGCAGGGGGTCAGAGAGGGGAATGGAGAGCAGAGGGAAGGGGAAGCAGAGGGAAGAGGGAGAGGCCTGGCTGCGGTCCGGTTGCCTGCTCCGGCGAGGAGCTGCAGGTGCGGTGAGGAGTTCGGGCAGGGGGGTCGGGTGCTGGTTGGTTCGGACGCGGGTGGGCTCCGTGGATTTGGATCGGGGCAAGGTGGAGGCTGCCGGTTGGGTGGTGCTGAAAACAAAGGAGAAAAGGTGGCTGGATCCAGAGAGATCCCGAGGATGGAGGGAGGCTCTCGGCTGGCTCGGTGGAGGATTCGAGGCAGAGTGGGTGGCGGCGCGAGGAGGGGAATAGGGTTAGGCTAGGGTTTGATCTGATTTAGTAGGTGGAGGACTAGATATATATAGTGGGTGAGTTTGACTTAGGGGTATACTGTCCCTCCGATCGTAATCGGACAGACGGGAAAAATAGGCTAGGGAGTCCAATTAAGAAAAACAGAGATGTTTTATATATGTTTGGGGATGATCCGGACCCATCCGTAACGACTGCCCGGGTCGGGTCCGGGGAAGTTTCGGACGCGCACTCGAGGATGGTCGATGCACTGTGCAAGGAGGGGTTTCAGGGTCTGACGGTAGGTAGTGGACTGTGTGGACGTTCTAGGGAGGAAAGAGAGGGAAAGCCCGGCAACAGTTTTCGAAGACCGAAAATGTCCGGCGTATGACCGGCTATAATGCCGCTATGTTATCCGTTGGGGCGTCAAACGGACTCCGAATGCGATGAAATTTGGCAAGCGGCCTACTGACAACAAAACAACATCGCACGGCAAATTTCATCCCATTCTGAGAACATTTTCCGGCCACTTATAAAATAATATTTCGGACATGCCGCGAGCGCGTGCAAGTGTGTCTGGGCTCAGAACGGACAAAAGAGAGAACTGGGAGACCCGGACGAATGCAAGTTTTGAAAACATGATGATGCAATGCGGATGATGACATGGCAAAATGCAACACGCAAACAAATGGCAAGGCAACAACATCGAATAACTGGAAGACACCTGGCGCAACGGTCTCGGGGCATCACACCGTGAGACTGAAATCTCGTTGTGACGAGAATGATCGATGTTGGCATGTTGGGACATGCCAAGTGGTGACCCTGTTGGGTACCACCAAGGATATATAGTGTGCTAACCACTTCAGGAAAACTTAAACCTCCTGAGTTGACCATAGATCGAGTCTTATTCCGGTAACCCCCATACTTGAATCGTTATACCACATGTCCCTTCCATAGGTGGGGTATGGTTCAATAGGTTTTCAACCCCTTTCCTTGCACACTCCATACAGATAGGCCATAGTGAATGATACCATTGGCCCTGGTAGTCTTGTCACTTGGTCCGGGGGTATGAATGGCCAGTCTGGGACCGAAGCTGAATGTTCATGCTATTGGAGGTTATTGCGTGAGGCCTTCCCAGTTAGAGTTTTACTTTACCGTTACCTTGGGTGATTCCTGGCCCTTGAGAAACTAAAACTGTGCGTGCTGGTTAGGTGTGTTTTCAACCCAAAAACCGTAATCGGAATTAGTCAACGTCTCGGGGTTGACTAAAGAAATCCTTTACTTGTGGGTAAAGAGTACAACCTCTACAGAGTATAAAAACCTATTCAAAGTTAAGAACTACAGTCTGGGATGGGTCAAATGTCGGTCTTAGTGCCGGTCTTTGGAGGAAAATAACTAAATCAATAATTGATTATGATTTATGATGGAAGATTATTACTGATGTTATTATGGACTAACCCTTTCTCTTATATGAAATGTCGTGTATCTTTGGGAAGTTTGTATCACCTGGATACTTGTGCTTTTATTTTCTTATAAGCCATTTATGAGGTGTCGCTTCAGACACCCGACTGTGATAGTTATTTTCAAGACCTTTCGAGGCGTCGCTTTAGACGCCCGACTGACGCATATATTATTTTCTTTTGCAATTCACCGGGCAGTTCTACCGCCTAGAATTCCCTTTGCCTTTGATTTCATTTGAAGTAAATCCCTTTGCGTGGCATCGTGAAGACGCCCAACTGGGACATTCTTTTATAACTTTTATCTTTCGGGTTCATTTAGAACGGTCCTACATTCTGAACCCCGACTTTAAAATTTTGGTAACAACATGATTACTTATACTTTGCTCATACCATATGGCTAACCTGTACTTTCTATGCAATTATATTACTCTACATGATTACATTAAAACTCTTGCCATGTCATAAAAATTGTTGAATGTGTTTAAAATTAATTGCATGCATTCTGCCTGTGTTTATTATATCTTTTGTTCATGATGTTTGCGAGTACATTCAAACATACTCACTGACTTGTCCATGACTATTGTCTTGGTCAGATCACGACTTGGAGAAGAGCACTACGAAGACACCCTGCAACCTAGGAATCAGAGATATCAGCCACGCGAGATAGAAATTAGCCAGGTCAGCTGTACCTGTGGAAATGGAGTCCCATCAACGTTGGAGATCCACGAGTCGCTTCCATCATCCACCGCTAGAGATCATTGTGATAACCAATGGACCTTTATGTTCTTGTATTCAAATTCTTGTAACTGCTTGGAATTCTGTATCAAGTGTCCACCAGCAAACAGTAATCCTGGGGCTGGTGATGACACAAGGGTCATTTACTGGGATTTTATGTCCCGAAAACCCGGCCCTGCCAGTGGTTCGTTAGATAAATCATTTTAAGAGTGAATCTAGCAAGTAATGTGATGATGTTAACATTAGATTGGAGATTCTTGCATGCATGGATGTGCTCTCTCTATAAGGGAAAACAAAAGGTCCAGAACCAATCTTGAACTTGTAAATGAAAGCTAAATTAAATCGTGAACTTCAAATCCTTGAAATCACCATACCAAATTCTCTGCTCCCGGACCATTTTGAACCTTGGGAGCATTTAGCTGGTATTCGCCTGTTCTGCTCTGGCTTTTCTTTTCTTTTTCTTTTTTTGTTTCTTTTGTTTTTCCTGTGTTTTTTCACTGGTTTTTCGGTTTTCTTTTTTTCCCTTCCTTATACTCTCCTTTTTACTGGTTTTCTTTGGTTATTTTTTGCTTTGCTATACTTTGTTTTTTTTGTTTCTTTGTTGATTATTTTCAAATTGTTTTTTTGCTTTTCTTTTTGTTTCTTTGCCGGTTTTAATTGGTTTTATTTTTTACGCATGTCTAATTTTTCTCAATACACAATGTACATTTTTATCGCACATATGAAACATCTTTTGATACACTTTCGATATTTTCCAATAAATTATGTACATTTTTAATATACATTTTCATCTTTTTTTAATACACAATAACATTTTGCCATGTTTTACATTTTCTTAATGGCAATAAGGAACTTTAAAATAGCATGAACATTTTTCTACATTGTTTAAACATTTTTATAAATGTATACACTTTTTTCAAATACATGTCTCGTACATTCTTTTAATGGTATGGCACATGTTTTACACTAGATGATACCCTGCACGTTGTTGCTGAAACATTTGCAATATATTCAGTTAGAATTGGTTGTATCAAACTCGAATATTTAGAGTAATAATCCTCTATAACACTAAGCTCCATAGTTTTAAAGAGCCCACATTCAATTGAGGTCTCCAATTGAGATTGGGTCACCTAATTTTAACCGGGTCAATAATTTCTCAAAGCTTTTCCATTTAATTCTTTATACTATACATTATGCTCCTCAATTTGTAAGGCCTCGTAATTAATTGATGTCTCCAATTTAGATTTGTCGAGGTCGATTTTGGCCGGGTCAACAATACCGCTAATTTTGAAGGCCTCACAATCAATTGAGGTCTCAATTAGAACCGAGTCATCCAATTTTGACTGGGTCAACAATTTCTCAAAGCTTCCCCATTCAATTCTTTTATACTATACGCTATGCTTCCTAAGTTTTAAGGCCTCACAAATTAATTGATGTCTTCAATTTTGAATTGGTTCACTCGATTTTGACCGGGTCAACAATTTCTCAGGAGCTCTGCTATCAATTATTATAATTCACCATGTTCCTAATTTTGAAGTTTTTTCATTTGATTGAGGTATTCAGTTTTAGATTTGATTTATGATTTTGATTGGGCAATCATTTTTCAAATCAATCAGTAGCAACCGGCCCATAGAAACATATCAATCTCGCCCACCCTTCTACCACCTAGAAAAAAGAAACGCCACCATCTGATATTGTAGCAATAACATAGTACATGCAGCTACCGACACAGAAATTTTCCCACATGAATATGGGTTTATGAGCGGATAACACATAATCACACTAGAAAGGCCGACCAAATCACCGTGTTATAAAAAACACTCTATTATCTCCCCGCCCCGCCGAACTAAATATTCCATCAATTTGAAAATATAAGGGGTATTAAGTTTTTGGAAAGTTAAATTCCTTTAACTTTGACCAAGTTTAGAGCCAAAAATACACAATATAAAACAAAAAATATGGAAATTTGGTTCATGATGAATCTAATTATACCGATTTGATATTATGGATTTTGATATATTTCTCTACAAATTTGATAAAGCTTAAAAAGGTTTGATTTTCAAAAAAGTAATACACCTCATATTTGAAATAAAATGAGTATTTTTTTAAGATACTCAACAACATCAACAGCGTAGCAAAGCGCGCCCAACCCTTCTAGTATGAGAACTGAAGCAGAAAATAAATATGATTTATGGTGTTTGATTATTGTATAATGAAATATCGTAATAGAATGTAAACTCTTATGCATGTTGGGGTGGCTTTTTTTATAATTTTTGCAAAGTGGGGTGGCTTTTTATTATGCATAATTGCATGTTGTGGTGGACATTTCTACATGCACGTTAAATAATGAGATGTCATATTTGCATGTCGAGAGCAATAAGCTACTGAGGGCTAACTATTTAGATGTATAGTAGAGATATCAGATTTCAGGATCCGAGTTGACTCATTTCTTCAAATGACAACTAGTACAACTAGTACTTAGCGGAGGTACTAGTTGATGCTCAGCACGTTGCTTTCATTATTGTTCAGTCAAATCTTTTCACGTGTACTCCCTTTGTCTTTAAAAGAGTGTACTTCCAATTTTGTTAAAAAGTCAAACTTTTTGTTTCAATCGTATATTTATACAATAATAGACTAACATTTATGGCATCAAATTAGTAGCATTATATTCATGATAAAATATATTTTCGTCATATACCTATTTGGTTTCACAAGCATTGACATATTTTTGCACAAACTCGGTCAAACTTAAAGATAGTTTGATTCTCCAACAAAATTAAAAGTACACTCTTTTAAGAACGGAGGGAGCAGGGAGTAGCAAGTGTCTTCATTATTAATCAATCAGATCTTAGGATCCGAGTTGACCGATCTCTTCAAATGAGAACTAGTACTTAGAGCACTAGTTGATGCTTATCAATAGGATTAGTAACGCATAAGTACCTTGCGTAATTTTTATTGTCTCGAGTAGGGCCTAGCTTTGTTCTTTTAATCTTTTACTCCCTCTGTCTTAAAATAAGTGTCTCAACTTTATATTAACTTTAATATAAAATTATACATTGACACATTTATTTGAAGATGAAGGAATTATATTATATTGAACTCACTAACTAAGAATAAAATGGATGCTCCTTTCATCAATATCAACAAAAATCAGTTTCTTGTTACTCTTTTACCTGACCGCCCCTCCCCCTAAAAAAAGCTAAAGGGGTTACCCCCCCCCCCCCCCCAAAAGCCTAAAGGGGTGATCTCTCTCCCCTCTACTCTACTCAATGAGGGAATCCAAATTGCTTGGCTTCCATGTTCCATCCCAAATACACCCACAAGGAAAGAAGAGCAATAAGAGCATCTCGAATCACAACCCTCAAAAAACCTCCTGCATCCGCTCGTGTACGGGAGGATCAGTCCGTAGACACTGATGCGGGAGGATGCCATCCTACCATAGCCGCATACATCTGGCCTTTCGGGTTTCTTTTCCTAGTTCGCACAATCAAGTAGCCGCATGCAAAGGACACAGAAGTTCAAATAGCCGCATGCAACAGTAGTTCAAATTTTACAAAAGTTCAAATATTTACATCCCAACATTGTTGTGCCCTTTCACCGCCCACTGATGCTTAATCATATCTTACTTGAGCTTCTCGTGAGTTGGTCGATGCCGAATTTGTTGATGCATTTGAATAAACTCCTCAAATGTGGCCGGATTCTGGTCCGGAAGTTGGATATGATCACTCATGTTCTCAAATTCCAGAGCCACGACGGCATCATCACCCTCATCCTCGACGATCATGTTGTGCATGATCACACAACATGTCATCACCTCCCACAAGGTCACCGGATCCCATTGTTTTGCAGGTCCACGACCAACTGCAAACGAGCCTGAAGAACAAATGCCCTGCCTTTTTTTGGCCAACTGGATTTGAGATGGTGCCAACAAAGATAGCCCATGGAGGATAGAAACCGTCAACCAGATAGTAGTCCATATTGTACTCATGTCCATTGATAGTATGGTGACAAGGAGGAGCTTTTCCTTCAGTCAGCCTTGTAAACAACGATGATCGTTGCATCATATTGATGTCATTGTGAGACCCCGACATGCCAAAGAAAGCATGCCAAATCCAAAGATCATGTGATGCAACTGCTTCAAGAATGATGGTGGGCTTCTTAACATGACCATGATATTGCCCTTGTAAAGACTTTGGGCAATTCTTCCATTTCCAATGCATGCAGTCAAGAGATCCAAGCAAACCTGGCCACCCTCTTGCTTCTGAGATTGTCAGGAGCCTCTCGGTGTCTGCCACCGTTGGTTCTCTCGGGCACTGAGGTCCGAACACCTCAACCACCGCAGTTGCAAACCTAACCATGACATCTCCGCATGTGTTGTCAGACAAACGTAGGTACTCGTCCCACGAATCAGCGGTCGTGCCATATGCAAGCATCTGGAGTGCGGCCATGCACTTCCGGTAACCAGAGAAGCCAATCGTTCCCATGGTGTCCTTCTTCAGGATGAAATAGTCATCGTAGGACCAGTTGCCATGGTACAAATGATCAAAGACAGTCTTGCGCATCCGAAAATACCGGCGAAAATGGTCATCGAATAGTGCACCCGCGGCGAAGTAGTCGGCCATCAGTGTCAAATGCTTGCGCGCCCAGTTGCGGTTGAGCACTCGATGACCCTTGATTGAGCCCTTGAAATTGAGAACATGCTCCTTCGCACGCTCCACGTCTTCAAGAACCGCCTGCATCATCACCGTCTCATCGGAGTACTCCTCCTCGTCCGACGATCCATTGGATGACTCAACATACTGCTCGTATATGTACTTCAAACAGGAATCCATTGCTATAAACAAGGGACAACCGTTTTCAGCTCCGACAATTCATCGAACAGTTGCCGGGCATGGTAGAGGATGGTACCTGGCGGGCCGGTAGGAGGACAAGGGGTTGAACGGAGACGGAGAAGCGGCGGGGAGCCCTGCTGGATCTCGCCGGAGGTGACGGAAACACAGATTTCCTGCAGGTGTGTGCCGTGGTGGCCGGGGTGGTCGAGCGGCGGCGACGGCAAGAGAGAAAGAAGGAAGAAGGGAAAATGGGGAGGATGGAGTCGCAGGGTCCGGGAAAGGTTTTGGTGGGCCCGGGGTGTTGAATTCGTACGTTTTGCGTGTCCGGACTCCCGCAAATCTCCTCCACTTTTATCTCCGTTTTGCGGAAGAAATCGCGTCCGGACCGCCCTGCGAACGATACGAAACTGTGTTGAATGAATTCTGTGGTCCGGACGGTTATGAGAGATTTGTGGGGCCGCTTTGGGATGCCCTTAGATAGTTGCACGAACCCACGAACAAACGGTGTCAAGCCATCTGGTGGCCATGTGTTCAGATTACACAATCGCGCCAAGTCAACGGCCAATCGTGGGCCAGCACGACACTGACACACTGTATGCACAACAAGGGAAAGGGGATACTATACTGTATAAGGACTTGCGTTAAGCCATGCGCCAGTTGCACCACTTGTCCCCCCTCAATTTTCTCGGCCGCTACCGTTAGCATTACATTTATATGCTCCTCCCTGCCTCCTCTACTCGTCTCCTCCCGTCCTCCTCTTCTCTACTTGTCGCCATGACGAGCACATCTTCCCAGTTGAAGCATTGAAGATCGAACCAGTGCAAGCAATAAGGTAAGCGTCATCCCGTATGATCAATTTTCCCTTGCATGCAATTAACCTCCGGTGCTTTGCTAGTTGCTTTCTCATTTGAGAATTAGGTGCGTGCGGCTTTCTAGATAGGTGATGCAGCGCACAGGGTAGTTAGACCATTTAGCAAATTCATCATCAGTAAATAGATTATCCACGTTTTGCTTTAAGCTTGGTAGAAGCAGGTCTTTTAAGGTTAAGGCCTTAAGGGTCCATAGCTTAGCTTTGGTAAAGGAACAAGATGTCACGTATGACGATGAAGAGCAAATCAAAAATCATCACCTGAGAATAACCGTCGTGTTCATAGAGTAGGAAAGGAAGGGGTAGGCCTACCGTCTACGCCTTCCAAAGACTGCGTGAAACAACGTCAATTGCAGGCGTTTTAAAAAACAAATGACAAATGCATGCTTGACTGATCACTGGGACGGCTTTTTTGGTTTTTGGTTTTCATTTTTTTTTCGGTTTCATCAGGTTTTTCAGTTTATGTCCACAAGGAGTCTGTACTTATGCGTCAAAGCACACATGTGCTTTTCATGTGAAAAAGCACAGTTGTACTTCCACGTGGAGCACATAAGTTTTCACTTTGAGAAAGTATTGTTGTGTGTGCTTCTGTTGAACGATGGTTGTGCCTCACCACGTGGGAGCACAGGTACTTCGTATAGTTTAGAAACACATGTCAGTTCATTTGGAAGCACAAGTTTTGTCAGAAAGGTTCATCAAAACCTATTAACATGAGAAGTAGTTTTAAAAATTTGAGTATGAGAAACGCAATGGTGAAAATGATTTGTAGTTTGGATGTACAGTTCAAGAGATAAATCATTTCAAAAAATCGAATCTAAAAGGCACACACAAAAAAACTCAACCATCTCTTCCTGTGAGTTGGGAAGAAATCCCACCAAAACATAGTGCCACTTATCATTACTAGAGAAGGTGGGGTAACTTTAGCAAGAGATACCCTTTAACTAATGATTTCGCCTCGGCATATACCTTTTTATCTATCCCGGTGCACATGCACGTGAACGCTGGTGTTTGGAACCAAACGGTAAATATACCCAGAATTTTAACAACTCTGTAGCACATTGTCGTACGTGTATGATCATAGTGACAGTAACTTAGCTAGTAACAATGACGCACTCGAAGGCAAATTTGCTCACCTGGCAAGTAGTTAAGGGCATGTCCAACGCTGACCCACAAATTTTCTCCGGCATCCGTCCGTAAACAAGGGGGGCCAGTCCGTGGACACAAATGCAGGAGGTGGCCATCCAACGCTACCCGCATACATTTCAAACATGATTCAACTAAACCGAATGAAATTCATGCAAACACCACGAATTTCATTAAAGTTCAGATATAATTTACATAAAACGAATGATATTTCGACCGCTTAACTAAAAACTATAAGAAAATCTAAACCATATACAGGACGACCACTTTGTACATGTGGCTGCCTTGTCCTGCCACATATCCGTCGTTGTCCGTCATGTCGTCGTCGTTGTCATCCCTCCAGCAACGGAACGGCGTCGGAGGGCCGTGGCAGCCTTATCTGACGGTTGCCTGCCACTCACGAAGGAGCCGCTCCGCCTTCTAATGCGCAGTCCGGAGGGCCGCCTTGGCCACTGCAGACAGCGTCGGCGGAGACCCGACAGCGGACTTGTCCCTGCCGGCGTTGGTGGAGCAGTCGCTAAGTCACCACTCTTCGGTGATCTTGGCGAGCTCGCGTCAAGGCAGCGGCGCCGCTTGGTGGTTGTCTCTGCGGTGGTCACGGAGCGGCCAAGCACCCACACGGCGGCGAGGTATGGGTCGTTATGGACCCATTTTGGCGCCACGTCACTCTTGGTAAACATGGAGTGGCGAGCGGCATTGTGTCAGCCGTACCACGCCTGCTGCCTCGCACCCGAGGCACCGCCGTAACCACCTCCTCCGAGGTAGTGGAGGATGCGGCCACGTGCCTTCGTGATCGCGGGCATATAGTATTCTACTCACTCTGTTAAGATAATTTATTTTTCTATTCCATTCAAAAGATCACATAAACATCGTCTGGCTATTGAAACAAAAAAAATAGGTTCATCTAGCACTAGTAATTGACAATATAAATCTCTACGTACCAATCTAACATCGCACAAAATTACAAAGTAGCTCATGAAAAAGATGTATTTATTTAATAACACACAAATGACACCGCTAATATAGTGCTTTTTGAAGTGGCATAATGATCATTGTCCTATAAAC
Organism: Triticum aestivum; assembly: GCF_018294505.1. Lineage (NCBI taxonomy): Eukaryota > Viridiplantae > Streptophyta > Magnoliopsida > Poales > Poaceae > Triticum > Triticum aestivum. Next base: position 450,081,492 of record NC_057809.1, on the reverse strand, counting down.
TAGAGATGCTACATGCATATGTTGTAAAGTAGTGATCTAGATCTTATATTTCTTTACGAGGGAGTACTTTCCTTAGCACAATGTTTACGTTGGTTATAGAACTACACTATTTCCTATCACATAATATAAATATGCATACATTTAACTCACTAAAGGAGGTCTCTCTTTTTTGCTGGGAAAAGGGGATCTAGTTAACACAAAAGCTAAAGGGGTTTTCAATTCCTAGGGCATGCTTTGCTCCCATAGTACTTTGATGGTTTTGGCTTGCTAACGAGCATCACCAACTTATTCAAATTCTATTTAAAAGAATGCTTACAATGAAGGTAAGAAGTGGTGTCAATTGCATCGACAGGTGCTATGCAATACCTTGACCAGAAGCGAGAATAGACTTAGTGCAAGTGTTGGTTTTCCATTCAAGTCAGTAGTGCCCTGCCTGATTGCCACAGTTCCATTGAAAGTGAGTTTAGAGATGTGGACAACAAAGCAACTCCGCATCGCGGTTCTGATCACCTTCTTTTCTCCGGTTATTGTGCGACATCTGATAGAGAACAGCCCCATATCAGGAACATCTTGCTATCAAATTCTCAATGCCAAACCCCTTGCATGGTTTAGCCACCGAGTGGATGCACCAGCAGCCAATCTAGCGGAGGATTATTCAAGCAGACCGGATCGCAGAAACTCCTCCACTGAGAGGCTACATTGGCTAGACACATGGGACCATATGAAGCACCTAACCAACATCTCCACTGGCCTTCCTCATGCGACTGAAGCGATCAAAGATGCAAGAACCGCATGGGAAAACTTGACGGCAACGGTTCAAAATGCAACTTCCCCGGGGATAGAGAAGGGGAGGCTCTGCCCGTACTCGGTTCACGGAATGAACGCTTCCAAGTCGGAGGGTGGTCACTTTACCATGGACATACCATGTGGGCTTGTTGCAGGTTCCTCCATAACTGTCATAGGCACTCCTGGCAGCCTCTCTGGTAATTTCTGGATTGATCTTGTCGGGACGGCACTCCCGGGGGAACCTGAAAAACCCATTGTGCTGCGCTACAATGTTCGTTTAACTGGCGATAAATTTGCTGAAGGTCCAGTCATAGTGCAGAACGCCTTCACTGCAAGTAATGGCTGGGGTTATGAGGATCGTTGTCCTAGCAGCAACTCCAACAATGCAACTCAAGGTAGTAATTTAAACTTGCTTATTACTAGTAGTTGTTATTGTGGTGCCTCACACTACTTAGCTCAGTTAGCTGATATCTCCTTTCACAGTGGATGATTTGGAGAGATGTAACTCCATACTGGGTAGAGAAGAAAAAAGCATAATGAACTCTACACATCACACTGGTCCCAAGCAAGGTGGAAAGCCAAGCACATATTTTCCTTTTAAGCAGGGATACCTTGCTATCACAACTCTCCGGATAGCACTTGAAGGAATCCATATGACGGTTGACGGGAAACATATTACTTCATTTGCATACCGAGCGGTAATTTTCTCAATCCGAGACAGGATTTTCAGCACCCGGGTGCTCCTACACTGTCTATGAATAGTAAATTAAAAATTGAAAAAAAATCTAAAACTTTGGGACATCAAAACATGATCAAACTTTTGATGATCTTGCAAAGTTTTAGCTAAAAATAACATTCGATGAGCCCTCATCTGAAAAAACAAAATTATTTTTCAAAGTTTATGTACATTTTTAGCAGTGATTTTGTTTTTCTGGTGAGGGCTCCACGGAGGTTATTTGTTGTTGAAACTTTGCAAGAACATCAAATCTTTGGTCATCTTTGATACTTTAAAGTATCCGATTTTTTTTGTTCTTTCTTCATTTCTTTACGAAATTACTATTCATGAGGGTGTAGGGGCATCCGGGAGCTGTTACACCTTTCTCAATCTTCTCCCATGTGGATCATGAAATAAATGTGATGTCGCTCAAATCCTTACAGTCTAAGTTTCTGTTATTAGGGCTCGGAACCTTGGTTTGGTACTCAAGTACGGATTTCTGGCGAGTTCAAGCTAGCAAGTGCCATTGCAAGTGGATTGCCTACCTCCGAACACTTGGAAAATAGCCTTGATCTTGAAATGCTAAAGTCATCACCTATTCTAGACGGCAAAGATCTCGACCTTCTGATCGGGATCTTCTCAACAGCAAACAACTTCAAACGTAGAATGGCGATTCGAAGGACGTGGATGCAATATGATGCAGTGCGTAACGGAACAGTTGCTGTCCGATTTTTTGTTGGCCTGGTAAGATACTAAACAATACTAATGATTTCAATCAACTGACAAGGTTTTTTTTTGCGGGGATGACAAGGGTTTCAAAGTGTCGTTTTTTTTCTTTCACTGCTTCTGTTTACATATTATTAAGACGGTCCAGACTCCTGACACCAAAGTTGGTATTGTTTTATTTATTAAAAGCATACAAATCTGATGGTAAATAAGGAACTCCGAAATGAGGCACGCACATATGGTGACATTCAGGTGTTGCCCTTCATTGATTACTACAGCCTAATTACATGGAAGACACTAGCAATATGCATCTATGGGGTAAACACTGATGTTTTCATAATTAATTTATGCTTCTCCATATCTTTGCTTTTGTGTGCTCAATTAACACTGATTTATTTGAACAGACCAGTGCTGTGTCAGCCAAGTATCTGATGAAAACAGACGATGATTCTTTTGTTCGAGTACATGAAATCTACTCCTCCGTAAAACAGCTGAATGTCAGTAACGGTTTGCTTTATGGTCGCATCAATTCAGACTCGGGTCCTCACAGAAATAATGAAAGCAAGTGGTACATAAGCCCGGAGGTAATGTCCCCACATAGAAACGTTCGCTGCCATATATAGGGGTGCTGAGATTTTCTGATGCATTCTGCTTCTGTAGGAATGGCCTGAAGAGAAATACCCACCATGGGCCCATGGACCAGGATATGTGGTTTCGGAAGACATTGCAAGGACAATCAACATTTGGTATAAAACAAATCGTCTAAAGGTATTTTTCTTTAGGCGGAAGTGTAACCTATGGCTCTGTGCTATACATGCTAGATTTTTTTTCTTTTTCGACAAGGAGGATAACCCCCCTCTGCATTTAGTGATGAACATAGACATATTTTTTATACTAGCAAAACAGCCCGTGGGTTGCAACGGGAGAAAAAAAATCATAATCTCCAATTGCCATGACCATATTTTGCTACATCACCGAGATACACTATCACTCTCAATTCCGTTAAATCATGAACAGTTTTTTAAATCATGAACATGTTTTTAAACTCGTGCACATATTTGAAATCGTGAACAATTTTCAAATTCATGAACACTTTTATATATTTTCATAATTTTCCAAGATCAAGACCATTTTTTGAATTCACAACATTTTATGCTATTTGCAAACATTTTTCTAAAATTGTGAAAATTTTCTTGAATCGGCGAACATTTCTAGAATGAACGAACATTTTCTTAAAAATTTGGGGAACCACTACTAAATTCAAGAATATTTTTCCGATTTCACGAACATTTTTTTTGAAATGCATGGTATTTGTTTAAATCAACAAAAAAATTATGAATGAATAAACTATTCTGTAAGTCATGAACAGTTTTTGAATTTTTGAGATATTTTCCCATTCATGAACATTTTTTGAATTGGCCAAATTTTGTTCAGTTTCATTAACATTTTATAATACACGAAAATTTTAAATATCATGGTTTTTTTGATTTCCTGAACATTTGTTTTCAAAATTACGAACATTTTTTAAAAAATCACGAACATTTTTTTGAATTGACAAACATTTACGATTTATTAAAAAAATACTTAAAAATTCTCATTTTTATAATTTTTGGAACTATTTTGAAGTCCCAAAATATTTAAAATATTAAAACACAAAAAGGAAAAAATAAATAAAAACAAAATTAAAAAAACAGGCTGCCCGGACATGTGCCGGCCCAAATGGGCGCGCTGCGTCTTCTCTCAGTGCGCAGTATAGGAGGGCCCTACTGCATGGGCCAGCCCAGGTGGTAATTCCCCAGTAAGAAACATTTTTTATCATTAATATGTGGCATTGATGGGTAATACTTTGCAACTTTGGGGCAATTTCCGTGATGTTTCACCAGAAGCAATAGCCCTTTTATTATTAAGTATAGATTATTCAACAAAGCCTACAAAATAAATATATGGATCAACCTAAAGCCATCTTCCTGGTGAAGCCTGTCGCCCTACCTACAATGTTAACTATGTGTCCTGACCTCTCGCCAACACACACACACTGAAAACCGGTGGCCTCACCAACCCTCTCGTCGGCTAGCCGGGAGCACCAACTAGTGTAACACACCCTCAACGCACACCACATGTGTACGCTCTAGAATCCACCGCCATTATTTTCCACCATCACATCTTCAAGCGTCGACGCCATCACGACACCAGACAAAGCCACCCTCATGCCCGCGACCATCAAACAGTGCCCAACGCTGAGACCCCATTGCACCATGCTGCCCAGACTTGCTGTCGTCGAGGCCATAGATGCCATGCCGCTTCACCTGGTCACCGCATGAGAAGCATGCAGAGACCCGCGTCCAGCCACCAAAGCCAAACACTTGCCCCACCAGCTGATGAATGGCTCCAAAGATGATGCCCCAATGAGGGTGACAACGCCGGAATGTCGCCATCATCCGATCTGGAAAGCCCAAATCCAAGTTTCCCCCGGAGCACACAGGGACAAAGAATCGCCGCATGACGCCTCTAGCGAGGTAATGATGCCCATAGGCGCTGTCGTCGATGATTCCGACCGAGGTTGAAATAAGCTTTCGTTGGCATACTCACATTCAATGCTGGCTAGACAACCGGATCCATCTCCACTGTCTTCCACCACACCCCAAGGGAACGTCCCTGCCATCGGTAGACATCCGTACACGAGCAAAGCCACAACCATGCCATCATCGCCAGGAACCACCGCACCGCCGGGGTGGGTCGTTGACTGCGGAAGAAGTCACATTGTTGCATGACCGACACCGTACACACGCGGCATACGCCAGACCGGGACACCCGCTTGAAGATCCACCGCGGTCGCGCCCCGGAACCAGGGGAGAGGAAGGTCCTGTCACCCCGTCCTTGGCGGCCTCATGGCTTAGCCCACGGCGACCTCAGGAGGTGACGAGAGAGTGGGTGAGAGTGGAGGGGCTTTAGATGAGAGATCTCACCGGCGGCTGATGGTTGGGCGGGAGGGGTACTGAGATCGGCCGATCCTTTTTCGGATCGAGACGAACCAATTACCCTCCCACTATACATGCTAGATGTAAACTAACAAACGACCTGCCAAACCACAAACATGTCACCTAGAGGTATATTAGTTTAGGAAAGGAAAATGTTTCCGGCCGCAGTGCTGGTTGAAACGTTGCGGCGGACGCACGCGGGCCTTGCGATCACTCTCAGTCATGCGAGTACTAAGCAATGGGAGCACTCCTTTCGAATCGTTTTTTATCATCTTATTCTCCCCCACGACGCGGACGCTAGGGGTTGTTGCAACCGCTCCGTTTCCTCCAACTCCGCTGCCTGCGCGCAATGCACCAGCATGAAGAGCCCCCGCTGGTAAGGCGAGCCACATCGGGAGCGAAGAAGAGGACGAGGGTGGAGAAGTCACGACAGGGGGAGCTCAAAGAGGTCGCGCGCGGTGCTGGTGCCCGTCAATGGCCTGTGACCAACAATGGCGTGCAACAGCGGGGCGATGCTGAAACCATTCATGCGAAAGCTTGTTTGGGTAGAGCCGGATCTAAATGTTGGGTAGGTATATAAAGGTTCAACTAGTGGTATATAAAGCTTCAACAAAGACATCATACAACTGAGAAGCTACAATCGTTCATAAGAAATCTTCAACTGTAGTTTGAAAAATCTTTGACTGGACAAGCGTGCGACTGAAAAAAGATTCAACCAAAAGACTGCTTTTGGGGCACACGGCGGGAGCTGCATCCAGCGACACAAAATGCTACGACCGGCATCGTTTTCTATTGGAAGCATGGAGAGCATGTTGATGTTGGTGCTAAAGGGGGCGGCTATAGTGTGCAGACGATGGCGCGTGCTGGAACCATGAGAAAAAAAATGCTGAAACAAGGCAATGAAAATGTTGTGAACATGGTTGCTGCGAGCTGGAACCAGCGATGGGCGCGAGCTGCAAACGGGGAGGCCCTGGTGCTACAACTAGCTATGCGGCGAGCTGGAACCAGTACGTCGCCAAGCTAAAAACGGCCATGCAACATGCTACTACGAGGTGACGCTGACGACCATGGAGGCGACGAGGCGACAACTGATGCTGCGAGGGTGGTGGTGGAAACTACGCGGGGTGGGAGAGGTCGTGGAAACTGCCGGGGAAGGGGGGTGGAAGACGTTGGGAGGAAGAAGAAGCCATCAACGACATGCACCGAGGGACGAGATGGGGAGGCGTGCGCGAGAAAGATTAGCAGCGGGGGGTGGAGGGCGGCGCTGCCGCTCATGCGTGCGAGGAATGGGACGAGGAAAGGGCGTGATCTAATGGCCACACGTGAAGCGATCGGTGCTGGGCAGGCGACTGGCCGAATTGCTCGGACGGCGCACCGGTCTAGTACTCGCCTTTAGCAAAAGTAGGCTACTAGCCATGTCTGTAAACCGCAAAGAGGTCACATATGGGAGTATGATTTCCCTATTAAAAGAGGCACCCAAGATATATTCAAGTTGTTGTTTAACGTAAAGCTCTACTACAAGCACGTAGTACACATATAGTAGAGACCTCTATGCACATAGTTAGTACTGCTGCGACAGAAATAAATACGAGCGGGATAAATGAGTTACCTTCTAGTAGGCTAGGCCGAAGCCGCGACTGTGGTGGCAACGATGTCCTCGGCGGCCTTCTTCTCGGCTTCAAGTTTCTTGGTGGCGAATCAATCGGCTTCGGATTGTTGACTAATGATGGCGGTCAAGGCGAAGACGATGAAGACGAACGGCGGCGAGCAGTCGTGTAGGAAATGCTTCTCAAAAACATGATCGCCCCTATACCATATAGGATCATGAGAGACGGGGTTTCGGAGGTCTACCCTCCCGTCAACCGTGTATGCGATGGATGGGATGGGATCGGCAGCGACAATGGAAGCAGAGCAGATGCGATATGTTCTTCTGATGGCGGCTAGGGTTGCCAAAGCGTCCACTATATATGCGCGGTGGGGTAGGAAAACATGGGCTAAACCCACACGTCCGAGTCGGCGACAGCCCCACGATCTGACGTCATAGGTGTGAGCTCGGTCGGCTCATTCCCGCAACCCACGACACGCGCGCACATCATGACGAGGCGAGGCGGATGGGAAGCACTTCTCTTCTCAAGCTCCAATAGCACGTCGAAAGAGAATCTTTTATAAGAAAGTCTAACTTCTCTTTCACTAAGGGTGAAACTAAATCACAACCCACATGGACCTTTATAGATTTTCTGAAATTGTTACCTGGGCCCAACACCCATCCTATATTTCAACAATTATTTGATCTTGTCTGCTACCGGCGGACAGACTAGAGAGCTAAACAAGATGTCCTTGATTCTTGCAGATGTTCAAACTAGAAGATGTGGCAATGGGCATATGGGTTGACGAAATGAAGAAGGGTGGTTTACCCGTGAAATACGAAACAGATGAAAGGATTTACACTGATGGCTGTAAGGAGGGGTACACTGTTGCTCACTATCAAGAATCAAGGAACATGCTATGTATGTGGGAGACACTCTTAAGGACAAATCAAGCAATGTGCTGCAACTAATTAATCCAGAAGCAATTTTGATGGTGCGAATATATTTTTTGTAAATTCAGGAGTATATCTTTTAAATTCATGAACATTTTTAAAAATATAAAAATCCGGATTTTTTTTCAAAGGGAGGAGTTGTCGCCTTTTTAATCTGTTTCCTATTTGGGAAGCAAACAGCTACGCTAGAAGCTTCCGGTGGCGTCGGAGGAAGAGGTTTGTGGGGTCCTGATGGCGGACAAGGCACAACGATGGAGGGCGCGGATGTTGGAGACGGAGAACTTCGGGCGTGTTTCGTTCCAGTTTGGAAGAGTAGCTGTATTGCATACACATCTCAACCCAGCCTGTCTCTAAAAAAACAACCTCATAGACGACATCTGCGAGTTGTTTGGTTGTCTGCATATGGACTTCCTGCATTAGGGGATCAACTTTGGCATGTTGTTTGGTTGCCTGCATTGTCTTGGCTCTTGCAACTACACGTTGTTTGGTTGCCCGCATGGGGTATGATTAAGATTTAGCACTTGCACTTAGCACACATGGCTAAGAGCTAGCAGAGGAAGGAGGAGAAGAAATGCAGTGTGTTCGGATCATGGCGACTGCGGTGGATAGTGGTCGTGGCGCCGTGTCCGACATGACGAGCATGGAGTCGTGGACGAGCGACCCCGCCGGCGGCACGGCAAGCGACACCGTCGGTGAACTGGTTGTGGTGCTCGCGCAAAGACAGTGGACAGAGGAGGAGAATGCGATGCTCGTGCCATGGTATCGTCAGTGCAGTGGACGAGAGAGGAGGTCGAGATGATCGACGCTGGAAACGACTCCAGTGTAGTAGGACGAGAGAGAGGAGGCGAAGATGATCGACCCCGTCGGCGGCGTGGCGAACTGTAGTGTGCGCGAAGGCAGAGGACACAAGAAAGCAGTGTGCGCGCCATTGCAGCGTCGGTGCAGAGGAGGACGACAGAGAGTAGGCCGAGATGAGCGACGCCGAAAACGACTCTAGTGTAGTAGCACGCGGGTAAGGAGATCAAGGGGAAGGGCTTCAGCGTCAAGAGGGATGAATAGGAGGGCTCGGAGCAAAGGACAGAGGAGCTCGACATGATGGCGTGAGTGCACTAGACTGCTGTTGAAAGAGAGATAAAGCTACAATCGTCAAAACCAAAAACTTGCAACGCGAATGTTGTGAGGGACTGCGAGATTAGGCTGTTGGTCAAAGGAAATTTCAAATGATCGATCGTGCGCAACGAATCTGACAAAATTTGTCCAGAATAACTTCAAAAGGGAACACGAGATTAAAAATTTACGGCCGACGAAACTACGAACCGATCGCCTGAATGAAACCGTAGTATCGAGGTGCATCTTTTTCGTGTAGAGCTTACCTTGAATCGAAGCACCGTTGTATTGATCAGAGGGAGGAGATTAGACACGAGCTTAGTGGAGGTTGAAGAAGAACTCACATAATCACCTCGCATCCCTCACGTCTCCACTCGTGCAAGGGCCCATCGGCTTGCGCTCGCCTCGGTCTAACTCGCGAGAAACTGCCGATTTCTGAGTTTTCAGTGAGCTAGGCCCAGAGATGCTTTAAGTTTTATACTATGCAGGCCCAACAGGAAAACAAAGCAACCAAACAACCCATTCATTTCCCGCACGAGCGTGGTTGAGTCTCATGCGAGCAACTAAACACACCCTTCATAAACGTCATGTACCATATTATCTCTCCCTCGTCGCCTTCTCGACCTAGGTCGCCGGAGAGCCTGCCAGATAACTCCAGCACAACAACAGATGTAGCCGTCCATGTATGCTGCTAGCGGAATCGAGGCTTCCAGTCCAGAATTCATGAGCACCATCACCGCAAAAAGACATAAAAATAGAATCATGAGCACCAAATACATCGACACTGTAGGTACAAACAGTTCGCGGTAGACAAAAGATCTTGAGCAATCAAGGGCTAAATGCGTGTGAAAGCATTGAAAACATTACCACTGCCTTCATATTGTTACTTAGTCAAAATCAATCGAAGCAACAAGTGGAGTCACGAAAAGCAACCATTAAACCACGGAACTGGCAGTTTATATTGTAACTCGGTTTACTCCATGTTAGAGCTCGGTTTACTCCATGTTAGAGCATCTCTAGCAAACCTCGCATAACGTCGCGACCCATAAAATAACCGCCAAAATACGGGTCGGCACGGAAAATCCTGTCCGACCCGTAAATCTTTTTGCGTGGCGCGACAAAAAATCTCCCTCAACCTTTAGATTCATGAGGTGGGAGGCCGACCTGAGCTCGACCTTTATCCGCAGCGAGATTTGGCGCGAGGGAAATTTCCGCGCGGCCGTTCCCGCTCCCCCACCCGTCCGCCACCATTGCCCCCACCACCCGCTCCGGTGCATCTTCCCGGGTAGTTTTCCGCCGCCATGGATGACTCCCTACCGTTCCCCGTCACCGTCGAGGTCATGCACGGTCAATCCCTTCCGGCGGATCTCGTCGTCAGCCATGTTGGCCCCGCCATCGCCCAAGGCACAACTGCGCCTGCCCACAAGCGGCAGGGCAACGTGGTCGTGCAGAGTGGGAATCCGGCTGGCCCCGCCGGGAAGGCCCGCGCTCCAGGCGCCAGCGTCGCTGCGCGATCCCGGCCGGCGGCGGAGAAGGTTGACAAGGTCTCGGGCGTAAAGCGGAAGAGGATTCCGGCTACAACGAGTCCGGCTCCTTCATCCACTCCCTCCGCCCCGGCAAGAGTTCCCTGACGATGTCGTTCAACGGCGCTGCTTCCATCGCTAGCGAGGTGTTTGATGAAATGTCCGGAAGGTATGCCTCTTCGGTCCCTTCAATTTTATTTGCTTTTCGCCATTGCGGTAGCTCGTGACTTGTTGTCGTTCATTATAGTGGTGGTTCGAACAATGCCACTACCGAGTTCATGAACTTGTTGGACACCAACGTCGTTGACATCGATCAAGCCCCATTCGCTGCATTCGATTACAATGAAACGGAGGGCGGCGTGGATGATCACGGTGGTGAAGAAGAAGTGGAGGAGATAGATGAGGGGGCGTATGAGCAATCGCAAGCAAGAAAAAGCCAGAGATCGAAGAACTACACGATCTTGGAAGATCAAATCTTGATCAAGGCCTGGAGTGCGGTTTCTATTGATGCTTGCATGGGTACTTCTCAAACCGCCAAGAGGTATTGGCAAAGGATCGAAGATCAATACTTCCGCATGATGGCAAAATATCCCAATAGGACTCCACACACCTGTTGGTCACTCCAAGGTCGTTGGGACGTAATCAAGCCGATTTATAGGCGTTGGGCTGCTTGCTTGGAACAAGCTCGCAAATGCCCCCCCCCCCCCCCGAGTGGAACTGTGGAATCCGACTATGTGAGTTCACGTTCCAAGTGATACAAATCATTTGTAGCATTTAAAGTGATTGCATAATTTGACATTGTTTTAATTGTGTAGGACAAAATTTCCCAACAAAGATACAAAGACATGGAAGTTTCGGAAGGCAAATTCTTCAAACTAGAGCATTGTTGGGACTTGCTCAAAGAGTGCGAGAAGTGGAAGTTGATTGACAAAGAATCCCCACCGAAGGGAGGTTCACTTACGAACATGGATGAAGATGAGGATGATGATGGCCCAAGAAACTTGAACAAGCCCAAGGGTGACAAGAAGACTCAGGAGAAGATAAAGAGGGAGCACGAAGCGTCGAGCTTGTGGGACAAGATTGATGCCAGGGTGCAATCAAATGAGTTGATATTAGCGAAGATGTTGGAGATTAAGAAAGAGTTGGCCGAGAAGAAGGCATGGGAGAAGCAAGAAAAATGGCAATTGCTCAAGGACGAGGGGCTGCGCAAAGCGGCCATTGAGGAGAGAAGAGCACGTGTCGCTGAAAACAAAGCCATGTCCAAGTTGCTTGCCGAAGAGAACAAGATCATGACATTGAACCGCAATGACATGGGCGACCTTACCGAAGAATGGCATGATATGGTAAGAAGAGAAATCTTGAAGAGGATAATGGTTGCATCGGCCAGTGCATGTTACAGTGCTAGAGATGTTTTCTCAACGGGGTTTGGAACCAATGTCGCTGATGCATTCAGTGCACCAGCCGATGATTTTGGTGCAGGAGTTGGAACAAGCGTCGGAGGTGGACTCGGTGGTTCCGATGACCTCCATGGACTCGATGGCGCGGAGTGAAAATCGACCAAGATGATGCCGGACGTGTGAACTGTGTTCTATTGTTTGAATCTAAACTCATTTTGATGGAATCAATGTCAAATTCGATAATTGGCCGTCTTCGGTTTGCGGGTCGATGCGACGGCGCCCATGTAGACCCTGCGTAGCCGACCCGTAAAAGAGCATATTCACCGAATATCCTTTTTTACGGGTCCGTTTCGTGGGTCTGAGTCTGATCTCGCCCGCGCCAGCCCGCACATACCCTTTTCCGCGAACTGCAAAAGCCTTATACCGGTCAGCGTTTTACGTGGTCTGCTAGAGTTGCTCTTATGCCCAGTGCACCAACGGGGTCTCAATCTAACCAATATGACCTTTTAAACCATGTGTACTACCAATACAAGCTTCTAAACCATGTACAGTTAATATACCATGTAGTCAACACGCAACTATGCTGAGTTCCATCGTCTGTACGAGGAAAAATGGACTCTACATATCTGTCAATAAGTTCGGACATTTCAGTCGCCAAAAAAAATTTCGGACATTCAACAATTCATTTTTGTGAAAGAGTCTGAGACAAAGAAATATTGGCAGATGACAAGTAACCAATGTGAGTTCGGACTAGCGTCAGCCATCAAACATGTTAGGAATTAATTATATTTAATTAATGGGATAATCTACTTCTGTAACTAACGTGTGGTTAGTACGTGCTAACCGTCGCGTCCCTCTCTCCCGCCTATTGTAAGGAACATGTTGTTCCGGATGCATCCCTTCTTTAGGGGATATAAATTGCAAAGACATCATTATTAGTAATAGTGGGATTGTTACTCATCAATCGTTTTGTTTTCTATCACACTATCATATCTTCTGGACACCATAGACCTTGGTTTATTCTATGAAAATAATTAAGATATAACCATAGTTGGATGTTGTGATACTAGGCATGTATAATATCCCCATAATCCTAAATCATAGACTGGTCATGTCTTCTCTAACGGAGGAGAACCTTTAGTGGCTGCACCCACCAGTCATTCTGAATCATTGTTTTGTATGAAGTATCACAAAGATGTATGTGGCTTCTCAGAATGATGAACTTTGTGGAAAGTTCAATAGCGATTGGTTCATTGGGACTACCCAGCATTATCTATGAAGATAATGTTGTTTGTTTTGCGTAGATGCAAGCAGGTTATAAAAGCATATTGGAATGTGTATTGCTCTGAAATTATTTAGCTCCATGAGTTGCATAGAAACTAGAAGCTAAATACTTGCAAATGACGTCATGTGATAATCTCGGTGGTTTACAAAGTCTTTACCAAGTTTTTAATTCCCGAAATATGGTAATGGAATAGGTATGAGATGACTTGGTTGTTTGCAATGTTCATGGGGAGTGCGCTCCTAAAATATAACATGTTTCAGATTTTCGGATCTTTGATATTGCACTCTTTTTCTTTATGAGTTTTTTCCTAAATGATTTCTCATAGAAGGTTTTTAATGAGGCAATAATAATACAAACATTGTAATATGTTATTTTCTCCTTATTTTCCCATTGGGTTTTTGAAAGGAGTTTTTGGTGGCATATTATGTATATCTCCTCATATTTTTCTCAAAGTGTTTTTGGAGGGGCATTTTTCAAGATGATGATTCTAAATAGTCAACACAGAGATTAGAGGGAGTGTTAGGAATTAATTATATTTAATTAATGGGATAATCTCCTTTTGTAACTAACGTGCGATTAGTACATGCTAACCGTCACGTCCTTCTCTCAGTCTATTGTAAAGAACATGTCGTTCCGGATGCATCCCTTCGAGGGATATAAATTGTAAAGACATCATCATCAGTAATAGTGAGATTGTTACTCTTCAGTTGTTTTGTTTTCTATCAAAACAAACGAGTGACATAACAGAAATCTTCACAGCCCTGCCTTGCGAGTCAGGGTCCGCCGCATTAAGTCGGCTTATATGCCTCACGTACCCCTGCTTTTCTGCGTTCACGTATACATCATGAAAATACATCTAGCACACATCTCCAATCAAGAAATTACTGTCCATTAGATACCAGGAGCAAGTGTGCACAGGTGCCAAAACAACACCGCCTTCTATTACCAAGAGGCAAGAGCTTTAAGGAGGTCACTGATCAATGAGACAATCTTTGGATGTGCCATTCTGTACTCCCACTTACTTCTCGTTGTGAATACTATAGCCTGTTTATATCAAAAAGTACTTTGTTCAAAACTACATTGCCATGTTCAAGGATATTCAAATGACGATTACTGACAAAGTCAAAATGAATTAGCAAAATCAAATGAAAATGTGTAGAATACTCGGGACATGCAGGCGAGACTGTTGGACTTGCCAGTTCTCAAAAAGGTTTGGTGTCAATCTATAGCCATCCCAGTAATCAGGTTTTGGGATGAACCTACGACAGAACAAGAAAACGGCAACGGGGTTAGGGCATCTCCAAGGCTGACACGCAAAGTTGCTCTAGCATCCGTCCATGATAGGGGTCCAGTCCGCGAACACGGATGCGGGAAGCGGTTATCCAACAATGTCCACATCATTTGAAACAAGGTTCAACTATCTGATGATTCTATATTTTACGCATTTTTAGAGTTCATTTGTTGCATGTTCTCTTTATATATCATGTCATGTTGAACCAAATAGTTGTCCATTATGTATGATTATCGGTATTTACACTTATCATTGTGAGAATTGCACATTTAGTGTTTTATTTAGGTTTTATTAGTTTTCTCTCTTTACTTGTATCTACAAGTGTTTTGAAGCAACTTAGGACCAAGCATGATGAAAGGACCAAGGATGGGTTCGATACAAAGTCAGCCATGGTCAGACTTAGCCATTTCAGAGGTCGGAAAAAGACATTTTTTTGAAGTGCCCCAAATCAAGATATAAGACCAGAAACAGATCGGCGTCGTTTATACGAATCCAACGAGCCCAAGAACCTCAAATTCCGAGTTCGTGTGAAGATTTGACGGCCATTTTACCGGAGGAGTACATATCAGAAGACGGCGTTACGAACGACCGCACACGGTCGTTTCGGCGGTCGTTTGACATGCAGACAGCTTCGAAAGTTGCCTTACAAACATGATTCTTGACCGATTTTCTCCCCGTTCGATCCCACGGGATCCTTGGCTCGTAAAAAGAGATTTGGAAAGGATTTGGCTCATTATGAGTCCTTGGATGAAGCCCACGAAGAGAGGAGGCTAGGGAGGCTCGATATATATCATCCTCAACCCTAGCCACCGTCTCCATCATCCAACACATTGAAGGAAATATGCCCTAGAGGCAATAATAAAGTTGTTATTTATATTTCCTTATATCATGATAAATGTGTATTATTCGTGCTAGAATTGTATTAACCGAAAACTTGGTACATGTGTGAATACATAGACAAACAGAGTGTCACTAGTATGCCTCTACTTGACCAGCTCGTTGATTAAAGATGGTTAAGTTTCCTAGCCATGGACAAAGAGTTGTCATTTGATGAACGGTATCACATCATTAGAGAATGATGTGATTGACTTGACCCATCCGTTAGCTTAGCACGATGATCGTTTAGTTTACTGCTATTGCTTTCTCCATAACTTATACATGTTCCTATGACTATGAGATTATGCAACTCCCGAATACCGGAGGAACACTTAGTGTGCTATCAAACATCACAACGTAACTGGGTGACTACAAAGATGCTCTACAGGTGTCTCGGATGGTGTTTGTTGAGATGGCATAGATCAAGATTAGGATTTGTCACTCAGTGTATCGGAGAGGTATCTCTGGGCCCTCTCGGTAATGCACATCACTATAGGCCTTGCAAACAATGTGACTAATGAGTTAGTTACGGGATGTTTCATTACGGAACGAGCAAAGAGACTTGCCAGTAACGAGATTGAACTAGGTATTGAGATATCGACGATCAAATCTCGGGCAAGTAACATACCGATGACAAAGGGAACAACGTATGTTGTTATGCGGTTTGACCGATAAAGATCTTCGTAGAATATGTAGGAACCAATATGAGCATCCAGGTTCCGCTATTGGCTATTGACCGGAGATGAGTCTCGGTCATGTATACATAGTTCTCGAACCCGTAGGGTCCGCACGCTTAACGTTCAGTGACGATCGGTATTATGAGTTTATGTGTTTTGATGTACCGAAGGTTGTTCGGAGTCCCGGATGTGATCACAGGCATGACGAGGAGTCTCAAAATGGTCGAGACATAGAGATTGATATATTGGACGGCTATATTCAGGACACTGTAAGTGTTCCGGGTGATTTCGGAGAAAACCGGAGTGCCGGAGGGTTACCGGAACCCTCCCGCTGACTAGTGTGGGCCTAGATGGGCCTTAGTGCAGAGAGAGAGGGGCTGCCAGGGCAGGCCGCGCGCCCCCTCCCCCTTGGGTCTGAATTGGACTAGGAGGAGGTGGCGCCCCCTTTCCTTTCTCTCTCCCACTCCTTCCTTCCCCCTCCTAGTAGGACTAGGAAAGGAGGAATCCTACTCCTACTAGGAGGAGGATTCCTCCCCTCCTTGGCGCGCCCTAGGGCCGGTCGGTCTCCCCCCTTGATCCTTTATATACGGGGGCAGGGGCACCCTAGAACACACAAGTTCACATTTTTTAGCCGTGTGCGGTGCCCCCTCCACCATAATCCACCTCGGTCATATCGTTGCATTGCTTAGGCGAAGCCTTGTTCCGGTAGCTTCATCATCACTGTCATCACTCCATCATGCTGACGAAGCTCTCCCTCGACACTCAACTGGATCAAGAGTTTGTAGGACGTCACTAAGGGAGTCCTGGATTAGGGGGTCCTCGAACAGCCGGACTATATCCTTTGGCCAGACTGTTGGACGATGAAGATACAAGATTGAAGACTTCGTCCCGTGTCCGGGTGGGACTCTCCTTTGCATGGAAGGCAAGCTTGGCAATTCGGATATGTAGACCTCCTCCCTTGTAACCGACTCTGTGTAACCATAGCCCCCTCAAGTGTCTATATAAACTGGAGGGTTTAGTCCGTAGGACAACAACAATCATAATCATAGGCTAGCTTCTAGGGTTTAGCCTCTACGATCTCGTGGTAGATCAACTCTTGTAATACTCATATCATCAAGATCAATCAAGCAGGAAGTAGGGTATTACCTCCATCGAGAGGGCCTGAACCTGGGTAAACATTGTGTCCCCTGCCTCCTGTTACCATCCGCCTTAGACGCACAGTTCGGGACCCCCTACCCAAGATCCGCCGGTTTGGACACCGACATTGGTGCTTTCATTGAGAGTTCCACTGTGTCATCACCATAAGGCTTGATGGCTCCTTCGATCATCGGCAACAAGGCAATCCAGGTGAGGTTTTTCTCCCCAGATAGATCTTCGTATTCGGCGGCTTCGTACTGTGGGCCAACTCGCTTGGCCATCTGGAGCAGATCGAGAGCTACGCCCCTGGCCATCAGGTCAGGTTTGGAAGCATGAACTATACTACCAACATCCGCGGAGACTTGATCTTCGACGAATTCGAGCCCACGTCAGGTGCGGCGCACAATCACGATGAGCATGACTTAGCTCTACCGTCGGACGGTGTTCGGGAGATCACACCTGTGGCTACTCCGACCCTCGATTCAGAGCAGATCGCACCGTCCGAGGACGGCTGGATGGACCCCGCCATGGAGGCCGCACACTCAGCGGCGATAGAGCCGAATACTGACTTCACCTCCTATGAGACCTGTGTTGCCGGACCCTTGGATCCATCCCCGGCCACAGACTCTGAACTGCCTGCGTCCGTGCCTATCGAATCTGATTGGGCACCAATCATGGAGTTTACCTTGGCGGATATCCTTCAACACTCGCCCTTAGGTGACGTGCTAAATTCATTAAGGTCTCTCTCTTTCTCAGGAGACCCTTGGCCGAACTATGTCCGGCTTGAGTGGGAAGCGGACGACGAAGAAATTCGTTCCCCACCCACCACCCACTTAATAGACACTATCGACGATCTAACCGACATGCTCGATTTCGACTCCAAAGACATCGACGGTATGGACGACGATGTAGGAGAGGAACAGGAACCACCTCCCACAGGGCGCTGGACAGCCACTTCATCACACGATATATACATGGTGGATACTCCCAAAGAAAACAATGAGGAGGAACGGAAGGATGCAACGGAGGATAATCCCCTCGAGAAGCAACCGAAGCGGCGACGTAGGCGCCGCTCCAAATCCCGCCTCGGCAAAAACAGCAATAACAACGCTGGAAAGAATAATACCCCGGTCGACTCCCAAGGAAATGGCGACCACATGGAACCAGCAATAGAGCAGGATGAACCGGCGGACGGTGAACATAGTACGAAGCCGCTGCCCGATCGCGGAGATGCCAAGGGTAAAGCTAATCAACCTGTCTCCGAAGAGGAGAACAGTCCGAACGAAGATGCACACATCATCCCCGAAAGGCACTCGGAGCAAGAGAACCTCCATAAAAGGCTTATTGCCACCACGAGGAGTCCAAAGAAGCAGAAGCAAAGGCTTAAAGCCGCGCAAAATACAATCAACAGTAGATGGAACAAAGTTCTCGACATTGAAGAAAAGTACGATGGCAGTCGCCACACAAAGAGCTATCCAAAGTGCCGGATCAACCACCCCGTGGCCGCGATAGGGCGGCTAACGATGTCGAACTTAAGTCAGTACACGATTTACGTGATGACTTGCACCAAAAAGCTGGTCTAACCAGGTCCATCTACGGATCTAGGAAGCGCGCTCCGGCACAGAATCAAAACCGAACACTACAGCCGTCAGAACGCCATGACACATCCAAATACAGGGGTGCCGCGCACCCCCTATGCTTCACCGATGAGGTACTGGATCACGAATTTCTTGAGGGATTCAAGCCCGTGAACATAGAGGCATACGACGGAACAACAGACCCTAGGGTCTGGATCGAGGACTTTATCCTCCATATCCAGATGGCTCGCGGAGATGATCTCCACGCCATCAAATACTTGCCCCTCAAGTTGAAAGGACCAACTCAGCACTGACTGAAGAGCCACCCCGAAAACTCAATTGGAAGTTGGGAAGAGCTTGAGGATGCTTTTAGGGCTAATTTTCAAGGGAGCTATGTCCGACCTCCAGATGCAGACGACTTGAGTCACATAATTTAACAGCCCGGAGAGTCAGCCCAAAAGCTTTGGAACAGATTTCTCACTAAGAAGAATCAAATTGTTGACTACCCGGACGCTGAAGCCTTAGAGGCTTTCAAACATAATGTCCGGGACGAATGGCTCGCTAGACGCCTCGGCCAGGAAAAACCGAGGACAATGGCAGCCCTAACAAGCCTGATGACCCGTTTTTGCGCGGGCGAAGATAGTTGGCTGGCCCGCAGCGGCACCAGCGATCCAGGCACATCCGAAGTCAGGGATGGCAATGGAAAACCACGACGCAATAAAATCAATCGTCGAAACAATGAAGACAGCCCAGACAACACAGCGGTAAACGCCGAATTCAGGGGCTCTCGACCCGGTCAGCGGAAAAAGCCGTTCAAAGGCAGCAGAGATGGACTGTCCAGCCTAAACAAGATTCTAGACAGATTATGTTAGATTCATGGCACCTCCGACAAACCTGCAAATCACACCAATAAAGAATGCTGGGTCTTCAAGCAGGCCGGCAAGCTAAACGCCGGACACAAAGGGAGGGAGACACCAAGAGAAGACGAGGATGAGCCTCGCCAGCCGAAATTGGGGGACAAACAAAATTCCCACCAGAGGTCAAAACAGTGAACATGATTCATGTAACAAAAAGGAGGAGCAAATGCGCACTCCGAGATGTATGCACCGTAGAGCCCGTCACCCCCAAGTTCAACCCTTGGTCGACCTGCCCGATAACCTTCGATCGCAGGGATCACCCGACTAGTATCCGGCACGGAGGATCGGCTGCCTTGGTACTAGACCCAATAATTGATGGATACCATCTCACCCGAGTCCTTATGGACGGTGGCAGTAGTCTTAATCTGATATATCAGGACACAATCCGCAAAATGGGGATAGACCCAACAAGAATCAGCCAAAGAAATACTACCTTTAAAGGAGTAATACCAGGCCCAGAGGCCCGCTGTACGGGCTCTCTAGTACTAGAGGTTGTATTCGGCTCTCCTGACAACTTCTGAAGTGAAAGGTTAACCTTCGACATCGCTCCATTCCGAAGCGGCTATCAAGCCCTACTCGGAAGAACGGCCTTCGCTCGTTTTAATGAAATACCGCATTACGCTTATCTTATGCTTAAGATGCCCGGTCCACATGGCATCATCATAGTTAGCGGAAACATAGAGCGTTCCTTACGTGCGGAAGAATGTGTGGCGGCTTTAGCAGCCGAACACTGAACGACCTCTACAACCAGAATAAATGATCGGTCGTCAAGACCGCAGACACGGCTAGACGAGTCTGGCACACCCCTAGCTATAACAGCTCAGATAAACCTGAGATTGGGTTGAGGGATATACCCCCATAGGTGGAGCTAGGGGCTTCCCGCATGTAAAAAGGCCTACCGTCCTGCTTGACCTTATTTAGATTAAATTTTAATGGTTTATTAAGAATAACCAATTTTTTCGCACGAAGACTTTCACCTGGGTTTTTTCTCTTTTACAAATGATAATCGTGCTACACTCTTCTAGGATACGGCACAACGGAGACACAGCCGCAGACGTGCAGCAGGGCCCCGCTCAAAGGTTTCTTTTTAGATTAAGACCCTGTGTAAACCTTTTTTACTGTCTCTTGTTGCTTCACACCCTCCGGATACTCAACAGAACCAAGAGGGATGCTGGCGTTCTTGACATTTCGTCACGTCAGACTAATGCATGTACATGGAAATTCAGGGCTTATTATCGAGGGCCTTACTAAGCCCAGTATACGTTGTAAAGACCGAATACCTTAGGGAGTGTTCGGCGTCGCGAGTTTGGCCTTATATGCATCAGCTCCGAATCATGTCTTTGGTCAATAGTTGGGTTTGCCCGGCTCCCGTGTTTTGCTACCTTACGTTCCGCTCTATCGGCTAAGGTGGCACCGGGAGAACTACTGCGATTGTGCCCTAGTTCATCTGGATGAGCACCTCAGTAGAGAAAGCCGAAAACTGACTGTCATGATAAAGCGCGGGACTGGTCAACCACTCGAGGACTCAGCAGAATCTTCGCGATTCCTCCGCATTAACGAAGGACCGGTTTCCTGGTCATGTATGTACGTGCACCGTATTCGGATAAGCGCAGAAGTACCAGGGGCTATATAGTAGCCCCACTGTCAAACTCCTATGGCTAAGTGAAAGTGTTAAAGCAATATAGTCCGATTGCATTGTTTGCCGCGCTAACACCTCCTTCATGGACCAAGACGTTGGATCAAGTGTGAATACGCGCTTTTCCGAACACCCCCACATTATATGCGTGGGGGCTGAAGCCGACGACTGCAAACTTTCAGGTTATATACATACATAAAACGGCCACACAGGAGGCATCATAATACTTTCAGGCAAAAGTATAAACACATCCTTTATAAGTCAAAATAGCATTGTCTTTACAATTGGGATACATGTCACTCGAACATGACACTCTTCGAGCACTGAGCCTCTATTAAACGAGCACCTTCTAGGACTTCTTCAAAATAGTTCTCGGCTGAGACCTGGCCTACGGCTAGACCTCGGGTTGCAATAACGGTGGCATCCATCTCTGCCCAGTATGTCTTAACACGGGCAAGAGCCATCCGTGCACCCTCTATGCACGCTGACCTCTTTACAGCGTCGATATGCATCATAGCACCAAGGAATCGTTGCACTAAACCAAAATAACTATTCGGCCTTGGTCCTTCTGGCCAAAGATGATCCACGACAGACCTCATGGCAAGCCCGGACAACCTATGCAGCTCAGCCCACTCAGCCATTTGCTCATTTAACAGCAGCGGACACATTGGAGCACTAAGCTGCGACCAGAACAACTTCTCCACTTCGTGATCTTTTTGATATTTGAAAAACTCAGTCGCATTAGCAACACTTGTTGCCAAGTCCACGTACGCATCCGCAACACTCCATAATTGATCCAGAGGGGCATACTTTGGATCTCCAAACTTCGTCCGCAACAAAAAGGTCTTCCGAGCCGTGATATCTCCGGCTTGACGAAGCTCCTCCTTCACCGCTCTGATTTTAGAGCGGGTTTCCTTGCCTGCTACCATGGCTTTCTTCAGGTCTGCCGTTTTCGCGTGGCTTTCCTTTTCAAGAAGCTCATACTGGGAGGCGGCATCCTTCAGCTCAACAACCATCTTGGCTATTTTATCTTCACTCTTGCGATGAGCAGCCTGTTCGGCTCTTAAGTCTTCGGCCGCCTTTAGTGCGGCCGCATCACTCCTCCTGGCATGTTCCTTGGCTCGGGCAAGTTCCGCCCGAAGGGTATCCACGACGGCAGCTCCAACTGTAGTCACAACATATTATATATACTAGCATCATGCTCCTCTTAATATTTGTTGACCACCCGCAAATACATACCATGTGCCTCGTCAAGCCGCTTGTTCACAAGCGCAATGTCGGCATCTGCCGCGTCAAGTTGCCGGCTCAGTCCGGCAAACTCAGCAGTCTAGCCAGCCACCGGACCGTCAGCCGCCTGCACATGAAAGCAGCGCGATTATTACCTGGGACTATGATCCTCTGTTTGCCGCCTCTGGACAGCAACCAGAGTCTTAGGGGCTACTGTATGTATAGAGCACAACTAGCATGTGCGGTACCATCAAAAAGTTTCTATATTACTTTGCGTACCTCAAAGCCTCTTAGCAGGCTCGTAAAAGCTTTATGCAACCCGCTTGCGGCGGATGAGATCCTCTCAACCACCGTACCCATTAAAGTACGATGCGCCTCTGAGATAGCCGCTTGCTCCAGAAGACCCATCAGTGCGTCCGGACGTGCACCGGACAGTCCCGGACTCTTTCTATTACTCCCCTTAGGATCCGAATACTTTGGACTTTGGGTGACCGAAGGGTTACCTTCAGGCCTTGGTGGATCAGGAGAAATCCTCCGTGATGACACCTCAGGGTCGTCCGCCCCAGGAGGCGGGGAGACAGGGGGAGGCGTTTTGCTCTTCATCACCTCCGGAAGAAGATCCCCCGAAGACGAACTCTGTTGAGAAGGGCTACGAGCTGGACAGCAAGATATATGTCTCGGTTATTGCCCTCAAAGATAAAGTAGGATATGTTTACCAAAAGTACTCTTGATTCACTTGCAGCTCGGTGGAGGGTTGGCCCCCCTTGTGGGCACTGTGCGGCAAGGACGCCCTCCGGGGCAGGGCCCCCTGGCGAAAGTTTCTTCCCTTGTTTGGAAACCTTCGTTTCCAAGTCTTCAGAGGCGGTCCTTTTCCTTTCTTGGGGAGAGGGAATGTTAGATTCTTCTCCCCGGTTATCCTCCTTCGCGGAGAGACTAATTCCCCCGGTTTGGATGAGTAATGCGTGAGGCCCGCTTTCGGCTTCTTTATTCCCCCCTTTATCTTCCCCTGATGGCACTTGATAAGGTGCGAGCTCAATCATCCTGGCTAGTACAAGATCCGGTGAGCCTTCGGGAAGGGGGGAAGGATTGAGCGCAAGAAGAAAAGGACAGGCCTTGGCCCCTTTATAAAGAGGGAGAATATCAAGCGTCCTCCGCGTGGCCGTTTGGAACTTGCCTAAAATCGAGGAGTCGTACCAGCAGACGCGGTTGGGTTACCCACGCCCGTATTGATGAGAATCCCATGATAAGGGGACATGATCTCTGCTTCGACAAGACGTGCCAAGAAAACCGCCTCGCAATATGTGCAGTAGCTGGTTGAGAAAAACAGTTCGAATAGTGACCGGGCCATGGCGTGATTCCACATTATAAAAAGTTGTCGGCAGATTAGATTTGTGGAAATATTATACTCTCTACGGTGGTATGTGGAATTTGTTTTGCAGAGCCGGACACAATCCTTGTGTTCAAAATCTTCTATGGAGTATTCGGAGAAGGAACCCGCCTTGCAATGCCGAAGACAATCTGTGCGCCGGACTCATCCTCATTGAAGTCTGGTTCAGGGGCTACTGAGGGAGTCCTGGATTAGGGGGTCCTTGGACAGCCGGACTATATCCTTTGGCCAGACTGTTGGACTATGAAGATACAAGATTGAAGAGTTCATCCCATGTCCGGGGGGACTCTCCTTTGCGTGGAAGGCAAGCTTGGCAATTCAGATATGTAGATCTCCTCCCTTGTAACCGACTCTGTGTAACCCTAGCCCCCTTCGGTGTCTATATAAACCGGAGGGTTTAGTCCGTAGGACAACAACAATCATAATCATAGGCTAGCTTCTAGGGTTTAGCCTCTACGATCTCGTGGTATATCAACTCTTGTAATACTCATATCATCAAGATCAATCAAGCAGGAAGTAGGGTATTACCTCCATCGAGAGGGCCCGAACCTGGGTAAACATTGTGTCCCCTGCCTCCTATTACCATCCGCCTTTGACGCACAGTTCGGGATGCCCTACTCGAGATCCGCTGGTTTTGAGACCGACAGTCACCGAGTCGAACATGTGCAGATCGTGGAGGTGCCGTACTTTCGGTGCTAGGATCGGTCGGATCGTTAATACGTTCGACTACATCAACCGCGTTGTCATAACGCTTTCGCTTACGGTCTACGAGGGTACGTAGACAACACTCTTGCCCTCTCGTTGCTATGCATCACCTAGATGGATCTTGCGTGTGCATAGGATTTTTTTTGAAATTACTGTGTTACCCAACACACATCTCATTCATCCAAAACCCATCTCCATTGCTACTCCATGCCTGAGAAGAAGGGATAACAAGCAAGGGAAGAAGGAGGAGGCTCCACCACCATGAGCACCGGCCTCCGGGCTGGTGCCCTCGCGCTGGTGCCGCCACCATAGGTGGTGCCCCCATCGCCATCAACTCAGGCACGCCATCATCATCATCATCATCATCATCATCATCATCATCATCATCATCATCATCATCATCATCATCATCATCATCGTCGTCGTCATCACCGTTCCACCGCCATCACCACCATGCCTTCGCCCTTCACCGACTTGATGTCGTCTTGTAACCTGGCCCTAACCTTCATGTGTTTTATTGAGTAGTTGTACTAGTTCTTGAGGATATTATTAAACCCTATATGATATTTGTTGCGATCCAATATTACCTGTTCATGATTAAAGTTAGTAGCCTTCGCGAATGTTGAGAGGAGCGCTCAATCATATCTATGCCTTGTGCTCTGAAGTATATATGTTACAGTCCTTGTGATGGTTGGGGATATTGGGGTAATTTGAGATGACCGTAAAAGCCTTGGTTCCTCGCCTTTGCAAAGGAATGAGGAATAACAAATAACCCTTATAGAGGTTGCATCCACGGGGCAACCCTTAATTGTCATAAGTTGTAACCTTATGGGGAAGACTGACGGTGGCGTGCGTGGCATGAAGTCTAGATCAAGTAGAATGTGTTCTGTACCCGGCTCCGCCCACTTATGTATTTGACCAGTTACTAGATAATACAATAGTTCATATGAGGTAGTAATTCCAGATACCTCGAGATCATTTACCACTCAAGCGTCGTCACAACTAACTTAGTGTCTTTTATTTCCTACTTTTATTGTTTTTGTTAGTAGTTTAATTAATTATCATTTTTATCCAGTTTCCCTAGCAACGATAGAATAGACTATTTCCAAACTCTAGATTGGGTGCGTATGTGGTTGCGTGAAAGTGACAACGTAGTTACGGGGTTTGTGGTGCCTTCCTATCAGCTTCTTGTGGGTTCGACAATCTACTTATCACAACAAAAGTTCTACAACAAACATGTGCACTTGCAGGTCATCAAACATTTTCTGGCACCGTTGCCGGGGAGCATAGTGCTTGGTCATTACTTACCCGCTCGCACTTAGTTTATTTTGTTTGTTACTATTTATCTTACTATTTTTATCTTAACCCAAAAATATTTCTCTCTCTCTATATATATATATATATGTCTTGCTTTGAGATGTTGGATGAGGACACTGAGGCTGCAATGGGACAGTACTATGAAAAGAAAAGGATACTTCAACAGTATTGGAATGCCAACGAAGATAAAGAATTGAGTGAGAAATTTATCGAGTTAAAGATTATAGCTTATGATATCCCTAAAGGTTGCATACAGTTCCAACCTCTTCCCCACATGAGTTTTTATTGCAGAGATCACCCACATATGGTTGTGAGAGCATACTACCATGATGAATATCCTCGTGAAGATATTGAGGTAATTGAGGAGATAATGTTAATGCTTAGATCATTTGAGATTTTAAAGTGGATTGGTAGGTTTCCTGAAGATTATACTTCGGTGACTAAGCATGAAGACTTGGTGGGAGAAGTTTATAACTTTTGTCTAGATAATAATTTTTTATGAGAATTTTTTGGTTATGAACTATGAGAAGCAGATGACCACCATCTCCCAAGTCAATAATTCGCAAGAAAATAACCTTATGCGGGAACATGAAGAAAATATCATGGAGCCACAAGAAGAAGAGAATATGAAAAACAATGAACCAGAGGAACACAGAGATGAAGGATGGAACAACTGATGTCCCGAATCTCCCACCAATGGTAATTCTTTTGATATAATTAATGTGCAGCTTGATGAAATGAATGAAGGTTATGACTCACCTGCAACTCCTCATTCTCTTAATTATAATATTAATGTGAAATGTAGCCACTAACATTTTAGGCAACTCCACTTATCTCGGTGCATCGATACTCGCCCAAGAGCATGTACGAATTTACATATATGATGCCGAAGCACGGTAAGAGAGTGCGACTCCGAATGAGCCCTGCTATGAGGTGCTCCAAACCCCGGCCGGAGTATGGTCTGACACTCGGGGTTGATATCCCTTGGGATGGCTATAAAGAAAGCAGTGCCAGGGAGACAACCCGGAAGTCGGTAGGTGTCTTTCTTAGCTTTATGTCTTAAGTCTAGTTGCATTGGCACTTTTATTTTTGTTTTAAGTAGTTTCTATTTGAGTCAGTTTCGTATTGTTTTCATTGGTAAAATCTCAAGCATGTTGGTAGCCTGTTTTTGTTGCATATCTCCTCCTATTTATATTGAAAAATTACTATGTGTCCAACGTTACGAGGAAGCATAAAACTTTTCATGAAGTTCTCCAGCTACAGGAGAAAAACGACATTCAATATGACCGCCCCGGTCGTTTGAGCCCCCGTATGAGATTGTGGCCGCAAGAAATAAGAGGACCAGAGCAAAAGATGGGCTACCATACGAGCGCAAGCACCCATACGAGCAGTCATTTCACCTGGCGTCCACAACGAGCATCTCCCAGAGCGAATGATGGTGTTCCATATGATCGTAACTGATCGTTTGAGCGCCGTATGAAGGAAAAAACCTCCAATTGATTATTTTTCGACGTCTGAGGTCGATGGGGTATTTTCTAACCGACTATTTGCTTTATAATAAGTGTTAATTACCTTTGAAATTCTGTAGTCATCAATCCTCTATAGCAACTATGTTTTCTTTTATTTATTTTTGCCGGTTGGTATATGAACTCCGTTCCTATACTGAGTCGATGTTTTTATTTCGTGTGTTCTCTTCGCAGGGGCTTGGACCTTATGTGAAGAAGTGTACGGTAATGGTGCCAACCTTATAAATGATCCACACAAGCCACTTGGTTGCTTCAACATGATGAACTTCAACAACAAGTGCCTGATAAAGTTTTCGAATACGAACCTTGCTCAAATAAAAGTTGTGAGTCTCACCTTAAGTGGGATCTCTCTTTTAATGAGGCACTTAGGAGCTGCACACTTGTGTTTCATATTTTGTCTCACACACACTTCATACAGACTTAGGAGTAGCGCACTCCTAGACTTAGTTTGTTGACTTAAGCGAGGTGCTTAGGCTGATGAACCAATCATATGAGGCGTATATTTTTATCACTTGTGTTTCTTATCCTTTGTGCTAAAAAAAGAAAAACACAAAAGCACAAAAATATTTTGTTTTCATTTTAGTTTGTATTCAATAGGTTCTATGAGAGGGAAGCCGCTGGACCAGAACAAGGAGATCACATGAAGTAAGGTCCACGTCTATTAAAAGAGAGGTCATATGCGTCTCAATGATAAAAGTATCTAACCCTTGCTTAGACATAAACTTGGGGAGCTAACCACTTCTCGTGCCCTATTTTAATAACCACACTTTCTTTCACTTTTGTAATTTCCCCTAGTTTAGTTCTAAGCGTGGGGAGGTTACTTTTGCATGTGTAGTGTCTTCTGCAATGCTCTTGATCATATGGTTTTCGTGCATTAGTGTGTCCTGCTATTTTGACATGCTTCCTTTGTACCTATTTAATTTAGCTTGCGGAAATCTTGTTATCTTCTGAAAAACATTGCCATGTTCTTTTATCAAAAACCCAATAAAGGAGTCCTTTGAATTGTTGCCTTTCTTTCACATCATTACATAAGTTGGGGACTCTAGTTGTGGCTTGATTAGCGATTGAATTATTGTAGAGGGTTTTTGCTGATGAACCCAACATCTTTGGTTGATCTGGGACGCGCAATGGGGTTTATCTCTGCCAAACTATCCCCTCGAGGTGCTTAGCTTTTGAGTCTTATGCAACATGACACTGTTGGCGTTCTGGGAACGGGGGTCCCTAGACTTGCCTACCTGCGGCCCATGGCGCGGCTAAGCCAGCAGGCCGTACGGCCCATCTTCATCAACAAGGCATCCAAGACCCTCGCGAGGGTCCAAGCCTCGCGAGGCACACGACGCAAGACCTCCTCTAGAGTAGCCTAGCTAGGCAGGCTCACGAGGAGCGGAGATATCAAGGCGGGGCAAACCTCACGAGGCCCTCGTGACGTGAGCCATGACGCACGATACCAGGCGGGCGCCAGCGTGCACAACGTCCTTATTTCCGCTTTGGTGCTAAGGAGGCCAGCGCAGATGAAGAGTATCGAGGCATCAGACAAAGGTTGCTATATTTGTGCAACAAGACCAAGACCAGGAGGACGGCAAGACGGAGGTCATCGTGGAGCCCAAGACGGCGTCACCGCCAGAGCTTTTCGCAGGCGAAGACCACTTTTGTCAGGATAGCTTCTACTAGTTGTCCCCCTTCAAATTTGCCCTCCGTTGTTGGCTCCCTTCTCACTCGATATTTGGGAAGAGGACCAGGGCCTATGTAAGTAGAGCTAGCCACCATAGTAGAGGCATCTCATCTTAGCTTGATCCAACCCGATCGAGAGCCTACTCATAGGAACACCTCAACCTCAGGAGGCTGTTCTTCCCTTGTACTGTTCATCATCTGCCCTAGAGGCAATCCACCACCACCACACTGGAGTAGGGTATTACACCACAATGGTGGCCCAAACCAGTATAAACCTCGTGTCTTTCTGTGTTGCGAGTTCGTCGAGTTAGTCCGCGAGATCTTAGCGAGCTAGGGCGTTGATTGGTGGGAAGGAAAGACTTCATGCGCACCCCAGTGTTCGAACCTTAAGGGTTTGCCGGAACCCCACATCCGACATTTGGCACGCGAGGTAGGGGTGCGCCGTAGCTTCCCTTCCATCAGTTCGTCGCTCCGTCGTCTCCATGGCGGACGCTCGCCGTGCTCGAGCTGAGCGTCGGGCTGCACTCACCGCCAGCGTCGCTCAGACGGCTCCTGTCGGCGGGCCACATCGCCGTTCTCCGTCTCCCACCGCCAATGCTGCCACCGGCCCGGCGGGGAACGAGCAGCAGGTGTCCTTGCTGCATCCTTCGGTGCGGCAGGACGGCCGCACCGCCACTCCATCGCTGACCCTGCCGGTTCTTCGTCTCACGAGCACTGCGCTCCCATGGAGGCACGGGCCGTGCTCCTCGTGGCGAACGAGCTCCTGCGCTACCGCCCCATTGACGACCTCTACGAGGAGTGGCTCGACCGCGTCGCTGAGCTCGTCCGCACCGCAAGGGGCTCTCCGGCGCCATCCCACTCTCTGCCTCCCCCTCAACCAGCCACGGGCGACGGGGCTCATGGCGTGCCTCCACCACCTCAGCCCCAAGACGGCGCCTTGGCACCAAGGCGCGCGGCTCCGTGGCGTGATCTGCCGCGCCTGGCGCCCGCACGCGAAGAGAGAAGCTGCCAAGAAATTCCGCGGCCACGAGAAGCTGCACCAGCGCTCCCCGCGCCACCTCGTCAAGTGAAAGTGCAACTATCCCTGGGTGGTTTTGGTAATTCCTAACAACATATAGCTCATTGAGCTAACATTATTCCAAGATTAATATTTCAGGAAAAGCTCAATGAATGGCATGGATGAGGAAAGTGGATCCCTCAAAATTCCAAGGACAAAAAGTTTGGCTCAAGCTTGCAGCTCAAGACTCTACATTTTATATTTTAATGATCAAAGATCGCATTGAGTCTATAGGAAAATCCAATACTATCAAGGAGGGATGAGGTGTTTCTTAATGGCTCGCTTGCTCAAAGTGCTTAGTGATATGCTCCAAAAACCCTCAACTACCTTCCCACATCCACATATGACCTAAACCAAAAGTCAAACTCGGCCCCACCGATTCTTTCTATCCGACGCCACCGAGTTTCAAATGTCATAGCCACTGCCACAAACCCTAGGCAAATCGGTCTCACCGATAGGGATCTCGGTCGCACCGAGATGGGATTGTAATCTCTCTGTTTCCCTTCATAACGTTTCGGTCTTACCGAGATGAGCGATCGGTCCCACCGAGATTGCAATGTAAACTCTCTGTTTCCCTTTTGTAACATTTCGGTTTCACCGAGATGAGCGAATCGGTCCCACCGAGTTTACCTGACCAACTCTCTGGTTAGCTTATTACCAAAATCGGTCCCACCGAGTTTGTGTAATCGGTCACACCGAGATTACGTTATGCCCTAACCCTAACCATATCGGTCCTACCGAGTTGCATCTCAGTCCCACCAAAAATCCTAACGGTCACTAGGTTTGCTGAATCGGTCTGACCGAGTTTAACCATTCGGTCCCACCGAGTTTGGCAAATTGTGTGTAACGGTTAGATTTTGTGTGGAGGCTATATATACCCCTCCACCCACTCTTCATTTGTGGAGAGAGCCATCAGAACATACCTACACTTCCAATACACATTTTTTGAGAGAGAACCACCTACACTTGTGTTGAGGTCAAGATATTCCATTCCAACCATATGAATCTTGATCTCTAGCCTTCCCCAAGTTGCTTTCCACTCAAATCTTCTTTCCACCAAATCCATATCCCGTGAGAGAGAGTTGAGTGTTGGGGAGACTATCATTTGAAGCACAAGAGCAAGGAGTTCATCATCAACACACCATTTGTTACTTCTTGGAGAGTGGTGTCTCCTAGATTGGCTAGGTGTCACTTGGGAGCCTCCGACAAGATTGTGGAGTTGAACCAAGGAGTTTGTAAGGGCAAGGAGATCGCCTACTTCGTGAAGATCTACCGCTAGTGAGGCAAGTCCTTCGTGGGCGACGGCCGTGATGGAATAGACAAGGTTGCTTCTTCGTGGACCCTTCATGGGTGGAGCCCTCCGTGGGCTCACGCAACCGTTACCCTTCGTGGGTTGAAGTCTCCATCAACGTGGATGTACGATAGCACCATCTATCAGAACCACGACAAAATCATGCGTGTCTCCAATTGCGTTTGAATCCTCCAAACCCTTCCCTTTACATTCTTGCAAGTTGCATGCTTTACTTTCCGCTGCTCATATACTCTTTTGCATGCTTTCTTGAATTGTGTGGAGATTGCTTGACTTGTGCTAAGATAGCTAAAATCTGCCAAGAACTAAAATTGGGAAAAGGCTAGATTTTTATTTGGTCAAGTAGTCTAATCACCCCCCTCTAGACATACTTTCGATCCTACAAGTGGTATCAGAGCTTTGGTCTCCATTTGCTTTGATTTCCATAGCTTTTGGCGGCATAGCCTTGGTTTCACAACCTAGGAGAGTATGGCGTCTAGCGAGGGAAATTATCACCGTAGAGGTCCTTACTTTGATGGCACTAATTTTGCTAGTTGGAAGCATAAGATGAAAATGCATATTCTTGGACATAACCCCGCCGTTTGGGCTATTGTGTGTATTGGCTTGCAAGGTGAATTCTTTGATGGGAAAGAACCGAACCGTGAAGCTACCGCGGAAGAGTTGAAGATGCTGCAATAGAACGCTCAAGCTTGT
Source organism: Triticum aestivum (assembly GCF_018294505.1). Lineage (NCBI taxonomy): Eukaryota > Viridiplantae > Streptophyta > Magnoliopsida > Poales > Poaceae > Triticum > Triticum aestivum. Next base: position 450,049,433 of record NC_057809.1, on the reverse strand, counting down.
GATATCCTCTTCAACGGATTGTGCCCCGAAGAATTCAACAAAATCAGCCGTCTTGAGAACTCAAAGGAAATTTGGGATACTTTGATTGATATGCACGAAGGTACCGACTCCGTCAAGGAATCCAAATTGGATGTGCTTCAAAGTCAACTTGACAAGTTCAAAATGAAGGATGGTGAAGGTGTCGCTGAAATGTACTCTAGGCTTACTCTTATCACAAATGAGATGGCCGGCTTAGGGAGTGAAGAGATGACCGATAGATTTATCATCAAGAAGATCCTAAGAGCCTTGGATGGAAAATATGATACCATGTGCACATTGATCCAAATGATGCCCAATTACAAAGATCTCAAGCCAACGGAAGTCATCGGAAGAATTGTTGCTCATGAGATGTCACTCAAGGATAAAGAGGAACTTCACAACAAATCAAGTGGTGCTTACAAAGCCTCATGTGAAGCCCCCACATCATCGAGTGAGAAACAAACCTTTGATGAAGAATTGAGCTTAATGGTGAAGAACTTCAACAAGTTCTACAAGAGTAGAAGCAAAGAGAGAAGCTCCAAGTCAAGGTCCTACAATGACAAAAGATCTTCTAGTCGAGAGCGAAACTGCTACAATTGTGGAAGGCCCGGACACTATTCCAATGAGTGTACGCCCCCCTACAAGAGAAGAGAAGATTCTCCCAAGAGAAGAAGTAGAAGAGAAGAATCACCATCTAGAGAAAGAAGGAGTAGAGATGATCGTTATGAACGAAGACCCTCACGGAAAAGCAAGGATTCGGAAAGAAAGGACAAGTCATCAAGGAGCTACACAAAACGAAGACATCAAGCTCATGTTGGTGAATGGGTATCCAGCTCCGACTCCGACAACCACTCCGAGAGAAGCTATCACTCCGACTCCGAATATACTCAAGATGAAGGTGTTGCCGGTCTAGCACTTGTGACAACCAACTCCTATGACATATTTGACTCACCAAATGAAGGAGTTGGAACATGCTTCATGGCTAAAGGCCCAAAGGTATCACACCCCGAGTATGTTGATTTCAATAGTGATGAAGATGACTTGTTAGGTGATGATGATTTACTTGTTGACAACTCTAGTGATGAATACTATGATGAAACGTCAATTAATCATGCTAATCAAGATAAAACGAATGACAATGATAAGGAGAAGATTGAGTCTCTAACTAAAGAACTAAACACTCTTAAGTTAGCTCATGAAACTATCTTAGGAGATCATCGAGAACTTTTAAGGACTCATGAGAAATTACGCTTTGAAAAGCTCAACCTTGAGCAAGAGCATGAGTTCTTAAAAGCAATCAATGATGATCTTCGCAAGAAAAGTTCTTCTTACATTGCCAAGCGTTTACTCTTATCCACTTACATGCCTCAAGTCAAGTCTAGTAACAAGAACAAGAAAGATTCTTCCTCTAGTAGTAACAATAATCATGCTAAATCCAATATTGTTGCTTCTAGTAGTTCTCTTGATTCCACTAATGATTCTCTTAGCCAAGTTACACTTGAGCAAGAAAATAGCTTATTGAAGGGAATTATAGAGAAAGGTGTTTACAAGAGCCTTGCCGGAAGTAAGCAATTCGAGGAAATTGTACGCAAGCAAGGAAGGCACCGGAAGAATCAAGGTGTTGGTTTTGAACGAAAGTTCAATGCCAATGGAGTTGAGTGGGAAGAAGATCAATACCCCAAGACGAAGTTTGTTCCTCAACAAGAGAAGTATGATCCTACTTCTTTCAAAGGGACACAAGCTCAAGATGATCTTCCACCACAAGACCACAAGCAAAAAGGCAAGGACAAGCTTCAAGAGGAAATTGATGCATTTGAAGAAGCTCCTAAGGCCTTGGTCAAGTGGGTTCCCAAGACTACTTCAAGTTCCACTTCATCAAGTACAACTACAACACCGAGGATTCCCATCAAGATGGTGTGGATCCCGAAGAAGAACTAGAGAGTTCTTGAGGGTGACTCCGCCAACATACTTCACTCTTATCATCTTGGCAAGAACAAGTGCAATCAACTTCCACATCTTGCACTAGTTCAAGGAGTCACAAACCCTCTTGTTGGTAAGACAAGGGACAAGGTAACCTAAAAGCTTTCATAGACATCATCTTGTGTGTGCATCACTTTATGTCTATGGATATCCTTGTTTGTTCCTTGTGGGACTAACCCGTGTAGGTATTGAAAGTGCAACTCACTCCAATGGATAGCTCCAAATGATCTACATCAACATTGAGCATCCACATCTTCAACATCTACATGAAGTCATCATCGACAAAACCCAAGGTTAGTTCATCCCTCTTAGGGGGGATCTCACATCTAGGGGGAGCTTTACTCTAAGAATTGAGCTAAAGCAACTCTAATGGTGTGAACACAACAATGCTTTATGTAAAAGTGGTAACCCCACTTGTGCTTAAACGATGAGTATGACCTATGATCAAATGTTCTCATTTGACTCCTAAGTCAATATACTCATATATAGATGACCTAGTCATCGCCAATTGTTTGATAGATGCTAGAATTGGTTGTGCATGCTTTGCCACATATTTCAATTGCCATTTTATTGTGTGAGCATGTTGATTGCATATTTTACTCATTCGAGGACATCCACTTGTTGTTTTGATTGATTGGTTTTCTTTTCTTTTGCCAAGTGGATGGACAAGAATGCCTAAGAACCCTCTCTAGCTATCTATGCTTTTCTCGTCTCAAACTCTATTCATGCTACATCACAAAATTTGATCAAGTCAGATTCGAACCACTCTGTGTGAGGAGCACTCGGAGTCCCCGATTCGTCATAGACTTAAACTTCCAAAACTTCTTTGTGCTTTTCGGTCTGACCGATTCCTCCATTTCGGTCATACCGAGATCACTAAGTCGATCTAGGTTTTCAATCTCGGTGCAACCGATTTGAACCTTTCGGTCACACCGAGTTTCAGTAACTGCTTGCAGTTATGAATCTCGGTGCCACCGAGTTGTTCCACTCGGTCACACCGACAGGGTCGGGCTATATATACTCACGGGCAAAATTTTGGAAATTTCTCCGAAACCCCTTCGCCCGCGCATAGCTCGCTCTGCCTCCTGGGTCTCCGGATCGTCCTCCTCGTCGCCAGCCGCCTCCTGTCGCTGGTCTCCGCCGCCGTCAACGGAATTCTTCCCCGCCGTTGCCGCCGTAGCGAGTTCATCGCCGAACTAGGGTATGGACTCGATCACAGTGCTATCCCCGTCCGATTCCTAGCACATTGTGTTCATTATGATTCTTACCACGATTGAAACGCTTCTATCCAGTCAAAACACTCCGTAGATTAGAGTTGAATTGAAAATTTAGGGTTAGGTTTCCGCCGAAACCATCTCGGACCATCCGAGTTGTGGAACTCGGTACCACCGATTCGGCTCAGGCCATTGCACATGTAATTTTCGGTCTGACCGAGAATTGCAAATCGGTGTGACCGAGTTCAGGACTTTGTGAAACCCTAGCAGTCTCGGTGCCACCGAACTGTGACTCGGTCTGACCGAGTTCACTAGTTTAGGTTCCAACAGCTGCTTCGGTATCACCGAGTTTACAAATCGGTTGATCCGAAATGCTTTCTGTGGAAAACTAAAACTAAGTTTTTGACTCATTCTTTTGCAAAAACCTCTGCATTTTGTGATGCTCATCCACTCTATCTCATCTATATCTATTCACAGGGTCTGCTGTCAGTGTTTGCAATATGTCTGATCAGAGTGACAGCCAGAACAGGTCAGAGGAGCAGGTTCACCTGAGTGAGGGCACTAGTCCCTCTAGCAGTTCAGATGATGGTAGCAGGAGCACTCCCAGCAACTTGCCCAAAGCTGCCACCAGAACAAGGAAGAAGAAAACTTCAGAGTCTGAGGATGAAGACTATGTGGCAGTTGAGGATGAGGCCACTTCCAAGAAGAAAGTGGTTAAGAAGGAATATAGCACTGCTGCTGCCACCAAGCCAGGCATGAAGCAAAAGGTTCCTGCAAAGAGAATTCCAATGTCTAAGGCCAGAGCATCTACTCAAGTCCCTTTGGGATCTGAACCCAAAGAGGCTGCTGCAGAAGGGAAGAAGAGGAAGGAGAGGATCAAAAAGACCACTGCTAGAGTGCTTGGGAGATCCTCAATCATGAGAGATTCTGAAGAGGAAGAGGAAGAAGAGGTTGTTGCACCAGCACCTAAGGCCCAGAAGCTTATGGGTGATGCTATCAGGACAGGGGCTGCTTCATCAAAGCCCAAAGAAGCACCCAAAGCAGCCTCCAAGCCCAAGAGTGCACCTAAGAGGAATACCAGGAGTATACCAGCTGCTGAGAAGAACAAGGCCCCAGTGCCTGAAGTTGCTGCTGATGAAGATGATGAAGGACAAGTCCTGAGAAAGCTCAAACCCAAGATTCCAGACCACAATGATGCTCATCCTGTGGCTGAGAACATGAAGATTAGGAGAGACTCAGGGTTGAGGAAATGGAGAGAGTCAGATCCATATGCCACCAGGAGAAGGACTGCTGTTGATTACAGGTTCCACACAAAGGAACAGCAGGACTTCTATGAGACAGTGTTGTTGGACAAGAAGCCTATAGTGTGTGAAATGAGGTGGGTCGACTGGAAGTATATCAAGGAAAATGAGGAACACTATCCTGGTGTGTTTGACAGCTTCAGTGCTTGTGGAGTTGCAGACTTTGTTGGGCAGAAGCTCACAAAGTGGAATGAGGAGCTCATAATGCAATTCTACTCCACAGCACACTTCTATCCAGATGGCAGGATAGTATGGATGTCTGAAGGTACAAGGTACCACTCAACTATTGAGGAATGGGCAAATCTGATCAATGCTCCTAAGGAAGAAGAAGATGACTTGGATGTCTATGCCAAGAAGAAGATGGATCACAACTCTATGGCAAACATGTACAAGGAGATTCCTGAAGATGATCTTGAGACTCACCAGTTTGGGTCAGTAAAACACTTGCTGTCAGGGCTGCCTACAATCAATTGGATCCTTAGGCACACTCTCTTGCCCAAGTCTGGTGATCACAGAATGATCAGAGGCCATGCAATTAACTTGCTACATATATTTGATGTGCCAAAGAAGTTCAAGGTCATGAGCCTTATAGTTGAGACTATCAAGAGGACTACAGCTGACCAGAAAAGAAGTTGTGGATATGCCCCACAGATCCAGGAGTTGATAAACTCAAAGATGGGCACAGACACATACTTGTTGGATAAGGAACACTTGCCTATCTATCCTGACTTTAAGGACAATCAAGTTGTGATGAATGAGAATGAACCATCATCGGTACAATCTCAAGAGAAGGAGAAAGCAAAGAAAGAGAAGGCTGCCAAGATGCCGACTCAAGAGGAGGCATCTGAGTACTTTTTGAAAAGCAAGCAAGATCAGCTTGGCTACCTGATTGCATCCACTCTGAGGATTGAGAAGGGACTGGCCACCCTGACTCAAAACCAGGAAAGCTTGGAAAGAATCATGGAGCAAAAATTCTATGACTTGGATGTGAAGGTAACTGAGATTCAGTCTGTTGTGGAGCAACTTCAAGATGATATGCATGAGAGGAAGGGCAAGACAACCACTGATGCATTTGCCAGAGTGCCTAGAGCTCAGAGGTCACCTGCAGTGCCTGTTCCAGACACTAGAGCCACTTCATCTACACCAGCTACAGCTTCAGCGCAACCAGCTCCAGCACCAACTCCATCAGCTCCATCCACATCAACTGAAGCCTTCGTCCTTGGTGTTCTTCGGACACCACCACATGAAGACCAAGCCTGTGAGATGTTTTGGTGCTATACATTTTCTATGAACTTTTTGGTAACTTGTTGCCAAAGGGGGAGAAAAATGTATAGATCATAGGCTTCGAGAGAGAGAGAGTTTGCTTTTGTTCTCTCTTGTCTTCTTGGTTGAACTTTATTTGTCTTTTGATTGCTTGAGATACTATGCTATTATCTGTGAGACATTGATGATCATGTGGTTGATCATAAGCTACACTTATGCTTGTTAGATGATATTATCTTACTTATCCTTATATGATCATTCACTTTGCTTGGTGATGAGTGCATGTATTTAATTCTTATCATTTTGAGCGCTCCACCAAGATGTATGTGACATGGAAGAGTAACCCATGATCCTAACTCATTGTGCATTTGCAGTCCAAAGCAAATCTTAAGATATGCACAAATTTAGGGGGAGCTCTTGCTTTTCACATACTTCTCAAAGCGACAATATCTTTCACTCTTATTATCATTTGTCGAAGCTTTGATCTATATGTTGTCATCAATTACCAAAAAGGGGGAGATTGAAAGTGCAACTATCCCTGGGTGGTTTTGGTAATTCCTAACAACATATAGCTCATTGAGCTAACATTATTCCAAGATTAATATTTCAGGAAAAGCTCAATGAATGGCATGGCATGGATGAGGAAAGTGGATCCCTCAAAATTCTAAGGACAAAAAGTTTGGCTCAAGCTTGAAGCTCAAGACTCTACATTTTATATTTTAGTGATCCAAGATCACATTGAGTCTATAGGAAAAGCCAATACTATCAAGGAGGGATGAGGTGTTGCTTAATGGCTTGCTTGCTCAAAATGCTTAGTGATATGCTCCAAAATCCTCAACTACCTTCCCACATCCACATATGACCTAAACCAAAAGTCAAACTCGGCCCCACCGATTCTTTCTATCCGGCGCCACCGAGTTTCAAATGTCATAGCCACTGCCACAAACCCTAGGCAAATCGGTCTCACCGATAGGGATCTCGGTCTCACCGAGATGGGATTGTAATCTCTCTGTTTCCCTTCGTAACGTTTCGGTCTTACCGAGATGAGCGATCGGTCCCACCGAGATTGCAATGTAAACTCTCTGTTTCCCTTTTGTAACATTTCGGTCTCACCGAGATGAGCGAATCGGTCCCACCGAGTTTACCTGACCAACTCTCTGGTTAGCTTATTACCAAAATCGGTCCCACCGAGTTTGTGTAATCGGTCACACCGAGATTACGTTATGCCCTAACCCTAACCATATCGGTCCTACCGAGTTGCATCTCAGTCCCACCGAAAATCCTAACGGTCACTAGGTTTGCTGAATCGGTCCGACCGAGTTTAACCATTCGGTCCCACCGAGTTTGGCAAATTGTGTGTAACGGTTAGATTTTGTGTGGAGGCTATATATACCCCTCCACCCACTCTTCATTCGTGGAGAGAGCCATCAGAACATACCTACACTTCCAATACACATTTTCTGAGAGAGAACCACCTACACTTGTGTTGAGGTCAAGATATTCCATTCCAACCATATGAATCTTGATCTCTAGCCTTCCCCAAGTTGCTTTCCACTCAAATCTTCTTTCCACCAAATCCAAATCCTGTGAGAGAGAGTTGAGTGTTGGGGAGACTATCATTTGAAGCACAAGAGCAAGGAGTTCATCATCAACACACCATTTGTTACTTCTTGGAGAGTGGTGTCTCCTAGATTGGCTAGGTGTCACTTGGGAGCCTCCGACAAGATTGTGGAGTTGAACCAAGGAGTTTGTAAGGGCAAGGAGATCGCCTACTTCGTGAAGATCTACCGCTAGTGAGGCAAGTCCTTCGTGGGCGACGGCCGTGATGGAATAGACAAGGTTGCTTCTTCGTGGACCCTTCGTGGGTGGAGCCCTCCGTGGACTCGCGCAACCGTTACCCTCCGTGGGTTGAAGTCTCCATCAACGTGGATGTACGATAGCACCACCTATCGGAACCACGACAAAAACATGCGTGTCTCCAATTGCGTTTGAATCCTCCAAACCCTTCCCTTTACATTCTTGCAAGTTGCATGCTTTACTTTCCGCTGCTCATATACTCTTTTGCATGCTTGCTTGAATTGTGTGGAGATTGCTTGGCTTGTGCTAAGATAGCTAAAATCTGCCAAGAATTAAAATTGGGAAAAGGCTAGATTTTTATTTGGTCAAGTAGTCTAATCACCCCCCCTCTAGACATACTTTCGATCCTACATCAAGACCACGCACCGCCCATAGCGGCACAGCGCAGACCTCGTCAAGACCAAGCTCCACCTCGGAAGCAGGCCCCGGCAACCACGGCTGGCTGCCGTGCCTTCACCCCCGAGCTGCGTAGCCGAGAAAGTTCAAGCCGGATTTTCCTCCTCACTACGACGGTAACGCCAACCCCGTGGAGTTCCTGCAGCTCTATGAGCTGAGCAACGAAGCGGCCAACGGCGACGAAAAGGTCATGGCGAACTGGTTTCCCATGGCTCCCAAGGACGGAGCTCGCTCCTGGCTCCTGAACCTGCAGCATGGCTCGATCTCCTCCTGAGACGAGATGCGCGACCGCTTCGTCGCCAACTTCCAGGGCACTCGCGACCGCCCACCGGCCACGGGTGATCTACGCCGCATCAGGCAGCAACCATGAGAGACCCTCCAGAAGTACATCCAGCGCTTCAACAACACCCGCCTCATGATCCCCAAGGTCACGGACGAGGCCATCATCTCCGCGTTTTTCGACAGCGTCAGTGACGTCAATATGAAGGAAGAGCTCGCCATCCACGAGGAGCTCTGCACATCTCAGGAGCTGTTCAACCTGGCGACCAAGTGCGCAAGAGCTGAGGAGGGGCGCCTCTCTCTCCTTGAGCTGCCAGCCGTGGGCGGGGAGGAGAAGAAGGCCAAGGCCAAGGACGTGAAGCGCAAGGAGGCAGCTGTGCTCGCAGCGGAGCCCGACATCAAGTGGGGCAGAGATCAGCCCGAGTCATCCAAGAACGGCCGACCGTTCTGCACCTTCCACAACCTGAACACCCACAACACCAGCGACTGTCAAGAGCTTAGAGCCATACGGGAAGGACGCTACGGTCGACGCCCCGAGCGCAACGACCGGGGCTACGGCCGCGGAGGAGAACGTGGAGGCGGACCGCTGGGACGACCGTGGCCCGCGCCAGGAGTGGTGCGACCGGCCTCGTGAGGACCGCTGGCAGGACCAACCTCGCGAGGGCGCCTGGAGGGACCCTCCGCATGAAGATCGCCCCTAGGGCAACACCGGTCTTCCCCTGCTGCCACCACTAAGAAGGAACGATGACTACCACCAGGACGAGGGGGCTGGGGGCTTCCAGGAGCCGCGTGCGATCGCCTGCATCTTGGGCGGCGCCCAGGCCCCAGCCTCTCAGCGCATCTTCAAACAGTTCACTCGCAAGGTGAACGCGCCGCTCCCCAAACTCGAGGCCACGCGCCCGCTCAGGTGGTCCCAATGCGCCATCACTTTCAACTCGGTGGATCAGCTCAAGTGCGCAGCCACCGCTGGCGCCCTCCCTATGTTGTGTTCCCCAGTCATCGGCAATGTGCAGGTCACCAAGTCCCTCATCGACGGCGGCGCAGGGCTCAACGTCCTGTCCGTCGACACGTTCGACAACCTCCAAGTGCCATATGAACAGCTCCAGCGCACCAAGCCTTTCTCAGGAGTGACCGACGACTCCACCACACCGATAGGGCAGGTCCGCCTGCCCGTCACCTTCCGGGAGCGCAAGAACTACCGCACCAAGCTCATCGACTTCGATGTCGCGCACATCTGCCTGCCGTACAATGCCATCCTCATGTATCCAGCCCTGGCCAAGTTCGTGGCTGTCACTCATCACGGCTACAACGTTCTCAAGATGCCAGGAAGTGGAGGAATCATCACGGTCCCATGTGAAGAGAGGGATGCGGTGTGCTCCCTCGAGCGCGCCTTTCAAGCCGCAGCAATCGACGACCCCGACAGCAGAAATGAAGGCCCTCTAGAGGCCATCCCCAAGAAGAAGCAGCCGCGCCGTGCAGGACCTCAGGAGGATGGCGTCGCGGCAGGAGCCTCATTAGGACCAGCGCCCGCTCCAGGGGCGCCTCCCTCCATTGCATAGGAAGGCGTGCCCGGTGCCCTCCTCAGGCAGGGCTCGGGGGCTCTCTTTTGGAGGGCCTCAGACCTTGCCAACCTCACGAGGGAGGCGCTTGGGCACCACTTGGAGGCGTACTTCACGGCACGTGACCCTAAGGATAGCACAGGGCAAGGAGTGCCCACCACTCAAGAGTTCATCACCAAGACCACCCAGGAGCTGCAAGAAGCAAGAGCCATGCGCGGCGACAGCCGCCCACGAGGTGCAGCTCCGCATCCTGGCGAGGATGCTGGGCTGCTTGTCTACATCGACGTCCCAGGGCTCAACAGGGCCGCATCTCAGGAGTGTTTCTGGCCTTTGCGTGTGGGCCGCTGCGAGGGCCCGCCGCACAGCTACGTTCGTATGCCCTTTGGCTTGCCGAGCGTGGCGTCGGCCTATCAGCACAACATGCGACGTGTCCTGGCGGCTCAGGAAGCCAGGTACCACACCGTTCTGGAGGAGATGGAGACGGTCTTCAAGGAACCTCCCGAGCCCCCAGAGCCTCCCAAGGCTCAGGGTTCCGGCGGCTCATGAGGAGTCGTTTCTTCAATGCACGCCTTCAGCTGCACCAACTCTACTTCGTCTACAGAACCAGGTGACATCTTCCAAGCCCATTTAGCTGGGAGCGCCCCTCGGGCTGCATTATTCCCAGGCCACGTGGGTCCATCCCTGCGGGATGTATCCCTTTTTGCTTATGTCTTTAGCTTACCTTGTTGGGGGCGCCCCTCGGGCTGCATCATCCCCAAGCCGCTCGGGCCGGACCCGGTGGCGCGCATCTTCCTGCATTTATCCAAGTTGATTTGCTCTCCATGCTTAACCTGCCAACTGCTATCACCTACTCGATCATCGCCTCCCCTAGGGCCTCCACACATGCACGGCACAGGTGCATTGGTCCGTCCCTACCATGCCGACAAATCTGAGTGGTCAAGCTCTGGCTCACGGCACGCCCCGTGCACGTCACCTCACCAGGCCCTCAGTGCCCTCACCTCATCCAGAGCAACCAGCGGCAGGCTGACAACTATAGAGGCAAACCGTGTTTCTTCTTGTGCCTGTTCACAAGGATCCCGTGGGAAGGATAGCAGGTGGCACCGCGAGTCTCCTTTTCTCTCGTGCAATTTGCTTGCGCGTTAAAAGGGGGCTCCTGAGCATCGCGACTCAGGAGCTCTTACTAGCTCTCCAGCCCTCACCCCTGGCCTTTACCACGGCATCGCGACCTAGCATACCAGCGGCGGCTGAGCTCACTCGAGGGCCGGGACCTGAGGACGTAGAGCACTAAGGAGAGCATGAGGGGAGGGAAACTCGTATGGTCCGGCCTAGCTATGTCGCACGAGTAGGCGCGCAGCCCTAGAGCAATGCCAGGAGTCGCCACGAGATCAACAAGATAAGTCCCGCACTCAGATCGGCTAAATGTTTGGGCCTAGTGGTCACTCATGCCTTGCCGCAACCCCGTTGTGGCCACATCAACTCCCTTTCTCGCCTTACCATGGCTTCTTGAGCGCTAAGGGGGACCTCCTGAGCATCGCGCCTCAGGGGCACTTACTAGACCTCGGGCCGCACACCTCCTGGCCTTGACCACGGCACGCGACCTGGCATACCAGCGACGGCTGTAGCCTGCCTGGGGACCGGGACCTGTCAGCGTAGAGCAACAAGCTATCACGAGGAAAGAAAGGGGGGCCAAGCCTTAACGGGACATGCGTTCACCAAATTCTCATAACAGGAAAGATAAGCACAAAAGACATTACAGACCCTTACATGCCCCCACGGGGTAATTCATGATTCTTCGCAAGAAATAAAAGCTGATACTAAGGGGAATCCTATCTACATCCTTTCGCAGTGGACACCATCATCAACAGTGGGCCACGGGAGGCCGGCGCCAACCCCATCCAGATCAGTGGAGGCGACGGCTGGATGCCGCAGCTCTGCTCCGAGTGCGGCAAGAGCTCGGGGGCACGTAGCTGTCATCGCTCGTCTCCGGAGTCTCATAGAGCTCAGGAGCGCTGCTGGACTCCCAAGGGCTGCTGCTGGAGTGGCCGCGAGTGGGACGCGTGTCAGCCTCATGCTCCTTCCTGGAGCAGCACTCCAGGCGGCGGCCCTCAGCATCAAAGACCTTGAAGAAGAGAGTGGAGACGCCGTTGTACTCAAAGTGGATCGCGAGGGCGCCCCTCGCATGGCAGACCCGCGCGATCTTGCCCCAGCCGCGAGTCATGAAGATCTTGCCGGTGGGGACCGCTTCGATCTTCGCTCCGGTCACCGGAGCGCTTCAGTCGGCGTGCTGCAGCCAGAGCTCGAGAGGCCCCCTCGGTGGCATCACATTGGATAAGAACCGCGGGAAGCGGATCCAGGAGCTTGGAGGCATCGACGCCCACAGCACCAACTCGCGCGAGGAGTCCTTATTTCCTCTTTAGTGCTAAGGAGGCCAGCGCAGACGAAGAGTACCGAGGCATCAGACAAAGGTTGCTATATTGGTGCAACAAGACCAAGACCAGGAGGATGGCAAGATAGAGGTCATCGTGGAGCCCAAGACGGCGTCACCGCCAGAGCTTTTCGCATGCGAAGACCACTTTTGTCAGGATAGCTTGTACTAGCTGTCCCCCTTCAAATTTGCCCACCGTTGTTGGCTCCCTTCCCACTCGATATTTGGGAAGTGACCAGGGCCTATATAAGTAGAGCTAGCCACCATAGTAGAGGCATCTCATCTTAGCTTGATCCAACCCGATCGAGAGCCTACTCACAAGAACACCTCAACCTCAAGAGGCTGTTCTTCCCTTGTACTGTTCATCATCTGCCCTAGAGGAAATCCACCACCACCACACTGGAGTAGGGTATTACACCACAACGGTTGCCCGAACCAATATAAACCTCGTGTCTTTCTGTGTTGCGAGTTCGTCGAGTTCGTCCGCGAGATCTTAGCGAGCTAGGGCATAGATTGGTGGGAAGGAAAGACTTCACACGCACCCCAGTGTTCGAACCTTAAGGGTTTGCCGGAACCCCACATCCGACAGACACCGCGATACTCTTGTGTAGTGTTTGAGTTCTTTTTGACTAAAGTATGTTTAAAGCCTTTTGCACTTCTGTTCATCTTATTTTGCTAGCCTCTATAGTATCGTGCATTGCTTACACTCACAATGAGACTTGGAGCATACTTTGCAGGTACATCGAAACCCATGGGAGGACTTTCTGTTGTTCTCCTACACATAAGACAACCCATCTTCACAAAACAACCACCATACCCACCTACATGGCATTTTCATAGCCATTTCGAGCATATCGCCATTCACTACCATCATTTTAATTACATGCCTAGAGACCTGTTTTCATTTTCCTTGCGTGATCATAGTATGGCTAGCTCGACATTTTCATGGCTTGTCTACTTTTGATGACTATGCTACGCAGGATCATTGCACATACTAGTACACCACCAGAGGCATTCATATGTAGTCATCTTTTCCAGTTTATCAAGTTATAAGTAAACAAAAGTGTGATGATCATCATTATTAGAGCATGCCCCAGTGAGGAAAAGAATGGTGAAGATTTATGAGTCCTCAAAAAGTGGGGATGAGGTCCGTGAGACTGTTCCAAACAAAAAAAGAAAATATAGGAAGAAAAAAAAGAAAAAAATGAAATGAGAGAAAAATAGAGAAGGGGCATGCTACTATCCTTTTACCACACTTGTGCTTCAGAATAGTACCATGTACTTCATATAAAGAGTTTTCATATACTTCATGACTATGCTAGAGGGATCTGTACATTATAGAACTCGGCTTTGTACAAAACACGGCCTACACAGATGGCGCTCTTGCAACCGCGAAAGCGGTGGCTGGGCGTGCGCTGCCGCCGCCTGGATCTCCGGTCTCTGACCTCCATTGCGGCCGCCGACACCGGATCTGAGCTCCCCGTGGCATGCTCTCCCACGACAGACTCGACGCTAGCCCATCTGTCTGCTCGCCCAGCGGTGCCGCTGCCGCGAACCTCTACGGCGGTCGCCGCTCCAGCGTCGTCTACCACTGCTGCTGCAGCTGTCGCTCTCCCGCCGTCTGCATCGATCCGTCAAGGTCTCGGTGCCGTGGTCTCCTCTGCTTCCTCGAGTCCAGGTCGGAGGTCCCTTGCTCGTTAGTTCTCTGCTCCGCCGCTGCCGCTGCTGGGTGCTACTAGCGATGTGGGAGCAGGCCTGAAGACCAGGCCATGCTCAGCGCCGAGTGCTCCAGGTGTTGTCACCAACCCGTCTGCTAGCGTCCTCCCTCTACCACAGCTGCAACCCCCAACCTGCAGATTCAGGAAAGAAGACGGGGGTGTGAAGGCATCACTCACGCCATGTCCCAAGCTTGCGGCAACTTCTTTGGCTGCAATGCCCACTGCCCCTGTCCTGCTTGCCGGTGCCACCTCGGATGTGCTGCTACCGGCTCCAGTCCTACTTGCCGGTGCCACCTCGGATGTGCTGCTGCAGGCCCTCGTTGCCTCGGTCAATGTTGTCGACGAGGACAATGCAGAGAAATAGGAGTGCAACATCGTTGGCACGGGGGATGAACTGACCGGTGTGCCACGATCTGTGTTGTGGACCTCCGTGGGTGACGACGACGAAGAAGATGCTGAAGAGGTGCTAGCTCCCCAAACACCGCTGGGTACCACCAAGGCCCTCGAGTTGGGAGGGATGTGCGTGGGGCATGAGCTTGCACAACTGGGGATTGGCAGGAGGTGCTTCTGCGGTGCAGCCCGCGTGTTCCGTTGTCGTCGCCATCATCGAAAGTGGCTCCACGTCCCATCCCTGCTTGGCTTTACGGTAGATGTTGCAAGTGCCTCACTGCTACCTCTTGAGCACTGCGTTGGATTTCCCCGAAGAGGAGAGGATGATGCAGCAAAGTAGCGTAAGTATTTCCCTCAGTTTTTGAGAACCAAGGTATCAATCCAGTAGGAGGCTACGCGCGAGTCCCTCGTACCTACACAAAAACAATAGCTCAACGCAACCAACGCGCTTAGGGGTTGCCAATCCCTTCACGGTCACTTACGAAAGTGAGATCTGATAGAGATGATAAATAATATTTTTGGTATTTTTGGTATAGAGATGCAAAGTAAAAAGTAAAAGCAAAGCAATAATAAAGTGATGGAGATTGATATGATGAGAAAGAGACCCGGGGCCATAGGTTTGACTAGTGGCTTCTCTCAAGAGCATAAGTATTCTATGGTGGGTGAACATATTATTGTTGAGCAATTGACAGAACTGAGCATAGTTATGAGAATGTCTAGGTATGATCATGTATATAGGCATCATGTCCGAGACAAGTAGATCGACTCCTGCCTGCATCTACTACTATTACTCCACTCATCGACCGCTATCCAGCATGCATCTAGAGTATTAGATTAAAAACAGAGTAACGCCTTAAGCAAGATGACATGATGTAGAGGGATAGTTTCATGCAATATGATAAAAAACCCATCTTGTTATCCTCGATGGCAACGATACAATACGTGCCTTGCTGCCCCTTCTGTCACTAGGAAAGGACACCGCAAGATCGAACCCAAAGCTAAGCACTTCTCCCATGGCAAGAACAACCAAGCTAGTAGGCCAAACCAAACTGATAATTCGAAGAGACTTGCAAAGATAACCAATCATACATAAAAGAATTCAGAGAAGATTCAAATATTATTCATAGATAGACTTGATCATAAACCTACCGCAAAAAGAAGATTACATCGAATAGATCTCCACGAGAGAGGGAGAGAACATTGTATTGAGATCCAAAAAGAGAGAAGAAGCCATTTAGCTACTAATTATGGACCCGTAGGTCTGAAGTAAACTACTCACACTTCATCGAAGGGGCTTGGAGGATGATGTAGAAGCCCTCCGTGATCGATGCCCCCTCCCGCGGAGCTCCGGAACAGGCCCCAAGATGGGATCTCGTGGATACAGAAAGTTGCGGTGGTGGAATTAGGTTTTTGGCTCCGTATCTGATCGTTTGGGGGTACATGGATATATATAGGAGGAAGAAGTACGTCGGTGGAGCTTCGAGGGGCCCATGAGGCAGGGGGCGCGCCCTAGGGGGGGCCCTCCACCCTCGTGGCCACCTCGTAGCTTTCTTGACGGAGGGTCCAAGTCTCCTGGATCTTATCTGATGAGAAAATCACGTTTCCGAAGGTTTCATTCGGTTTGGACTTCGTTTGATATTCCTTTTCTTCGAAACCCTAAAACAGGCAAAAACAGCAATTCTGGGCTGGGCCTCCGGTTAATAGTTTAGTCCCAAAAATAATATAAAAGTGGATAATAAAGCCCAATAATGTCCAAAACAGTAGACAATATAGCATGGAACAATAAAAAATTATAGATACGTTGGAGACGTATCAAGCATCCCCAAGCTTAATTCCTGCTCGTCCTCGAGTAGGTAAATGATAAAAACAGAATTTTTGATGCGGAGTGCTACTTGGCATAATTTCAATGTAAATCTTCTTAATTGTGGTATGAATATTCAGATTCAAAAGATTCAAGACAAAAGTTCATATTGACATAAAAATAATAATACTTCAAGCATACTAACAAAGCAATTATGTCTTCTCAAAATAACATGGCCAAAGAAAGCTATCCCTACAAAATCATATAGTCTGGTCATGCTCTATCTTCACCACACAAAGTCTTTAATTCATGCACAACCCCGATGACAAGCCAAGCAATTGTTTCATACTTTTGATATTTTCAAAACTTTTTCGATCTTCACACAATACATGAGCGTGAGCCATGTATATAGCACTATATGTGGAATAGAATGGTGGTTGTGGAGAAGACAAAAAGTGAGAAGATAGTCTCACATCAACTAGGCGTATCAACGCGCTATGGAGATGCCCATCAATAGATATCAATGTGAGTGAGTAGGGATTGCCATGCAACAGATGCACTAGAGCTATAAGTATATGAAAGCTCAACAAAAGAAACTAAGTGGGTGTGCATCCAACTCACTTGCTCACGAAGACCTAGGGCATTTTGAGGAAGCCCGTCATTGGAATATACAAGCCAAGTTCTATAATGAAAAATTCCCACTAGTATATGAAAGTGACAGAATGAGAGACTCTCTATCATGAAGATCATGGTGCTACTTTGAAGCACAAGTGTGGTAAAAGGATAGTAACATTGTCCCTTCTCTCTTTCTCTCTCATTTTTTGGGCCTTCTCTTTTTTATGGCCTCTTTTTTCGTCCGGAGTCTCATCCCGACTTGTGGGGGAATCATAGTCTCCATCATCCTTTCCTCACTTGGGACAATGCTCTAAAAATGATGATCATCACACTTCTTATTTTTCTTACAACTCAACAATTACAACTCAATACTTAGAACAAAATATGACTCTATATGGATTCCTCTGGCGGTGTACCGGGATCAGTGAATCAAGAGTGACATGTATGAAAGAATTATGAACGGTGGCATTGCCACAAATACGATGTCAACTACATGATCATGCTAGCAATATGACAATGATGGAGCGTGTCATAATGAACAGAACGGTGGAAAGTTGCATGGCAATATATCTCGGAATGGCTATGGAAATGCCATGATAGGTAGGTATGGTTGCTGTTTTGAGGAAGGTATTTGGTGGGTGTATGATACCGGCGAAAAGTGCGCGGTATTAGAGAGGCTAGCAATGGTGGAAGGAAGGAAAGTGCGTATAATCCATGGACTCAACATTAGTCTTAAAGAACTCATATACTTATTGCAAAAATCTAGAAGTTATCAAAGCAAAGTATTACGCGCATGCTCCTAGGGGGATAGATTGGTAGGAAAAGACCATCGCTCGTCCCCGATTGCCACTCATAAGGAAGACAATCAATAAATAAATCATGCTCCGACTTCATCACATAACGGTTCACCATACGTGCATGCTACGGGAATCACAAACTTTAACACAAGAATTTCTCAAATTCATAACTACTCAACTAGCATGACTCTAATATCACCATCCTCATATCTCGAAACAATTATCAAGCATCAATTTTTTCTTAGTATTCAACTCACTCAAAAGAAAGTTTTACAAATCTTGAATACCAAGCATATTACTATTAAGCAAATTACCATGCTATTGAGACTCTCAAAATAATCTTAGTGAAGCATGAGATATCAATAGTTTCTATAAAACAAATCCACCACCGTGCTCTAAAAGATATAAGTGAAGCACTAGAGCAAAATTATATAACTCAAAAGATATACATGAAGCACATAGAGTATTCTATCAAATTCCAAATTATGTATGGCTCTCTCAAAAGGTGTGTACAGCAAGGATGATTGTGGTAGACTAACAAGCAAATAATCAAATCATAAAAGACGCTGCAAGCAAAACACATATCATGTGGTGAATAAAAATATAGCTCCAAGTAAAGTTACCGATAGAAGTAGACGAAAGAGGGGATGCCTTCCGGGGCATCCCCAAGCTTTGGCTTTTAGGTGTCCTTAGATTATCTTGGGGGTGCCATGGGCATCCCCAAGCTTAGGCTCTTGCCACTCCTTGTTGCATAATCCATCAAATCTTTACCCAAAACTTGAAAACTTCACAACACAAAACTTAAAGTAGAAAATCTCGTGAGCTCTGTTAGAAAGACCACTTCAAGGTACTGTAATGAACTCATTATTTATTTATATGGGTGTTATACCTACTGTATTCCAACTTCTCTATGGTTCATATACTATTTTACTAGCCATAGATTCATCAAAATAAGCAAACAACACACGAAAACCAGAATCTGTGAAAAACAGAACAGTCTGTAGTAATCTGTAGCTAGCGCAAGATCTGGAACCCCAAAAATTCTAAAATAAATTTCTGGACGTGAGGAATTTATATATTAATCATCTTAAAAAATAATTAACTAAATAGCACTCTCCAAATAAAAATTATAGCAGTTCTCGTGAGCGCTAAAGTTTCTGTTTTTTACAGCAAGTTCAACAAGACTTTCCCCAAGTCTTCCCAACGGTTCTACTTGGCACAAACACTAATTAAACACAAAAAACACAACCAAAACAGAGGCTAAATAATTTATTTATTACTAAGAAGGAGCAAAAAGCAAGGAATAAAAATAAAATTGGGTTGGCTCCCAACAAGCGCTATCGTTTAACGCCCCTAGCTAGGCATAACAAGCAAGAATAGATCTAGGTATTGCCATCTTTGGTAGGCAATTCTTCAATGAGGCATCTATCTCCCTTGGGAATTTATTTATTTATAGTGATTATTAAACTCTTAGGCACAAGATCAAAAAATTCATTTGTAGCAATTGATTCCTTAATGATAGCAAAAACATTGGGATGAATACTTATAGATTTAAGATCCGCGGTTTCCTTACTAGATGATTCACCCTTATTTTTAGGAACATACATAAGCTTGGAAATTTTAGTAGGAGGACTTGGAGTATTCTTTATGGAAGAAAAAGCGGTTCCCAAGTTCGTAATGATACCCTCAAGTTTATCGATTCTAGTAGAATCTAAGTTTATCGATTCTAGTAGAATCTAAGTTTATTTTCTCATTAACTATGGGTTCCTTTTCCTTAATATTTTTCAAAGTCATTCCTACCTTAGATCCATATTGGGTAATTTGATTGTGGATCTTTTTATCTATTTTTCAATTAATTTAATAGTAGCAACTTTATTTTCAATTATTTCAAGTCTTTGCATAACATGCTCCAAAGTTAACATAGTTCCATTAACCAAAAGAGGTGGTGAGCCAAATAAATCTAACATAGCATTATAAGAATCAAAAGTATGTCTACCCAAGAAATTCCCTCCGGTAATGGTATCAAGGATATATCTATACCAAGGACTAGTACCTACATAAAAATTGCGGAGAAGAACTGAAGTAGATTGCTTCCTGGTAGATCTATTTTGAGCATTGCAAATTCTATACCAAGCATCTTTTAGATTTTCTCCCTCCCTTTGTTTAAAATTTAGAACTTCATTCTCGGGAGACAACGGAGAAGATATGAGACTAGCCATGACGACAAGCGAGAAAACTAACACACAAGCAAACAAAAAAGGCAAACAGGCAAAAAGGCAAATAGAGAAAGAGAGGGAGGATAGAGAGAGAGGGCGAATAAAACGGCAAGGGTGAATTGGGAGGAGAGGAAAATGAGAGGCAAATGGCAAATAATGTAATGCGGGAGATAGGGATTGTGATGGGTACTTGGTATGTTGACTTTTGCGCAGACTCCCCGGCAACGGCGCCAGAAATTCTTCTTGCTACCTCTTGAGCATTGCGTTGGATTTCCCCGAAGAGGAGAGGATGATGCAACAAAGTAGCGTAAGTATTTCCCTCAGTTTTTGAGAACCAAGGTATCAATCCAGTAGGAGGCTACGCGCGAGTCCCTCGTACCTACACAAAAACAATAGCTCAATGCAACCAACGTGCTTAGGGGTTGTCAATCCCTTCACGGTCACTTACGAAAGTGAGATCTGATAGAGATGATAAATAATGTTTTTGGTATTTTCGGTATAGAGATGCAAAGTAAAAAGTAAAAGCAAAGCAATAATAAAGTGATGGAGATTGATATGATGAGAAAGAGACCCGGGGGCCATAGGTTTGACTAGTGGCTTCTCTCAAGAGCATAAGTATTCTATGGTGGGTGAACAAATTATTGTTGAGCAATTGACAGAACTGAGCATAGTTATGAGAATATCTAGGTATGATCATGTATATAGGCATCACGTCCGAGATAAGTAGACCGGCTCCTGCCTGCATCAACTACTATTACTCCACTCATCGACCGCTATCCAGCATGCATCTAGAGTATTAAGTTAAAAATAGAGTAACGCCTTAAGCAAGATGATAAAAACCCCATCTTGTTATCCTCAATGGCAACGATACAATACGTGCCTTGCTGCCCCTTCTGTCACTGGGAAAGGACACCGCAAGATCGAACCCAAAGCTAAGCACTTCTCCCATGGCAAGAACAACCAATCTAGTAGGCCAAACCAAACTGATAATTCGAAGAGACTTGCAAAGATAACCAATCATACATAAAAGAATTCAGAGAAGATTCAAATATTATTCATAGATAGACTTGATCATAAACCCACAATTCATCGGTCTCAACAAACACACCACAAAAAGAAGATTACATCGAATAGATCTCCATGAGAGAGGGGGAGAACATTGTATTGAGATCCAAAAAGAGAGAAGAAGCCATCTAGCTACTAACTATGGACCCGTAGGTCTGAAGTAAACTACTCACACTTCATCGGTGGGGCTTGGATGATGATGTAGAAGCCCTCCGTGATCGATGCCCCCTCAAGCGGAGCTCCGGAACAGGCCCCAAGATGGGATCTCGTGGATACAGAAAGTTGTGGCAGTGGAATTAGGTTTTTGGCTCCGTATCTGATCGTTTGGGGGTACGTGGATATATATAGGAGGAAGAAGTACGTCGGTGGAGCTTTGAGGGGCCCACGAGGCAGGGGGCGCGCCTTGGGGGGCGCCCTCCACCCTCGTGGCTTTCTTGATGGAGGGTCGAAGTCTCCTGGATCTTATCTGATGAGAAAATCACGTTTCCGAAGGTTTCATTCCGTTTGGACTCCGTTTGATATTCTTTTCTTCGAAACCCTAAAACAGGCAAAAAACAGCAATTCTGGGTTGGGCCTCCGTTTAATAGGTTAGTCCCAAAAATAATATAAAAGTGGATAATAAAGCCCAATAATGTCCAAAATAGTAGATAATATAGCATGGAGCAATCAAAAATTATAGATACGTTGGAGACGTATCACTCACTCATGGGCATCGTGCAACTGATTGCAGAGATCCACTACGGTGCTCTCGTTGTTCGGAAATGGTCACCGTGCGCGTGGATGCTGCAATCCCTACCGTCCTCTAAGCTTGGTGGCATGCCTTGCCATGCCGCATGTGTCCCGCCCCGCCTCCATGCATCGTCCTGCTCCTGCTCCATGTGATGGTCCGATGAAATCAACGCTCCCCTCCAAGGCACTTTATTGTGGGTCTTGGGTGTCTGTCATCTCTGCTTTTGCTAATTCGACAACCCAGTCTGAAGTGATGGTGCAGTTCGCTCTGGCTGATCAGACTATGCTGCTGCAAGGCTGTCTGGCGCGGTTGAAAGTTTTTTTGGAGCGAGCGGAGGCTGCTCTGAGTGGACTCTTGAAGGAAATATGCCCTAGAGGCAATAATAAAGTTGTTATTTTATATTTCTTTATTCATGACAAAGGTTTATTCATTGTTGAGGAAATCGTTAACTGGTAGCTGCTCGGTCGGCTGGTGAGTAGGGGATTAATAGGCTAATCGGCAAGTTAATCGGCCATTTAATCAATTAATCGGACGATTTATCGGGTAATCGACTATTCGGGGACCCTATAAGTAGGGATTAATCGGCAAGTTAACTGGTTAATCGGATGAATTCTTGAACATGGGGTTTATTATTCATGCTAGAATTGTATTGATCGGAAACTTAAATACATGTGTGAATACATAAACAAATACCATGTCCCTAGTAAGCCTCTACTAGACTAGCTCGTTGATCAAAGATGGTTAAGGTTTTCTAACCATAGACATGTGTTGTCATTTGATAACGGGATCACATCATTAGGAGAATGATGTGATGGATAAGACCCATCAGTTAGCTTAGCTTTTGATCATTCGGTTTATTGCTATTGCTTTCTTAATGTCAAATACATATTCCTTCGACTATGAGATTATGCAACCCCTGGATACCGGAGGAATACCTTGTGTGCTATCAAACGTGACAGCGTAACTGGGTGATCATAAAGATGCTCTACAGGTATCTCCGAAGGTGTTTCTTGAGTTGTCATAGATCAAGATTAGGATTTGTCACTCCGTGTATCGGAGAGGTATCTCTGGGCCCTCTTGGTAATACACATCATAAGAAGCCTTGCAAGCAAAGTGACTAAGGAGTTAGTTACAAGATGATGTATTACGGAACGAGTAAAGAGACTTGTCGGTAACGAGATTGAACTAGGTATGAAGATACCGATGTTCGAATCTCGGGCAAGTAACATACCAACAGACAAAGGGAATTACGTATGTTGTCATAAGGTTTGACTGATAAAGATCTTCGTAGAATATGTAGGATCCAATATGGGCATCTAGGTTCCACTATTGGTTATTGATAGGAGAGGTGTCTCGTTCATGTCTACATAATTTTCGAACCCATAGGGTCCGCACGCTTAATGTTCGTTGACGATATAGTGTTATATGAGTTATATGTTTCGGTGTCTGAATGTTGTTCGGAGTCCCAGATGAGATCACAGACATGACAAGGAGCTCCAGAATGGTCCGGAGGTAAAGATTGATATATAGGACGATGATATTCGGACACCGGAAGAGTTTCGGAGTTCACCGGGTAGTCATCGGATCGCCGGAAGGGGTTCCAGATGGTGTATGGGCCTAATGGGCCAAGGGGGGGACAGACCAGGCCACAAGGAGCTTGCGTGCCCCTCTCCCTTGTTGCCCGCCCTAGGGAAGGAAAGGGGAAGGGCTAGCCCCTCCTGCCTTTCCCTTCTCATGGGAGAAAGGAAAAGGGGGGGCGCCTCCCTCCCCTGCCTTTCCCCGCTCACCTAATAAGTAAAGGGGGGCTTGCGGAGGATCCCAAGTAGGATTTGGTCTAGTTGGGGCGCCTCCTTGGATGCCCCCTCCTCCCCCACCTATATATATGTGGCAGGGGGCGCCACATATAACCACGACAATCTCTTAGCCGTGTGCGGCGCCCCCACCACAGTTTCGTCCCTCAGTCATATTTTCGTAGTGCTTAGGCAAAGCCCTGCGGAGATAGCATCACCACCACTGTCACCATGCCACCGTGCTGCCGGAACTTATCCACTACTTCGCCGTCTTGCTGGATCAAGAAGGCGAGGACATCACCGAGCCGAACATGTGCTAAACATGGAGGTGTCGTACGTTTGGTACTCGATCAGTCAGATCACGAAGAACTTCAACTACATGGATAGATCTTGTTGCTATGCATCTCCATGGATAGATCTTGCGTGTGCGTAGAATTTTTTTGTTTTCCATGCAACATTTCTGTCGCGGGGTATCCACGGCCACCTATGGGACCAGGAGGCCCCTTGCTGGTTCGGCAAGGGGACGTCATATTGCACAAAGAGCAGACCAGTGCATGGCAGCACGGCAGAGAGCACACACGCAATTTACCTAGGTTCGGGCTGTTGTGAGGCGTAAAACCCTACTCTTGCTTTGGTTGATTGATGGTGGAATGTGGATAATCCAACGCAGTACACTTGCCCAGTAGGGGTCGTTGTATGGCAGCAGCGACTACGCGCATATGGGGTGCGGGTTCCTCAACTTTCCACCCCTCCTACGGGTGCCATGGGCCACTTTTATAGATTAAGGGGTCACCACAATGGCAAAGTGGTCATTATCCACTGATATGATAGCAAATAGTGCTATCATACCTAACTCTGCGGGCTGACAGGGTGCATTATATGCACCGCTTAGTGTCACATCACTGGTTACCCGGCAAGGCTTGCCGGGCTATCTCGCTAGCTCCGCGCTTGTTCTATTGACATGTCGTAGGAAGGGTGTCATCTGTATGTTCCTTCTGTAGAAAACAGCCGCCATGTGGCAAATGGCTTCCACTTAATCACCTTGCGGCTTGACACCGCACTAATTGACGACATGGGTCGCGCTTGAGTGGTTCGTGGGGTGATTTTCCCTCTGCGAGCCTCGGCAGGCCCTGTCGGGTGGCTTGGTTGCTTCTGGTGGTGGCCTTTCCCCTTGCATGGTTCGCCTGCCCGGAAAGGGAGGCCCTTTTCTTGCCGATATTCTGCTCCTCTGGCTTGATCTTGATCCCTCTGAGCTGCATGTTGGTTCTTCAAATCTCTTGGTCCTTCAATCTCTGACTCCAGCTGGTGCTTCAATTCTATTCTTATGCCTGTGCATGGTCTGGGCAATGGACCCAGGGTCTGTTGCACTGACAGAAGCCCTCGTGCCTGCCTCGAACGCGTTGTTGAGCGTCGTCGTGGTAGGGCCTAATAAGTGCACAGGCAGGGTTGCTGAAGGGGTTGGCCCCTTGAGATTTCCATTGCTTCTTCATTAGCCTTGATTTCGGCCCAGTTCCCGGGTCCCCCGCGCGTGGCGCGTAATGCTGATAGTGGTGGGGCCGCTCAAGTAATGGCCCGTGAATGACTTAACACACGGGGTAGAAACTGCCAATTTACTCTTCCCATTGCGCGCTCTTGTCCTTGCCACGTATGCTGCATGCATCACGCAGGGTAGGTGATACGTCTCCAACGTATCTATAATTTTTGATTGTTCCATGCTATTATATTATCCATCTTGGATGTTTTATATGCATTTATATGCTATTTTATATGATTTTTGGGACTAACCTATTAACCTAGAGCCCAGTGCCAGTTTCTGTTTTTCCTTGTTTTTGAGTTTTACAGAAAAGGAATACCAAACGGAGTCCAATTGACGTGCCATTTTTTGATGATTTTTTATGGACCAAAAGAATCCCCCGGAGTAAAATAGTTGGGCCAGAAGAGTCCCAATCCATCCACGAGGGTGGAGGGCGCTCCCTACCCCCCTGGGGGCATCCCCCTATCTCATGGACGACTCAGAGACCCCCCCCCCTAACATGAGACCGATGCCAAAAAATCCTATAAGTACAGAAACCCCCGAAAAGAAACCTAGATCAGAAGTTCCGCCACCGCAAGCCTTTGTAGCCACCAAAAACCAGTCAGGACCCTGTTCCGGCACCCTGCCAGAGGGGGTATCCATCATCGGTGGCCATCTTCATCATCCCAATGCTCTCCATGACGAGGAGGGAGTAGTTCACCCTCGGGGCTGAGGTTATGTACCAGTAGCTATGTGTTTGATCTCTCTCTCTCTCTCTCTCTTGTGTTCTTGATATGGCAGGATCTTGATGTACCGCAAGCTTTGCTATTATAGTTGGATCTTATGATGTTTCTCCCCCTCTATCTCCTTGTGATGAATTGAGTTTTCCCTTTGAAGTTATCTTATCGGATTGAGTCTTTAAGGATTTGAGAACACTTGATGTATGTCTTGCATGTGCTTATCTGTGATGACAATGGGATATTCACGTGATCCACTTGATGTATGTTTTGGTGATCAACTTGCAAGTTCCGTGACCTTGTGAACTTATGCATAGGGATTGGCACACGTTTTTGTCTTGACTCTACGGTAGAAACTTTTGGGCACTCTTTGAAGTTCTTTGTGTTGGTTGAATAGATGAATCTGAGATTGTGTGATGCATATCGTATAATCATACACGTGGATACTTGAGGTGACATTGGAGTATCTATGTGACATTAGGGTTTTGGTTGATTTGTGTCTTAAGGTGTTATTTTACTACGGACTCTAGGGATGTTTGTGACACTTATAGGAATAGCCCATTGGATTGATCGGAAAGAATAACTTTGAGGTGGTTTCATACCCTACAATAATCTCTTCGTTTGTTGTCCGCTATTAGTGACTTTGGAGTGACTCTTTGTTGCACGTGGAGGGATTGTTATATGATCCAATTATGTTACCCTTGTTGAGAGAACTTGCGCTAGTGAAAGTATGAACCCTAGGCCTTGTTTCGAAGCATTGCAATACCATTTGTGCTCACTTTTATCATTAGTTACATTGCTGTTTTTATATTTTCAGATTACAAAAGCTATATATACCATTCATATTGCACTTGTATCACCATCTCTTAGCCGAACTAGTGCACCCATACGATTTACCATTGTATTGGGTGTGTTGGGGACACAAGAGACTCTTTGTTATTTGGTTGCAGGGTTGCTTGAGAGAGACCATCTTCATCCTATGCCTCCCACGGATTGATAAACCTTAGGTCATCCACTTGAGGGAAATCTGCTACTATCCTACAAACCTCTCCACTTGGAGGCCCAACAACGTCTACAAGAAGAAGGTTGTGTAGTAGACATCAAGCTCTTCTCTGGCGCCGTTGCCGGGGAGTCTAGGTAAGCGGCACTAACACCCCGTCAACTAAGATCTTTTCTGGCGCCGTTGCCGGGGAGCGCTTGAAGGTATATCTTTAGATCTTGCAATCGAATCTTTTAGTTTCTTATTTTATCACTAGTTTAGTCTATAAAAGAAAATTACAAAAAATGGAATTAAGGTTGCCTCATATGCTTCATCTTTTTAATGTCTTTCGTGAAAATAAGGATTCCGATAATTGTGCCAAAGTGTTAGAAGAAGAATGTATTAAAATGTTTGACACTAAATCTTTTGATGATGAGCATGATGGCAATGTTGTTAGTATGAATTCTTTGAATATCCATGATGCTAATGATATGCAAAGCCACAAGCTTGGGGATGCTATGTTTGATGAAGATGATATTTTTTGTCCCCCAAGTTTTGATGAGCAAATTTATTATGATGAAAGCATTCCTCCTATCTATGATGATTATTGTGATGACATGTATGCTATAAAGAATAATGATATCCATGAAACGTGTCATCATGATTTTAACTTTCAATTGAATTATGCCTCACATGATAGTTATTTTGTTGAGTTTGCTCCCACTATTATGAATGAGAAGAATTTTGCTTATGTGGAGAGTAGTAAATTTTCTATGCTTGTGGATCATGAAAAGAATGCTTTGAGAGATGGTTATATTGTTGAATTCATTCAATATGCTACTGAAAATTATTATGAGGGAGGATTATATGCTTGTATGAGTTGCAATAATATCAAGTTTCCTCTCTACATGTTGAAAATCTTGAAGTGTTGCTTGCTTTACCTTTCTATGCAAGTTGATTCTTATTCCCATAAATTGTTTGCTCACAAAATCCCTATGCATAAGAAGTGTGTTAGACTTAAATGTGCTTGTAATATACTTCATGATGCTCCCATTATGTTTCAATTCTTATCTTCTATATGAGCATCATTGAAATCATCATGCCTAGCTAGAAAGGCATTAAAGAAAAGCGCTTGTTGGGAGACAACCCAACATTTATACCTACTGTTTTTGTGTGTTCACATGATTATGCTACTGTAGTAATCATGTTTTATAGCTTTTGTTTCAATAAAGTGCCAAGTAAGACCTTTGGTATGAATTACGGTGATAGTTGATTTGATCTTGCTGAAAATAGAAACTTTTGTGCCCAGGAGATTAGTTTTCGTTTTTAACAGAAGAGAGATAAGATACTAATTGTTTTTGCAGAGGATTAATAAACAAATTTCCTAGGACTTCCTAATTTCTCAGGATTGTTGGAGTTACAGAAGTATTCGAGAGTTACAGATTACTATAGACTGTTCTGTTTTTGACAGATTCTGTTTTTGATTCATAGTTTGCTTGTTTTCTAGTTTCTATGGCTTATATTGCTTAATATAAATTGTAGAAATGATATGGTACAGTAGGAATCATGTGATAAAAATTCTGAATCTTGTCTTGACAGTACCTAAGTGGTGATTTGCTTTCTTATACTAACAGTGCTTACAAGTTTTCTGTTAAATTTTGTGTTGTGAAGTTTTAAAGTTTTGGGTAAAGATTCGATGGACTATGGAATAAGGAGTGGCTAGAGCCTAATCTTGGGGATGCCCAAGGCACCCCAAGGTAATATTCAAGGACAACCAAGAGACTAAGCTTGGGGATGCCCCAGGTGGCATCCCCTCTTTCGTCTTTGTTTATCGGTAACTTTACTTGAGGCTATATTTTTATTCACCACATGATATGAGTTTTGCTTGGAGCATCATTTTGTTTTATTAGGATTTACTTGCTGTTATTTAGATTAATGTTTTGCATCTTTTAGTTCAACAAAAAGGTCAAGTATAGCCTTTACCATGCTTATTTTGCAAGTCCATATGTTGCTGTTTTAAAAACAGAAAGTTTGTTGTTATGTTTTGAATATTTGTGAATAGTCAGAACATGATAAAATCTTGAAATTTTTACACCATCAGTAAAAAAATATCCAAAGTGTGGTAATTTTTCAGAATTTCCGGAGTTTGGGAAGTATGATTCCTCTTGCATTCTTTACAGACTATCCTCTTTAGACAGATTGCTATTATGTTTGCATTGTTTGCATATGTTTGCTTGTTTAATGATTCTATTTGAGGATAGGACTATTAAATATGCAGAGGCATTTAGTAGGAAATATCAAATTATAATTTTAGTGATTTTCTACAGTAGAGAATGATAAGGTTTAGCATGGATGTATACTAACTTATCTCACGAGTTTTGTTGAGTTTTGTGTGGATGAAGTTTTTAAGAACTTGGGAAACCGTAATATGAAAGGAATCAAGGAGACACAAAATCTCAATATTGGGGATGCCCAAGGCATCCCTAATTAATATTTCAAGAAGTCTCAAGCATCTAAGCTTTGGGATGCCCCAGTTGGCATCCCACCTTTCTTCTTCAACAACTATCGGTCAGTTTTGGTTGAGCCTAAGTTTTTGCTTCTTTACATGATATGTGTTATCCTTGCAATGTCATTTTATTTTGCTTTTCTTGATGTTTGAATAAAGTACTTAAGATCTGAAATTTTATTTATGAGAAGGAGTCTTCACATAGTTACATAATTATTCAACTACTCATTTATCTTCACTTATATATTTTGGAGTAGTTTATCATTTGCTCTAGTGCTTCACTTATATCTTTTAGAGCATGGAGGTAGTTTTATTTTGAAGAAATTGTTGAACTCTCATGCTTCACTTATATCATTTTGAGAGTCTCTAAACGGCATGGTAGTTTGCTTTGGTTATGAATTTAGTCCTAATATGATGGGCATCCAAGAGGGATATAATAAAAACTTTCATATAAAGTGCAATGAATACTATGAGAAGTTTGATTCCTTATGATTGTTTTGAGATATGAAGATGGTGATATTAGAGTCATGCTAGTGAGTAGTTGTGAATTTGAGAGATACCTGTGTTAAAGTTTGTGATTCCCGTAGCATGCACGTATGGTGAACCGTTATGTGATGAAGTTGGAGCATAATTTAATTTTTTGATTGTCTTCCTTATGAGTGGCGGTCGGGAACGAGCGATGGTATTTTCCTACCAATCTATCCCCCTAGGAGCATGCACGTAGTACTTCGTTTCGATGACTAATAGATTTTTGCAATAAGTATGTCAGTTCTTTATGACTAATGTTGAGTCCATGGATTATACACACTCTCACCCTTCCAGCATTGCTAGCCTCTCTTGTGCCGCGCAACTTTCGCCGGTACCATACACCCACCATTACCTTCCTCAAAACAACCACCATACCTACCTATTATGGCATTTCCATAGCCATTCCGAGATATATTGCCATGCAACTTTCCATCGTTCTGTTTATGACACGCTCCATCATTGTCATATTGCTTTGCATGATCATGTAGTTGACATAGTATTTGTGGCAAAGCCACTGTTCATAATTCTTTCATACATTTCACTCTTGATTCATTTCACATCCTGGTACACCGCCAGAGGCATTCATATAGAGTCATATTTTGTTCTAAGTATTGAGTTGTAAGTAAATAAAAGTGTGATTATCATCATTATTAGACCAATGTCCCAGTGAGTAAAGGATGATGGAGACTATGATTCCCCCACAAGTCAGGATGAGACTCCAGACGGAAAAAAGAGGCAAAAAACCAAATGAAAAAGAAAAGAAAAAATGAGAGAAAAAGAGAGAAGGAGCAATGCTCCTTTTACCACACTTGTGCTTCAAAGTAGCACCATGATCTTCATGATAGAGAGTCTCCTATGTTGTCACTTTCATTTACTAGTGGGAATTTTCATTATAAGAACTTGGCTTGTATATTCCAATGATGGGATTCCTCAAAATGCCCTAGGTCTTCATGAGCAAGCAAGTTGGATGCACACCCACTTAGTTTCTTTTTGAGCTTTCATACACTTATAGCTCTAGTGCATCTGTTGCATGGCAATCCCTACTCACTCACATTGATATCTATTGATGGGCAACTCCATAGCCCGTTGGTACGCCTAGTTGATGTGAGACTATCTTCTCCTTTTTGTCTTCTCCACAAACCACCATATTCTATTCCACCTATAGTGCTATGTCCATGGCTCATGCTCATGTATTGCATGAAAGTTGAAAAAGTTTGAGAACATCAAAAGTGTGAAACAATTGCTTGGCTTGTCATCGGGGTTGTGCATGATTAAATACTTTGTGTGATGAAGATAGAGCATAGCCAGACTATATGATTTTGTAGGGATAGCTTTCTTTGGCCATGTTATTTTGAGAAGACATGATTGCTTTGTTAGTGTGCTTGAAGTATTACTGTTTTTATGTCAATATTAAACTTTTGTTTTGAATCTTATGGATCTGAATATTTTTGCCACAATAGAGAATATTACATTGATAAATATGCTAGGTAGCATTACACATCAAAAAATCAGTTTTTATCATTTACCTACTTGAGGACGAGCAGGAATTAAGCTTGGGGATGCTTGATACACCTCCAACGTATCTATAATATTTTATTGTTCCATGCTATTATATTATCCATCTTGGATGTTTTATATGCATTTATATGCTATTTTATATGATTTTTGGGACTAACCTATTAACCTAGAGCCCAGTGCTAGTTTATGTTTTTTTCCTTGTTTTGAGTTTTACAGAAAAGGAATACCAAACGGAGTCCAATTGACGTGCCAATTTTGATGATTTTTTATGGACCCAAAGAAGCCCCCAGAGTAAAATAGTTGGGCCAAAAGAGTCCCGAACCATCCACGAGGGTGGAGGGCGCGCCCTACCCCCTGGGCGTGTCCCCCTATCTTGTGGACGACTTGAAGACTCCCCCCCTGACGTGAGACCGATGCCAAAAATTCCTATAAATACAGAAACCCCCGAAAAGAAACCTAGACCGGGAGTTCCGCCACCGCAAGCCTCTGTAGCCACCAAAAACCAATCGGAACCCTGTTCCGGCACCCTGCTGGAGGGGGGATCCATCACCGGTGGCCATCTTCATCATCCCGGTGCTCTCAATGACGAGGAGGGAGTAGTTCACCCTCGGGGCTGAGGGTATGTACCAATAGCTATGTGTTTGATCTCTCTCTCTCTCATGTTCTTGATATGGCACAATCTTGATGTACCGCGAGCTTTGCTATTATAGTTGGATCTTATGATGTTTATCCCCCTCTATCTCCTTGTGATGAATTGAGTTTTGCCTTTGAAGTTATCTTATCAGATTGAGTCTTTAAGGATTTGAGGACACTTGATGTATGTCTTGTATGTGCTTATCTGTGGTGACAATGGGATATTCACGTGATCCACTTGATGTATGTTTTGGTGATCAACTTGCGAGTTCCATGACCTTGTGAACTTATGCATAGGGGTTGGCATAGGTTTTCGTCTTGACTCTCCGGTAGAAACTTTGGGGCACTCTTTGAAGTTCTTTGTGTTGGTTGAATAGATGAATCTAAGATTGTGTAATGCAAATCGTATAATCATACCCGCGGATACTTGAGGTGACATTGGAGTATCTAGGTGACATTAGTGTTTTGGTTGATTTGTGTCTTAAGGTGTTATTTTACTACGAACTCTAGGGTTGTTTGTGAGACTTATAGGAATAGCTCATTGGATTGATCGGAAAGAATAGCTTTGAGGTGGTTTCGTACCCTACAATAATCTCTTCGTTTGTTATCCGCTACTAGTGACTTTGGAGTGACTCTTTGTTGCATATTGAGGGATTGTTATATGATCCAATTATGTTATCCTTGTTGAGAGAACTTGCACTAGTGAAAGTATGAACCCTAGGCCTTGTTTCAAAGCATTGCAATACCGTTTGTGCTCACTTTTATCATTAGTTACCTTGCTGTTTTTATATTTTTTTCAGATTACAAAAGCTATTTATACCATTCATATTGCACTTGTATCACCATCTCTTTGCCGAACTAGTGCACCCATACAATTTACCATTGTATTGGGTGTGTTGGGGACACAAGGACTTTTTGTTATTTGGTTGCAGGGTTGCTTGAGAGAGACCATCTTCATCCTACGCCTCCCACGGATTGATAAACCTTAGGTCATCCACTTGAGGGAAATTTGCTACTGTCCTACAAAC
This sequence comes from Triticum aestivum, assembly GCF_018294505.1. Classification (NCBI taxonomy): domain Eukaryota; kingdom Viridiplantae; phylum Streptophyta; class Magnoliopsida; order Poales; family Poaceae; genus Triticum; species Triticum aestivum. Next base: position 450,016,577 of record NC_057809.1, on the reverse strand, counting down.
CTCGGCACTTGGAGGCCCAACAACATCTACAAGAAGAAGGTTGTGTAGTAGACATCAGTAGGTAACGGAGGCGCGTGGCGCGGGAGAGCATCTTGGAGAGGGCTCACCCGCCTTGAATTGGTGGAGGAGGACGGTGGTCTCCCCTTGATGGAGCATCTGCCTCCTCTGCCTAGCCTATAAAAGGGAGGGACGGAGGAGGCCGAAGTCATCCACCTTCGCATTCCTCCTCTTCTTCCTTTGTTTTCTGTTTCTGCCGGTGATGCCGAAGAGAAGAGGTTGGGGCCAGCCCCTAGGCCCCTGCACAAGATCTCCCTTGGATCTGAGAGGAAGATTCGGGCGGCGCGGCGCCGATGCCGGGAGTGGCAACCCCGGAGTGCTTGCTGCCGGGTCGCCCGTGGCCTTGACTTCAGTGGGAGAGGACGTGAATGGCACCATGTCTTGGCTTGAAGCGGGCATGGCGCGTGGTAGTCGATCGCTCCCCATTCCACTTCCTCTCGCGGCATCGGGAAGGAGAGATTTGTCGCCAGTAGGGGTGAATCTGGCTCTTCCTGGGCGTGGTCCTCTCGTCGTACAGGAAGGCTTCCGGCTTTCCCACACGTCTTCGAGACGTGCGGTGGCTTCTAATGTCAGGGCTCCCGGGGACGACCATGCTCTCTGTGGGAGGATTTAGAGAGCATGGAGCCCGGCGTGGTGGTCGTGCCGAGGTCTTCGGGTGCTAGTGATGCGGACGGCAACAGCAACCCACGATGCGTTAAGAATGGGGACGTCCGTTCCGACGAGTCGTGTTTGCCGGTGACTATGTGCCACCCATCTGGTCCTTCGGCAGTGTCACCATCCACGCCTGCCCTCTGGTTTCTTCCTCCCTGTCGGGGAGCAGCGCCGTCCTGATCCAGGGGAGGCACTGAATCCCAGCTGTGCCTGCCTCCGGCCCCTTCGACTTCTTCCTGTAGGAGATGGACAGGGGCAAAGGCGTAAAGGGGCACTTATCTTTTTTCAATCTTAAACTTGTAGGCAATCACCAAATTTTAATTCAAATAATGTAATCTCTCGAGTCCATTTTAGTGTTTTGTAATGCTTGTACTTGTATCAGCATATGAATAAAAAAGACGAACTCTATCGGGAACTCGTGCATGTGTATGTCCATGTAGAGGTGGAATGCCTCTTTAATGTAAATAAACGAGTTTTCCCCGGTAGGATATCCTATCGGCACCGCCTTTGTCTGCCGGAGAGCTACGCCTACCGGAGAAGAGACACAGGGGCCAGCCCCCCGCCAGCTCCTGATAACCCACAAGTATATGGGATCAATTGTAGCCTCTTTCAATAAGTAAGAGTGTCGAACCCAACGAGGATCTAAAGGTAGAACAAATATTCCCTCAAGTTCTATCGACCACCGATACAACTCTACACACGCTTAACATTCGCTTTACCTGGACCAAGTATGAAACTAGAAGTATTTTGTAGGTGTTGTTGGATATGTTTGCAAGATAATAAAGAGTGCGTAAATAAAAAGTAGGGGCTGTTTAGATAAAGAAACAACTAAGTTAGTTTTAATAGAGAGCTTGTTGTCACGCAAGAAAGTTATTTGTCCCTAGGCAATCGATAACTAGACCGGCAATCATTATTGCAATTTTATATGAGGGAGAGGCATAAGCTAACATACTTTCTCTTCTTGGATCATATGCACTTATGATTGGAACTCTAGCAAGCATCCGCAACTACTAAAGATCATTAAGGTAAAACCCAACCATAGCATTATAAGGCATCAAATCCTCTTTACTCCCATACACAAACAACCTACTTACTCGGGTATGTGCTTCTGTCACTCACGCCACCCACCATAAGCAAATCATGAACATATTGCAAACCCTACAGCGGGGATCCCTCACGCTTGCGCGACACGGAGAGCACCATAGGACAACACCAATAATAAAACATGCAACTCAAACCAATCACGATCATCAATTAACCCATAGGACAAAACGGATCTACTCAAACATCATAGGATAGCCATACATCATTGGGAAATAATATATAGCATTGAGCACCATGTTTAAGTAGAGATTACCGTAGGTAAAAGAGGGGTTACACTGCTGCATAGAGGGGGAAGAGTTGGTGATGATCGCGGTGAAGTTGTTGGTGTAGATTGCGGTGATGATGATGGCCCCGGCGGCGTTCCGGCGCCACCGGGAGAGAGGGGGAGAAGGCCCCCCTTCTTCTTCTTCCTTGACCTTATCCCTAGATGGGAGAAGGGTTTCCCCTCTGGTCCATGGCCTCCATGGCATGGGAGGGGTGAGAGCCCCTCCGAGATTGGATCTGTCTCTCTGTCTCTCTCTGTTTCTGTGTTCCTGATTCTGCCCTTTCACCGTTTCTTAAATTCCTGGATATCCGTAACTCCGATTGGGCTGAATTTTGGACATGATTTTTATCCAGATATTAGCTTTCTTGCGGCGCAAGAACGGCACCAACCGCCTTACGGGGTGGCCACATGGGCCCAGGGCACGCCTGACCCCCTGGGGCGCGCCCCTTGCTTCGTGGCCCCCTCAGGCATCGTCTCGCGTTGATTCTTCTTCCCAAAAATCACATATATTCCAAAAAAGTCCATCAGTTTTTATCCCGTTTGGACTCCGTTTGATATGGATTTTCTGCGAAACAAAAAACATGCAACAAACAGGAAGTAGCACTGGGCACTGGATCAATATGTTAGTCCCAAAAATAGTATAAAAAGTTGCCAAAAGTATATGAAAGTTGTAGAATATTGGCGTGGAACAATCAAAAATTATAGATACGACAGAGACGTATCAACTCCCTTTTTACCAGAGGCTACTGTGACCATCCTGACTGAAGCAACGCTCGAGTCATGAATGGGAGCACCTAAGTTTCAAAAGAAGGGCGAGGTTTTCTCATGCAAAGTTATAGCTTTACAGAACACTAATGGACAAGAGATAAAACTTATCTGTTTGGCCTTGCCGGGGATCACCGTGCCATGCAATCTTCTCGCCCTTTGTCAAAGCCAAGTTCACGGCAGGAACCTTAAACTTCATATAGATGATAATGAATGCAGGATGCAATCCTATCTATATGCATATGCAAATGCTCATGAGATGCTTATGCAGTGATCTTGGTGTTCTCATGCATGCATGCAATATTAGTTGGGGTCCCCCCTCTATAGCGCTTCTTTATTTTCTCTTGCACGGGGTCATCGCCCCGGCTTTGTACAAGAGGTTACATGCAGCTGAGGCAAGGCATGTACAAAAGGGTGACTGTCGGGCAGTGCCCGGTAGCCTCGCGCCTTACGGGTAGTACTTGCGGAGATGCTCAATATTCCATGAGTTTTACAACTGAGTGCCATCTTCGGTCTCCAGACGGACTGTGCTGGGTCTGGTGACTCGTACCACCTGGTAAGGGCCTTCCCACTTTGGTGACAACTTGTTTGTACCCTAGGCGGACTGAATGCGCCTAAGGACAAGGTCACCTTCCTCAAAACACCGGGCATGAACCCTGCGGCTGTGATAGCGACGCACGGCTTGCTGGTAGCATGCATCACGTGTAGCAGCCTGGAGACAGTTATCCTCGAGTAGCAGAGCATCGTCACGCCGGTGCTGATCTTGTACTACTTCATCGTAGGCAAGCCCTCGATGGGGACCCGTAAATGAGTTCTGTGGGGATAACTACTTCTGCCCCGTAGACCTGGGAGAAGGGAGTCTCCCGGTAGCTCGATTAGGTGTCGTTTTGAGGGACCAGAGAGAACTACCGGCAACTCCTCGAACCACCGCCTGTCGTGCTTCTACAGCGTATCTAAAGTTCTTGTCTTGAGTCCATGCAACAATTCAGGGTTCGCCCTCTCAGCTTGTCCATTGCTCCGGGGGTGTGCCACAAAGGCGAACGAGATCTTGCATCCGAGGGTACAAACATATTGCATGAAGGCGTGGCTCGTGAATTGGGTGCTGTTGTCGGTGATGATCCTTGCCGGAACTCCAAAACGACACACCAATTCTTTCAAGAACTTGATAGCTGACTGAGTAGTCAGCTTTCTCACAGCAGTCACTTCCGGCCACTTTGTAAACTTGTCGATAGCGATGAACAAGAATTCAAATCCCCCGATTGATCGGGGGAATGGCTGAGGATATCGAGTCCCCAGACAGAAATGGCCATGATAAAGGGATTGTGGGAAGGGCTTGGGAAGGCAGGCGTGTTCTCTTGGAATGGAACTGACATTCTTCACATGCCGTAACGAGCTCGACCGCATCTTGGAGGGCTTTGGGCCAATAGAATCCTTACCAGAATGCTTTCCCAACTAATGCCCTTGATCCAATGTGTGAGCCGCACATTCCTCTGTGAATCTCAGCCAGCAGTTCCTTTCCATCTTCCTGGCAGACTCACTTCAATGTCACACCATTGGGCCTCCTTCTGTACAGAGTGTCATCGACAAACTGATACATACTAGCCCTTCGGGCTACTTTCTCAGCTCATCTTGGTCGTCGGGAAGCTCTCCGGTTTGGAGGAAGCGGACGATGTGCCTTGCCCAAGTTGGAGCATGGGGCTCAGCAACGAGGACTAGAGGAACCTCCTCGACTGCAGGAGCATCATCCTCGTTCGCGGGATCGATTGGCCCAGCTGGAGTGGGTGGTCCAGCAGGCTATGAGGAGTTGTTTCTGTTGGGGAACGTAGTATTTCAAAAATTTGCCTACGATCACACAAGATCTATCTAGGAGAAGCATAGAAACGAGCAGGTAGAGTGTGTCTACGTACCCTCGTAGACCGAAAGCGGAAGCGTTAAGTAACATGGTTGATGTAGTCGAACGTCTTCACGATCCAACCGATCAAGTACCGGACACACGGCACGTCCGCGATCCGCACATGTTCAGCTCGGTGACGACCCTCGAACTCTAGATCTAGCCGAGGCCGAGGGAGAGTTTTGTCGGCACGATGGCGTGGTGACGGTGATGATGAAGTTACCGACGCAGGGCTTCGCCTAAGCACTACGACAATATGACCGAGGTGTGTTTCTGTGGAGGGGGGAACTGCACACGGCTAAAACAATTGTCAACTTGTGTGTTCTAGGGTGCCCCCTGCCCCCGTATATAAAGGAGAAAGGGGGAGGCTGGCTGGCCCTATAGGGCGCGCCCAAGGGGGGCAATCCTACTCCTAGTAGGAGTTGGACCCCCCCCTTTCTAGTCCTACTAGGAGAAGAAGGAAGGAGAGGGGAAGGAGAAGGAAGGAGGGGGAGCCTCCCCCTAGTCCAATTCGGACTAGGCCCATGGGGGGGCCCTTTGCTGCTCCCTCTCTCTCCCTTAAGGCCCAATAAGGCCCATAACTTCCCCGGTGGTTCCGATAACCCTTCCGGCACTCCGATAAATACCCGATACACCTCGGAACCATTCCGGTGTCCGAATATCGTCATCCAATATATCAATCTTTATGTCTCGACCATTTCGAGACTCCTCGTCATGTCCATGATCTCATCCGGGACTCCGAACTACCTTCGGTACATCAAAACACATAAACTCATAATACCGATCATCAGCAAAGGTTAAGCGTGCGGACCCTATGGGTTCGAGAACTATGTAGACATGACCGAGACTCATCTCCAGTCAATAACCAATAGTGGAACCTGGATGCTCATATTGGTTCCTACATATTCTACGAAGATCTTTATCGGTCAAACCGCATAACAACATACGTTGTTCCCTTTGTCATCGGTATGTTACTTGCCCGAGATTCGATCGTCGGTATCATCATACCTAGTTCAATCTCGTTACCGGAAAGTCTCTTTACTCATTCTGTAATGCAACATCCCGCAACTAACTCATTAGTCACATTGCTTGGAAGGCTTATAGTGATGTGCATTACCGAGAGGGCCCAGAGATACCTCTTTGACAGTTGGAGTGACAAATCCTAATCTTGATCTATGCCAACTCAAAAAACACCATCGGAGACACCTGTAGAGCATCTTTATAATCACCCAATTACGCTGTGACGTTTGATAGCACATAAAGTGTTCCTCCGGTATTCGGGAGTTACATAATCTCATAGTCATAGGAACATGTATAAGTTATGAAGAAAGCAATAGCAATAAACTAAACGATCATAGTGCTAAGCTAATGGATGGGTCATGTCAATCACATCATTCTCTAATGATGTGATCCCGTTTATCAAATGAAAACGCATGTCTATGGTTAGGAAGCTTAACCATCTTTGATTAACGAGCTAGGCAAGTAGAGGCATACTAGTGACACTCTGTTTGTCTATGTATTCACACATGTTCTAAGTTTCCGGTTAATAAAATTTTAGCATGAATAATAAACATTCATCATGATATAAGGAAATATAAATAACAACTTTATTATTGCCTCTAGGGCATATTTCCTTCAGTTTCCGGTAGGGTCTCTGCCGGGAGCGGACGGCTTGATCGGGAGAGGCTTACTGTAGTCCAACTTTCTCCTTTTCCGGGCCATTGTGGTTGGTGATATGGAAGGTTGATAGAGACGGAGAACAAAAGTTCCTGGTTCCACAGGAAGCTTCTATGCAACACACTTTGATAGGTGATTAGCTATGCTATTTTCCGGACGGGGTACGTGCTCTGTTTGCAACCCATCAAAGTGCTCCTCTAATCTCCTCACTTCCTCGATGTATGCTTCCATCAATGGGCTTTGATAATCCTTGTTGACTTGTTTCACCACAAGCTGCGAATCTCCTCGTATGATAGCCTTCTTGATTCCCAAATTCTGCTGCAATTCTGAGCCCGGCAAGGAGCCCTTCATACTCAGTTGTATTGTTGGTGGCTTCTTCCTGGGCAAAGTGCATTTGGACGACGTACTTCAAGTGCTCCCCGCAGGGGGCAACAAGAAGCATGTCAGCCCCTGCACCTTGTAGGGAAAAAGCACCATCAAAATACATAATCCATTCTTGGGGTGATTCCTTGCCGGGGATAGTTGTCTCTATCACTTCCTCATCAGGGGTTGGCGTCCATTCTGGAATAAACTCTGCCAACGCCCTGCTCTGAATGGTTGATGTGCTCTTAAACTTCAATCCAAAGTTGGATAACTCCAAAGCCCACTCCACTATTCTGCCGGTAGCCTTAGGGTTTCAGGCACACATCAGGTCTGGTACACAACATTGCATACATAATAGAACCTATGGCCAAAGCATAGGGAATGACTTCCATTTTCTCTCTATCTTCTGCGGTGGCCGGGCATTGAGTCTGACTCAATTTCACACCTTGTAACACAGGCAAGAACCCTTTCTTTGCTTGATCCATTTTGAACTTCTTCAAAACTTTATCATGGTATGTGCTTTGTGAAAGTCCAATTAAGCGTCTTGATCTATCAATATAGATCTTGATGCCCAATATATAAGCAGCTTCACTGAGGTCTTTCATTGAAAAATTCTTATTCAAGTATCCTTTTATGCTATTCAGAAATTTAGTATAATTTCCAATCAACAATATGTCGTCCACATATAATATTAGAAATGCTACAGAGCTCCCACTCACTTTCTTGTTAATACTGGCTTCTCCAAAAGTCTGTATAAAACCATATGCTTTGATCACACTATCAAAGCGTATATTCCAACTCCGAGATGCTTGCACCAGTCCATAAATAGATCGCTAGAGCTTACACACTTTGTTAGCACCTTTTGGATCGACAAAACCTTCTGGTTGCATCATATACAACTTTTCTTTAAGATATCCATTAAGGAATGTTGTTTTGACATCCATTTGACAAATTTCATAATCATAAAATGCGGCAATTGCTAACATGATTCAGACGGACTTAAGCATCGCTACAGGTGAGAAGGTCTGATCATAGTCAACTCCTTGAACTTGTCGAAAACCTTTCGCAATAAGTCGAGCCTTGTAGATAGTAACATTACCGTTAGCGTCAGTCTTCTTCTTGAAGATCCATTTATTCTCTATGGCTTGCCGATCATCGGGCAAGTCAACCAAAGTCCACACTTTGTTCTCATACATGGACCCCATCTCAGATTTCATGGCCTCAAGCCATTTTGCGGAATTTGGGCTCATCATCGCTTCCTCATAGTTCGTAGGTTCGTTATGGTCAAGTAACATGACCTCCAGAACAGGATTATCGGACCACTCTGGTGCGGATCTTACTCTGGTTGACCTACGAGTTTCAGTAGTAACTTGATCAGAAGTTTCATGATCATCACACTACAAAAAAATACACTTCCGTGATGATACGTGTTTGTCACAGTAGGTCGCGTTTTTTGTCATGCATGTACATCCATGACGATTTTATGACAGAATCAAGATAGTCATACCTGTGCTGTCGTAGAAGTGTTCCATGACATTACCAAAATTATCATCATGGAAGTGTCCACTTCCATGACAATAAATCGCGCGTCACAGAAGTGCTTTCGTCAAGGTTGACCGACACGTGGCATCCATCATAACGGAATGCCGCTAAGCTATCGGGTCGGGTTTTGGATCCGATAACCCGTTAACAGCCCCGACCAATGGAGATTTTCCACGTGTAAAATCATCATTGGCTGGAGAAAACATGTGTGAGCTCATCGTTGGCACAGATGTCATCCACTCATTGGACGGAAGGCGCCTATGATACGTTGACACGTGGCACGGCCCAACAGAGGCCCATTCCTATGAAAAGGCTGGCCCGTTTGACTTGGTCAAAAGGTGGCGGGCTGGCCCATGGAAAGCCTGTTAACGGCCTATTCGCATATAGCCCATTTACAGCCCGCTAACCCAAGGCCCGTTACGCCCTATCCGAATTAGGCCCAGTAGCGTCATCTGGGCCATCCAATATGATTCCAGCCCGTTTTCACTTTGCGCATGTATGGCCCATGACGTCTTTTGGCCCATATGAGGCCCTATGTAACTCTTGGCCTATTAACGGCCCGTGGTGAAACTGGCCTGTAATGAACAGTGTATCACTTTACACCCATTAACGGCCCGTGGTGAAACTAGCTCGTAATGAACAGTGTATCACTTTATACCCATTAACGGCCCGTTATTCCGTTGGGCCATTTCTAGCCCATGTTATCTTTCGGCCTTCTCAGAGCCCATTTATTCTTGGGCTCATTTCCAACATTCGTTTACTTACGGCCCGTTACTGTCATTTTCTGCTTGTGGGCCAAATTCAGCTCGTGGTTACAGTCATCCCGTTTGTGGTCCGTTAATACGTTGGGTCATTTTCATAGCGTCATCAAATACGGCCTATTAACAATGGCCCGTTATGGTCGGCCCATGAACGGACGATTTCAACTCTAGTCCGTTTACGGCCATAATGCGGTCTGTTTGGCCCATGTTTGGCCAATCGATCATACAGCCCGTATAAGGCCCATTGATGATACGACCCGCAGAAGGCCCATTGTTTCTATGGCCCGTAGAAGGCCCACTGTTTCTATGGCCAGTAGGAAGCCCAGTGTCACTACAGTAAATATTAGCCCATGGTTATTGTGGCCTAGTTTTAAAAAATAGGTTATTGCAGCCACTAGCTAACCGCGGAGAAAGAACTGCAATGACTACAAGCAAACAAATAAACAAGACAACAAGGAAATAAATAAGCAAGCAACTAACACTAGGCTATCACGGCTATTACACATATTACATCCACTGGGCATCAAAGTTTACCACCAGTGCAAATATAGGGAACAAAGCAGGATATCATATACACTGGTTGTCAAAGTTGGCGACCAGCGCAAATAAACGTCGCAGCAAAACAAATCCAGAACTGAAACCACTTCAGAAGATCTCAAGAAACAATATCCTGGGTACCCATAATGTTGGCAAGATGCTTAGCAAGCTTACTAACTTTCTCTTGTTGGCGCTTAAATCCTCCAGCGTTTGCTGTTGCACCAGAAAATATGCATCTAAATTCTGCAGGGACTTCCTCAGTCCTTCAGCTTCCTGTCGCAGCACATCTGATCGATGTCTTTCAACTTGAAGTTGAGACTCAAGAAGACGAACTGATTCAGGCAGCGAGTTCGAAGAGCTTGTGCCAGCAGTAGTGGCCAGTAACTCAAACACTACATCAAGACATGACTTTTGGGTTCCCTCACTATTGTCAAGATAGTTTTTATTAGCTTTCTTGGAGACCAACAGGGATGTCTCACTATCTTGAACCTTATCTGCATTACTTCCTTTACCATTGGATAACGTGGTACTGTTCTCCAATATTTTGTCCGCATTCTAAAAGAGAAACAAGCAGACACATCACATGTTTACCATGTTGTATATGGAACTCATTTTGGTAAATGAGTTCAGTAGTAAAGTGGACAGGATAACAGCATGAAACAAACATATATCTATGTACCATGGTCACTTTATGGTCTATATCATTTAAATTTTGTTGCCAAATCAAGATAGAGACACAGTTCAAATAATATTTGTTCAAGACAAAGTAGAATAGACAGAATATAAGTGTGGGTAACTATAGAGCAATAACAACACTTGTAATGTGCATGACATGAGAACATAACTATTTATTCAATTGAAACTGAAATCAACATAGAGCAGGTTACAACAGCAAACCAGTTAAAGAAACAGGTTTAAAACATACATGTTGCGCCATTGGAGTTTCAATTCCATCCTTCAAATTTGAAAATAGTTGGTATGAGTAAATACAGTAATGCAAGAGCAAAGGAGTATGAACCATAGCTACAGAACCTGACCTGAGAACAAATCTTCTTCTCCTTTAAGCGTTGAGTTGGGATTCGGAGTGGTGGTCCTCGTGCTTTGGGCATTGCAGTTCCCTTACTAACGGCTCGTGTTTGGGTGCTCTGTGGTGGAGACGGTGCTGTGTCAGCTGGAACTGGGTTACTATCTTCCGGGGTTGGGGTTAGAAGGGGTGTAGCTGGTTCTCTGTCCAACTGGGTAGGGGTACAATCTGCGAGAGTCTGGGTTATGTGTGGTGGATCTGGTCCTTAGGCAAGTACAACCGCGATTCTATCTGCATCAACTGGTAGCACTATCTTTTCTGAAGACTATGTTGTTACTCCCTTAGATACTGCCATCACGCTCTCCAATTCAAATGGCTGATAAACAAGAAAAGTAATTGAAAGTATAGACATTGTATGATAGACAGGTGCAATGGATAGTGGGGAATAAAAGAGGGCATGAAATAATTCATATTTATGTTGTCTCACCAAACAGGATAGCATGACACAATTTCACATATATGATGGCTAACTAAATAGGATAGTATGACACAATTTCACATTATGATGGCTAACTAAAAAATATGGAAAGACATAGTTCAAAATATGAGACTATGTAAACATGATGACATGACATAACTATATAATGTGTTTATTAAATAGGTTGGCATGCCATAATTCATTTACATTCACGGATAGAATGCCATAATTCAAAATATGATGACTGTAAACACTAAACATGATGAGATGATATAACTATATGATGTCTTCATTAAATGGGTTGCCATGCCATAATTCAGATAGATGATGTGTATGTACTATGTAAACATGATGGCATGATATAATTCAAATATATGATTTATATAGTAAGCAAGTAAGCATATGGCAATCCATATATGATGTAAAAACTAAGCAATGCAGGACAACATGCATGACATGGGTAATATAACCCTGCCAAGTTTGAGCATAGACCTCAGGGGAGAAATAGGACTAGCATCAGTCTCTGAACCCTCCTCTGAGGAGCTCTCTGTAACCAGCAAGATGTCTGCTTCAGCGGGTAGCATTGTCTGCTCTGAATACCTTGTTTTCACTCCAGATACTTCCATCACTGCTTCAAATGGCTGATGCATAGGAAGAGTAGTTGAATATACAAACATTGTTGACAAATGGAACACGTAATACAAAAAAAATGATAGCATGATATAATTCACATACATGATGATTGGCTAAACAGCATGGCATTGCATAATTCACATATATAATGCCTTTGCAACAAGATACCATTGTATAATTCACATATATAATGTCTTGCAAGAAGATGACAATGCATAATTCACATATATGGTAAATAGACACTGAACATGTGGCATTCACACAAAGCATGTCTAAACTAATCAAATGACATAGCAATGCGAGACACCATACGCACGATATGAGCAACATAACTCTGCCAAGTTAGAGCATACACCTCGGGGGGGGGGGGATAGGACTGGTCATATGTCTCTGAATCCTCCTCTGAGGAGCTATCCGTAACCAGCGAGATATGCGCTTCGTTAGATAGCATAGTCTTCTCTGAAGACCTTGTTTTCACTCCAGAATTTGCCATCACCGTGTCAAATGGCTGATGCACACGAAGAGCAGTTGAATGTACTAACATTGTTGACAAATGTAATATGTAACAAAAAAAGGATGGCCTGATATAATTTACATATAAGATGACTGGCTAAGCAGGATGGCATTGCAAAATTCACATATATGATGACTGGCTAAACAAGATGGCGTTGCATAATTCACATAAACGATGAATAAACTAAACAGATGGCATTCGCACAAAGGATGTCTAAACTAACCAGATGACATATTTGATGTATAAAGTAAGCAATGCAAGACAGCATATGCATGATATAACCATCAACATGCCAAGTTAGAGCGAAGACCTCAGGGGGTAAATAGGAGTTGTCTTCTCCTTCTGAATCCCCCTCAGAACAGATATCTTCCTCTCGATTACAATCTGAAATGCGTGGAGGGGGGGCTGCCTTTGCACCTACCATGGAGCGATGTCTACATGAAATTTTATTGCCACGCAAGGCTCGTCTCTTTTGCTCTACATGTTCAGTTCCATTGTTTACAATTACTGTTATGCATAGCAATAAAACATAGTGAGATTATGTAAGGAGTGCATGCAGAAATCCAGAGTGATGGTAGCAAACTGTGGATAAACCCAAAACCAATAATAGCAGGCAGATAATGGCTTCAGTTAAAAATACAGATAATGGCTTCTTTACTGTTTGTTTCCCACCCAACATGAAACTCATAGTAGACACCGGAGATTAGCCAGATAGTATATAGATACTATTGATAGCGGCCCCGATATGTACCCCACAACCATTTAAAAACTCAAGTTTGACCATTAGTTTGGAGCTGACTCAGAGTCTAGTCGGTGAACAGGATGATAAAGTAGCATGCAATATTAAGCGATGCAAAATGTAAGCAGACACGAAAGAGTGCGACCTCTCTTGCGGACCCGTGTAGTCCTCGAGGTCATCTGCTCGGTTGATGATGGTAATGCAGTTTTCATGGCTGCCAGCGGCGGGGAAGAAGATCTGAGGCGGCGAAAGACAGTCTGGAGGCCGGATCCCTGCTGTGCTGGACCCTTCTGTCGTTGGAGCAGCTGAGCTGGGGTGGACGACAGCGCAGCAGGAGCGGGACAAACCACGCAAGGTTTTCTTTGACAACTATCTGTAAGAGAAGTAATTCCGTAAGGGCTCTTTGAATTGGAGGATTCCAGCAATGCAGGGATAGGAAATAGACTGGAATAGGATAGGAATGCACGTGCAGAACAGAGAATTTAAAAACATAGGATTTCTGCCAATCTGGGTGTTTGATTCACAACAATTGGAAGATCACAGGATGCAAAGAAGCATGGTGAGATTAAGTCAAACCACAAGAAAATGTACGGTTATAATGCTATTATGCTACTATCTCTTAGTCTTGTGCTTCATGAATAGGAATTTGAAAAGGAGGACAAGTGAAAATTAAAATCCCTACGTTTTTTCTTTCAAGGAGACACTAAAGGAACAAATCCGTGTGCTCAATGGACAATATATATATATATAACATGTAGAGTAAAAAAGAGATGCAACAAGTGTACAACATCTTTGGCGAAGCCATGTCGATCTCAGCGTCATTGGGTTGGCCGGTGAGGATGCTCCGGCTGACTTTGCTGTCGGAGGAGGGGAAGAAGATCTTAGGTGTTTGGAGATGGAGCCCGAGGTACTGCTCCGTTGTGATGGAGGGTTTCGTCGTTGGAGCAGCTCCGATGAGTTGTACGATGCCGAGGCTGAAGTTGGACAAGAGAGACAACGAACAACGTTAACCTGAGTGGAATTCTAATAGCCTCTCCAATACATGACATAAAATACATAACCACAAAGTGCTAGATGTAAAATACATCAGCCTCTCATCTCTGAACTTAACTGTCGAAACTGAACTTAACTATCGAAACTGAACTTAACTGTCAAAACTGAACTTAACTATCAAAACTGAACTCAACTGTCGAAACTGAATTTTGCTGTCGAAACTGAATTTTGCTGTCGAAAAGGAACGCACTAGCAAGGTGAGGCTACACGTCTGGTCAGTCGATTTTGCAGCTGTTGGATACGAAATCAAGGGCATGCGGTTCATCTTCAACCTCCACC